>NC_081408.1:491393743-491726743 GCF_030272615.1 Cryptomeria japonica
CTGCCCTTTTCCACTCCTCTTTTGTTGCCTCCATGTCACTTGGTGGTGAAGGGGAAAATATGGATAACCCTTGAAAGGTTCCTTGTGACTGAAAAGGCCTTTCAAGAACCCCTAGTTATCTAGCTCCTTTTCAAGACCTCCCCTTGTTATACAACAACTCAATGACATATTTTCCATCCAGTGTCATAAAATATACATACGATGAAAGCACAATCTTGTTGTCTCATTTCTGAAACTATTTCCAGACACACTTGTAGAGTAGTCTCCATTATCTCTATTGGTCGAAATACAAATTTGTTAAATTTAAAGGAATACTTGGGAATTCTTAAAATAGCCCATCCTGCGCTATTCACACATGCAAGCTATCTTTTAAGCCTTATGCTTTTAAAATTCCATTCATCTTGCCAACTGCCAATTTAGAAAATCCGTACGCATGCAACCTACTCTGTCACCACTTTGGAATCCCTATGCCTTAGAGCCTCTCCTTCCCTCTTAATCACAGGGTCTGCACTTGATTGGACATTAATATTTTATGCCTATTTATCCTCATGACAACTACTCAAATCACAAGGAACTATGGTTTTGTTCGGGATTCACATAAGCTTCATCATCTACTTCACTGAGCACCAAGCTAATAAATTTTGAACCTCAACCATTGATGCAATCCACACAACTTAATCAAATGGCTAGGCCATCTTCGATATTTGTGTGGAGGTTTTCCATGCCATGTTTTCATTTTGAACAATCATAAGAGACCTATTGCATGCTCGTGAAATCTCAATCTTCTTCTATCTCTCTCCTACAGAAGTGCGAGATATAGATTTATTGAATTTTTCATGACTCGCAGACCTGCTAATCTCATAAATGCTAACAAGCCACATAGGCAGGGTTACGGGGTATATGGCCCAAATTCATCTTCATGCACTTTATCTATTTTTCAAGCCCACAAATTTCATCTCCTTATGTCACATCATTCCGCGGGAGTGTGGAGTACCAAAGATTTCTTAACTGCTTTGATACTTCATGAGTCCCTTTTCCTCGCATTCTCATATCCTTCTAATTTCACTTGCTTTACAATCTGTGGGATTGCAGAATATATAAACCAACCATTCCACCCACCTGCAACCCAAGTTTGACTCCTGCAAAGCATATCATGGGAATGTGGGATCCCTCTCGATCTACCAACATGCAACCCGCAAGCCCACAATAGGAACATTACCAATGAAGACCACCTTGTGAGAGCACGTGAATCCTTTGATTTCCCTTTGTGACAATTACCCCGCGTGCCCGCACTATACAACTCATCCATACAAATAACCTTGCAGGGGCGTGGGGTTCCTTTAATAGGCAACTCATTAAAAACCTTCGCGAGCCCATAAAACAACTATGCTTAGGGAATAACACAATGCAGGGGTGCAAAATCAACTACCACTTACTAAGGATGCAACCCATAGGCTCGTGATGCAAATAATGAGGCACAAAAGCAGTTTGTGAGGAAGCGAGGTAGTGAAACTTAAGGCATAGAAAACAACCACGTGCAACTTGAAACAAGGGTTCGAGGGGTCGTGAAAAATTATGCCCAGATGATACATTACAAAGGGAACTTTAAAAGAGATAAACGACCTTAAGAGAAACCCTTTGCAATGAAATATGGAAATAGAAACTCAACTCATGGGTCAATAAATTGACAACCTATTGGCAAATTCCTTTTGGATAAAAAATTCAAAAAATACAATTTTTTTGTAGTCCTAACACTATCCATGTACTTTAAACAACTTCTATCCTTACATATCAAAGCAAACATACCAATGAACAAATGACCATAAACAAGGCCAACTAACAAAGTCTATATCAACATTGGAGAAACTTGGTGGATATAGATAGTCTACTTCAATTCATACAACTATAATCAAATGGGTGGCCTACCTACATAACTGCATAACTCATAGTTCCAAACACTAAAACTTGGAAAATCATCATCACGTTAGCAACCTGTAAATTGAAATATCAAATAAGACAATCCTATAGACACCAAGAATCAAACACCTAATTAACCTCAAATCTGATTTTCCAAACATGTCTACAACGAAGTACCATAGTCAAGGAACCAATCAATCATCTAGATGATAAGAAACAATCTCCTAACATCAAATCAAATCATCACCAAGCCACCAAAAACTTGATTATGTCATGTAATGCAAAAGTGTAACTACATAATCAACACTAATGTTGTATTTGCACTCAATTATCACCCACATTAGATTTCAAGTATCAAACCATGTGCAATCATGTCCTTAGAATTGAAGATAACCTGTGTACCTATCACCATCAAAGTCCAACTCTTAAAAACCTATAAACTTGTACTAGGAAGCACCAAAACTAATAATTAGTTGTACCATCATGAATATCATGTGAATAAATGTACTCCCTCAAGGTTTTGCCTCTTGACTTGTTTAAATGATCACAAAATCACACCTCGAATCTCAAACTCTTACAAGTGTTCAAATAAGTACCCAAACTATTATACTCATCAAACTAAAAACATGGTAGCACCATAATGTAGTACAATGAACATTCTCTCCAACTCCTATTCAAAATTGAAAAACCAATTTTGTATGCAAAAGTTATGCTTGCAACCGTGAAAACTAGAATAGCTGACTTCTAGGTCCCCAAAACAAATAAAAAAACTAAAACTATACCACTACATAGTGCTTGGAACCAACTTTCCAAAGCATATAAGAAGTTGAAAATTTAATAACCTAGATGAAAGTTTTGCTTGTTTGAAAACAATGCCCAATTTGGCTAAAAGGGAAATACATGGGTGGCCCCCAAGCAATGCCATTGATGGTGGTGGTGCCCTTGGGTGGTGCCACCAATAGAATAACACACTTCATGGGAAGTGACAACATTAACAATTTATTTTTATTTAAAAATATGGTCAAAATATTTAAACAAGGTTTAAAATTTCAAATGACAATTTATCTATTTAATGTCAGTGGAGGGCGGTGAAATCTTGCCAGATTAGTGGTTGACGATGCCAAACTTACCAATTGATCAATAGCCCCTACGATATCAAGATTACTATTGGTACCTTGTTGGTCTTGCAGTATAGGGGTGTACATAAGGGTGCGGAGTTAAAATTAAAAAAAATAAAAAGAAAAAATATTTTTGATTTTGGAAATTTTCTCAATGCACCTACAATTTAATTAATTTTGCAACGAATAAACTTGGTAAGGGGCTGATTTTTTTTTCTTGCAAATTAATTTTGACAATGCCTTAGGTCGTCTAGTTGTACAACCCAACCTAGGGCAATTTTGTTGGCTTTTTGGCATTAAGTTGTCATTGATGTCAATCAGTTTGGCAAGGTCACCGATTAGCAAGAAGGGGTGACCATTATGATGACACAGGAAGGCTTATCGGTAAGGCATAAACCGGGATGATGGTTGAATGATAGCATGATTGTTGACAACCGGTAAGGCAACGGACCAATCTGGATAATGGTTGCCTGTCTATGATGAAGAGGCGGAATGCTAAAGAAATCACAAACCACCGGAGGTGAAAATGTGTTACCGGTGTAGTATACTCTACCGGTTAGCAGAAGAAGAAGGTCTTACTGGTAAAGGGATGTACCGGTATGAGTTTGCTAAATGATCAAGTATGAACTAACTGTGTGTCGGTGAGCCAAGTGTTGATCATTGTGATGCCATGTAGAGCTGAGGTGGCAAACATGCTGAGGTCGGTGAAGCCTCCATCGATAGGGTTGTTGAAATAGCTAGTCGACATTAATGAAACAACCACAAATCATGGATTCGTGACTAACTGATGCGGCTTGAGGAAGAAATAAGATTAGAGGAAAATTGGGGAGAAGTCGGTGCTTGCATCAATGAAAAGCAAATCTGATTGCAAGAAGATCGTGAAAATGAAACAGCTAGGCATTTTATGTGTCGACAGATTTCAAGGTAGGAAATCGTGTATGTGATTGCTATCTTTAGCAAGTATCCATTGGACAATGGAAAATGTATATAGATGCATCCCTGGAGTACAAGTGATTGATCCAATATAGACTGGATCAGATATCATGCAGATTGTGTCGAGAAAAAGAAACCCTAGTCGTTAAGTTTTTTAATGCATTCTTGGCAAGAAACCATGGTATAAAGAGATGAGCTTGAAACAGAGCAATGTGAGGCTGCATAGAAGAAAAAGGGAGAAGAGAGATTAAGTACCAAGAATATTTTGGCCTTAGAATTCATTCTAAGAAAGTTACAGAGTAAGTAAGCAAGCAAACCGGTGAGAGGGTTTAGCCGACAGTGATTGAGTACCGGTATAATTGTAAGTTCAACGATTAGGCAAATCGGCAAGGTGCAGTAGAGAAAGACAAAATCCAAGTGTAACACAGTGTGTTGTGAGATTATGAGAGAGAAAGATAATAGAGGCCAAGAATTAGAGAAAGTGATTTCACAACCGGTAGTGTGAGATTCAGTGGAAGAGAAGACTGCCAACCGACAGTGAGATATTTGATCAAGAGTTGCAGAATTTATTTGCAACAAGAAGCCTTAACTGTAACCATATTATATATTCGGTATACATTACCAAGTTGGAGCTTGGTGCAGGGGTTAGTGCTCCTTGGGTTGGTTCCATAAAATAGAAGGGGTTGGTGCTCCTTGGGTTGGTTCCATAAAATAGAAGGGGTTGGTGCTCCTTGGGTTGGTTCCCTAAATCTTTGTAATCCAGTGTTTTACCTGTGAGGTTGGATTGGAGCAGTAGTCTCTAGCATCTTTTCTCACTGAGGTTTTTCCCATATTGGGTTTTCCTTGTACATATGTTGTTGTGAGTTGCATTTTTGTGATTGATCTCCTTGGCTTTCCTTCCTGCTTTATCCGTTTGATTGTTTAAGTGCTTAGAGTAGTAATAGGCATTCTAGAGTTGTTCTCAAAGGTCAAAAGCTTAGTAACCATTGATTCACACCCCCCCCCACTCTTAGTGCTAATCTGTGTTCAACAATTGGTATCAAAGCCTAAGTTCCCGGTTATTGTTAAACTTTGGGTAGATTCCGGACTTTGAACATAATGGCAAGGAATGAATCTACTTCCTCAAAAGCCCCCATGTTTAATGGATCTAACTATGCTTTCAGGAGTAGAAGAATGGAGACCTATATTTCCTCCCAGGGTTTTGATGTGTGGATGTTTGTCAAGAATGGGTATGTTGTTCCTAGTGCTCCTTCTAGTGATCTGGATGCCAAAACGGAATATGAGAACAATGCAAAGGCCAAACATGCTATCTTGAGTGGGCTATCTGATAATGAGTTTGTCAAAGTCATGCATTGTGTTTCAACAAAGGAGACTTGGGATAATTGAAGAGGTTGTTTGAAGGAGATGCAAAAGTCAAAGAGGCCAAGCTACAAACACTAAGGAGCCAACTTGAAAGCATCAAGATGAAAGATGAGGAAAATATTGTAGACTATCTTCATAGATTTGATGAAACTGTGAACACCATCAGAGGACTTGGTAAAGAGATTGCAGATGAGACTCTTGTCAAGAAGGTACTTAGATCTCTCACACCCAAGTATGATACTAAGGTTTCTGCCATAGAAGAAGCAAATGACTTGGAGACCTTTACAATGGATGAGTTATTTGGCTCACTGACGACCTATGAGATGAGAATAATCGATGACACTTCCATAAGGAAAGAAACAACATTCAACATCACCAAAAAGGGGAAAGAAACTGCTACTCATAAAGAATCCAGTGAAGATTCTGATGCAAAAGTAGAAAAATTTGTCAGGAAGTTAAAAAGGGGATCCAACCGGTATAAAGGAAAGGTACCACTTAAATGTTTCAACTGTGGGAAGGTCGGACACTTTGCTACAAATTCTGCTCACAAAGAAACTAATGGAGATGAGTCAAGGGAGTTCAAAAAATCTACTGGTAAAGACAGATAAAGAAACTACTATCAATAAAGAAGGAGAGGCTACCAGAATAAAAAATAGCCTATATACCTTTAAGGATGATACAACAGATGAGGAAAATGCAACAAAATATGATTTCCATGAGTATGGCAGAAATGTCAATTTCTTCATGGCACTTGATGAACAAGTTGATAAAGATGAGGTAGAGGAGGATATTGAAGCTAAAGTGGATTTGGAAGGTGAGCTTATCAGTGCCCTTGAGGAATTGAGTAAAACAAGAAGAAAACTCAAAAGGGTCAAGCTTGTTGTAGTAGATGAATAAGGGTTCTTGAAGCAATCCCTGGATGAGTCCAATTAAGTTATATCTAACTTGAAATTGGAGTTGGAAGAAACTAAGAGGATATGTGAAGCTACATCCTCTGATCTAACAAAGAAGGAAAAGGAACATAAGGATTTGGAAGAAGAAATACTGAAACTCAGAAAGGAGCTTGAAGAAAGTAAGGAAGAAATAAAAATAAGGAGCAAATATGAAGGCAACACCAAGGTCTTAGACAAAATGTTGAGAAAATAGAAGCAATCCAAAGACACCGGTGGCTTAGGCTTTGAAGAAGGTCAAAGTTCGACCAACAAGGATACACCCGACAAAGAAATAAAGTTCACTTCTTCAAATGAAGATGAAGAAAAGAAGACATTCACTGTAGGCAAAGATATCGGTAAAAGAACATATGCAGATGCTGTCAGAAATCGCCACTCAAATCGATATACTGTAATGAACCAGAGGCCATACTCTTTGCACTGAAATGCAAGAGTTGACCATGAAGGATTCACCAGAATCAACAACATGAAGAGAAGATCCCCAATGAGGCAATCCTTTGCAAAAACAAGGCAACCTAACCAGTATGTTTCAAACTTTCATGGTTATCGCTACCGATGTAACAAATTTGGGCATATAATAGCTGACTATAGATTAACCAATAAGCACTCTATAAGTTATGAAAGTAGAAATCCATTTAATACACTCTGAGATATGAATGTTGTCTGTTATTAGTGCAATGGATATGGTCATAAGAGTTTTGAGTGTAGGAAGAACAAATCGGTACCCCACAATAATTTTAAGGATCTTCCTTTACATGAAAATGTAAAATGCTATAACTATCAAGAGTTTGGACACATAGCAAGAGTGTGTAAAAATGGGAAGATCAAGAAGAAGAAGACAAATCCTGATCAAGAATCAGTAACTGAACCTGAGCACAATATAACAATTGACAAGAAGAAGGAAACCAAACTGGTATGGGTTGAGAAAGAAAAAGAAAAGGTAGAATCAAGTCTCATAGTACAGATTGCCTTACATGCTGAAAGGAAAAATCTATGGGTTGTAGATAGTGGTTTCTCTAACCACATGACTGGTGATAAAAAAAAATTCATCAAGCTTGAAGACTGGAATGGTGGTCCAGTAAGATTTGGAGACAACTCATCCATCAAAATAAAGGGAAAAGGCACTCTAATTATTGATGGAAAATTGAAGGCACATGATGTATATTATGTGGAAGGCCTAAAGCACAGTCTGCTGAAAGTGAGTCAGATGTGTGACAAAGGTTATAAATACACCTTTGACTCAACGAGTTGCCAGATAAAGAAAGACAGTACCTGTCAAGTTGTGGCAGAAGGAAAGAGAACAAATGGCAATGTTTATAATCTGAGGGAATGCTATGAGTCCCAGTGCATGTTAGGACAGGTTGATGAAAGTTGGTTGTGGCACCGAAGATTAGGCCACATAAACTTTGATAACCTAGTTGCAGTAAGTAAAAAGGGGTGTGTGAGGAACATTCCACCCATCATTAAACCGGAAGCACATTTTGTGATGAATGTGTGAAGGGCAAGAAAACTAAGGTGAGCTTCAGGAAAAAAGAGCACAACACCTCTACAAATCTGTGTGGTCCAACTAGGACAAGAGCACTTGCCGGTGAAAGATAGTTTATGCTCTTTATTGATGATTACTCAAGAATCACATGGGTCACCTTCCTGCAAGATAAGTCACAAGCATTTGAAAGATTCAAGATCTTCAAGAAGATGGTGGAGAAAGGGTGTAGGTTAAAATACCTAAGATCAGACTAGGGTGGAGAGTTAAATCAAATGAATTTGAAGATTATTGTGAAAACCATAGAATTAGAAGGCAATACTCAACTCCCAGGACACCACAACAAAATGGTGTGGTAGAAAGGAAGAACATGACAGTTAAAGAAATGGCTAGAACCATGTTAAATGAGGCCAATCTACTAGACACTTATTGGAAGGAAGTTGTTCATACTACTACATATACCTTGAACTGGGTTCAATTAAGGACTAACAATAGAATGACACCTTATGAATTGTGGTATGACCGGAAGCCATCAGTCAAATACTTCAAAGTATTTGGAAGCAAGTGCTTTATCAAGAAAGATATGGATGGTCTAGGAAGTTTTGATTCTAGGAGTGATGAAGGAATCTTCCTCGGTTACTCATCCAACAACAAGTCCTACAAATGCTACAACAAAAGACTAAGAAGAGTCATTGAGAGTGTGCATGTAAAAGTTGATGAGGACATGCACAAAGGATGTTAACCATAGGATAACCGGTATGATGATTTCGGTAATGAAGGTGATGAAGCTCAGTCAAACAATGAACTAAAAGAAGAATCCAAGAAGACTCCCAACTGGTATGTGCAATTGAATCACCCACAAGAGAAAATTTTGAGAAATAAGAGTGATGGTGTGCAGACTACAAGAAGACTTGCCCAGAATGAGGAACAAGTCAATCTCTACCTCATGACTAAAGTTGAACCCAAAACATTCTATGAAGCCAGCAAAAGACAAGAATGGATGGATGCCATGGAAGAAGAACTGCAATAGATTGAGAAGAACAAGACTTGGGAATTAGTCCCTAGACCAAAAGACAAGAACATCATTGGCACAAAATGGGTCTACCGGAATAAGATGAATGAAGAAGGTAAGATTGTTAGGCATAAAGCTAGACTAGTGTGCAAAGGATACTCTCAAGTAGAAGGGATTGACTTTGAAGAAACATTTGCACTGGTAGCTAGATTAGAAGCAATTAGAATGTTTCTAGCCTTCTCTGCCTACAAGGGTTATAAAGTATATCAAATGGATGTAAAATCTGCCTTCCTAAATGGAAATTTGGAAAAAGAAGTGTACATAGAGCAACCAGAAGGGTTTCTGCTGCATGATGATGAAACATTTGTGTACCAGTTGAAGAAGGCCTTGTATGGTCTAAAGAAAGCTCCTAGAGCATGGTATTCAAGACTGGATCAGTATCTGAAGAAGCAAGGATTCAAAAAGGGGAGTGCTGACAATAATTTGTACATCAAGAAAGATGGGAACCACATGATCATTGTGGTTGTATATGTAGATGACATTCTCTCTGGAGGCAACAAGGACACCCTCTGCAAAGAATTTGCTAATCAGATGCAGTCACAATTTGAGATGTTAATGCTTGGTGAATTGACATACTACCTTGGTTTGCAGATATTATAACAAGATAATGGAATCTTTATCTCACAAATCAAGTATGCAAAGGAGATGTTGAAGAAATTTCAACTAGAAGATTGTAAACTGATAAGTACCCCTATGGTGACCGACAGTAAATTAAGCAAGAATGATGAATCATCGGTGGTGGATCACTCTATATAGATCCATGATAGACAGTCTCTTGTATTTAACTGCTTCTAGACTAGATATAGTTCAAGCAGTATGCATGGTGACAAGATTCCAAGCTGCACCTAAGCAGTCACACATGAATGTTGTATGCAGAATCTTTAGGTACCTACAAGGGACACTCAGTTATGGATTATGGTATCCTAAACAAGGAGATTTTGTGTTGGAAGCATACACTAATGCTGATTGGGCAAGTTGCATTGATGATCGGAAAAGCACAAGTGGTGGTGCACTCTTTCTAGGTGACCGGTTGGTCTCATGGTATAACAAGAAGCAAGACTTAATCTCCCTATCTACTGCTGAAGTAGAATACATTATTGTTGCCACATGCTACTCTTAGGTGCTTTAGATGATGCAGAACCTCAAAGACATACAGGTGGACATCACTGATCCTATTCTCATCTGGTGTGACAACTCAAGTGCAATCAACATAGCAAAGAATCCAGTGATGCATTCTAGAACAAAGCACATTGCTATCAAGTATCATTTTCTCAGAGAGAAGGTTGAGGGATAGGATGTTAGGATGGATTATGTTCCTACCGAGGAACAAGTTGCAGCCATTTTCACTAAACCACTACCGGTAAACACTTTTGAGTACCTACAACACAAGCTGGGAGTTGTGTCATCCACCTAGGAAGGATTTGTATGGCTCAGGGTGAGCTCCTAGCAATTAAAGGGGGAGCTCAGTATGGATCAAAGGGGGAGTGTACAGTGTTCTTTGTCATTGTGTTAAAGGGGGAGAAATGTACCGGTATAAAGTGTCTAGTGATAAGTTGACATCAATGCCAAAGGGGGAGATTGTTGGCTTTTTGGAATTAAGTTGTCATTGATGTCAACCGGTTTGGCAAGGTCACCGGTGAGCAAGAAGGGGTAACCATTATGATGGCATAGGAAGGCTTACTAGTAAGGCATAAATTGGGATGATGATTGAATGATAGCATGATTGTTGACAATCGACAAGGCAACAAACCGATTTGGATAATGGTTTCTTGTCTATGATGAAAAGGCTGAATGCAAAAGAAATCACAAACTACTGGAGGTGAAATGTGTTACCGGTGTAGTGTACTCTACCAGTTAGCAGAAGAAGAAGGTCTTACCGGTAAAGGGATGTACGGGTATGAGTTTGCTAAATGATCAAGTATGAATCGACTGTGTGTTAGTGAGCCAAGTGTTGATCATTGTGATGCCATGTGGAGCTGAGGTGGCAAACATGTTGAGGTCGGTGAAGCCTCCATCGACAGGATTGTTGAAACAACTAGTCGATATTAATGAAACAACCACAAATCACGGGTTCGTGACTAACTGATGCGACTCAAGGAATAACGAAGATCAAAGGAAGACTAGGGAGCAGTTGGTGCTTGCATCAATGAAAAGGAAATTTGATTGCAAGAAGATCAGGAAAAGGAAACAACTAGGCATGTTATGTGTCGACAGATTTCAAGGTAGGAAATCGTGTACGTGATTGCTATATTTAGCAAGTATCCATTGGACAATGGAGAATGTGTATAGATGCATCCCTAGAGTACAAGTGATCGATCCAAGACAGAATGGATCAGATATCATGTAGATTGTGTCAGGAATAGGAAACCCTAGTCGTTAAGTTTTTGAATGCATTCTTGGCGGGAAACCATGGTATAAAGAGATGAGCTCGAAACAAAGCAATGTGAGGTTGTAGAGAAGAAAAAGGGAGAAGAGAGATTAAGTGCTGAGAAGATTTTGGCCTTAGAATTCATTCTAAGAAAGTTGCAGATTAAGTAAGCAAGAAAACCGGTGAGAGGGTCAACCGACAATGATTGAGTACCGGTATAACTATAAGTTCAACAATTAGGCAAACCAAAAAGGTGCAGTAGAGCAAGACAACATCCAAGTGTAACACAATGTGTTGTGAGAATGTGAGAGAGAAAGATAGAAAGATAACAGAGGCCAAGAATCAGAGAAAGTGATTTCATAACCGGTAGTGTGAGATTCAGTGGAAGAGAAGACTGTCAACCAACAGTGAGATATTTGATCAAGAGCTACAAAATTCATTTGTAACAAGAAGCCTTAACTGTAACCAAATTGTATATTTGATATACATCGCCAAGTTGGAGCTTGGTGCAGGGGTCAGTGCTCCTTGGGTTGGTTCCCTAAAATAGAAGGGGTTGGTGCTCCTTGGGTTGGTGCCCTAAATATTTGTAATCCAGTGTTTTATTTGAGAGGCTGGATTGGAGCAGTAGTCTCCAACAACTTTTCTCACCGAGGTTTTTCCCATATTGGATTTTCCTCGTACATCTGGTGTTGTGAGTTGCATTTGTGTGATTGATCTCCTTGGCTTGCCTTCCCGCTTTACCGGTTTGATTGTTTAAGTGCTTAAAGTAGTAACATGCATTCTGGAGTTGTTCTCAAAGGTCAAAAGCTTAGTAACCATTGATTCATCCCCCCCTCTCAGTGGCAATCTGTGTTCAACAATTTTTTTTTTGTATTATTTTTAACTTTTTAGAAATAGGCACATTTTATGTCATTTTTCATCTCTCAGCCGACTTAGATCTAGCGGTGAGGTCTATTTTGTTCTAGGGGTCATCTATAAAACTACCCTCATAAAACCCTCATTTGAATACACATCCAAGAAACCCATTTGACTCAACAATTTGCAAACCTCAGATCGACAAACAACCCACCATAACAACAAACCTAACCCAAATTACAATAGGGCTAGGGGGTCCTCACAAGAAAGTAGAGGCATTACTAAAGGATGTGGCAATCACTAATTCAAAAAAAGACCTAAAGTACCAAGTTTGTGAATAAGTAGACACTGAAGAATAATGTCAAAAGCATTGTGAAAGTTTACAAAGAAAAAAAATATTTTTTCCCTTTTATCCTTATCTTCCTTAATTATAAATCTTAATGTGAAAATATGATATTGGTGTGATAGTTCCGCTTGAAACTTGCTTGACCCTTAGCTCTCAATTTTTTTAGTTCTGAACCAATTGCAGATATGAATATTTGAAGTAGTAGAGAAGGATTTTGCAAATTTATGACCAATGATGATGGTGTAATAACTACTACAAATATTTTGGTCTCTATATTTGTATATTAGATAGATGATGTTATCTAGGATAAAGTATTTCTATATGATACAATCTAGTTAAACATGTTGGCTAGTTAAATGATTATTTTTTTTGGATTGCGGTTAAAGAATTCAACTTAAGGATGAAACATAAGACAATGCAATCAATAAAATAACAATGGATGGATGGGGATGATAGATATGTAAGGATAATTAAGTACATTTTAAAGGCTAGAGACATAGTTAAACAAAGTAGAAAGATTAAATAAAGCACATACTAACTTCTTTGGAAGAAAAATTGGACCCTAAAATGTTTATCGTTGAATTTAAGCCAATGAAAAATGACTTTATGCATGTTTTCCAAATCATTTTTTGTCCTTCTAATGATGTTTCGATAGATTGGATTTGAATTCTCAAGTGGGTTATGAATGACATAGGTTGATACGAGACTAGATATGTGGATTGTAGTGTATTATTCATCAAATTAGTGGTTAAAATTGATAAAGGTAGTTTGTTAGGGTTTAATGATGCTAGGAGTAATAAGGAGAGAATGAACTGATAACATAAAAGATAAAATATAATGGTCAAAAAGGTGGGAGGGGAATGAAAATTGAAAATATATAATCTTAAGCAAAAGATGCCTACTACTAATGATGTATCCACAACTAAAGAATCACAAATAGAAAAGAAGCATCCAAAGCATGAAATTGTTTAGTACCATTGAGGGTCACCAAGTCATGTGAGATCTACAAACAAACCAAGTGCTTCCCATTGTATTAAATAGATTCAGCTTGTATCTCTATTAATTGAGGCATCATAAAATCTAAGTAGATGCCATATCTAGTATATTGTATGCAATCAAAGAAAATATTGAAATCACCAATCAAAAGGTATTACCAAGAAAAGAAAATCATATCAATCAACATGGCATTAAAAATTGTCATCATCATCACATCTCATTATGATTAAATTCCACTTCTTTAATTTTTTTTTCTTTTGTAAATCTCATTAACTATTTTGATTTCATATACATTATTAAGATCTCTATCATATCATTGACAAAAATTAAAAATAAACCATCAAGTTAAAAGATCTTAAAAAATAATGAACATCAAACTTTGTCATGTTGCTAGCCTCCATTCGATGCATCTCACTTTGTATACTCGGTCATTGGTTGGAGCTGGCAAGGTGGATAGCCAGTCTATATAGTGTGGGTGTTACCTTCATCCCTTTGTCATAACATTTTTTGATGGTCTTGTTTCTAGGAGGAAGACTTTGGAGCAAGTTAGAACAAATCATTCTTTTAATGGGTTCATTCTTTTGAGGGTTTCTTCTTTCCCTTCGACATTATTAATTCTTTTTTTCAAGTTTTAATAAAAATGGGAGTTGTCCCCTTGGTAGCACTTACCTATCAAAAAATAAATATATTAAATATGGATGGAAAAGACTAATGAATTAATTAAATAATTAAAAAATATTTAATTATTTAATTAATAGAGACTAGATTAAAAATGCTAGGGATGGCAAGACAACAAATGCATAGTCAAAGATGGTTATTGACAATGAGAGCTAGCTATGAAAATGGAGACAATCATAATACGAAAATCGACTAGTACCATCGAGGATCATCTAATCATGCGAGTTCTCCAAACAAATCAAATGCTTCCCATTGTATTGAACAACTTCGATTTTTATTCTATTGATTGAGTCATCATAAAATCTAAATAGATGTCAGATCTAACGTATTACATACAATCAAAACAAATGTATTGCGGATCAAAATAAATATTGAATCCGCCAATCAAAAGATATTACCAATTAAAAAAACACATATTAGTCAACACGACATTAAATTTTATCATCATCATTACATCTCATAATTAGTATTATTATTATTATATTTCACTTCTTTAAATTCTTCTCTCTTTGTATATCCCATTAACTATTTTAATATCATATACATTATTAAAATCTCTATCATATCATTGACAAAATTTAAAATATCATTAATTTAAAAGATGTTAAAAACAACGAACTCCAAAAATCCAAATTGGCCCTCTACCTATATTTTATTTGGAAGTTCACACCATCCACACCAGTTACAATGGAAGAACCATTCCCAAAAAAGCAAGGAAAAGACAGTTTCTCCGTTAATAACCACATAGAAGAATTGTAAACGTACCATGGTGGAATATACTAAACAAGAAAACTACACTGGTAAAATGGCACTTCTATTTTATTCTCCATTATTATATTGTTCTCCATCACTATTTTATTCGTCACATCGGATTCCCTGAATTGGATAAACGAAATCTAACCTCCTTTTCTTCTCCGATTTGGGATGCAGCAGGAGACCAGCTTATGTTATTCTCTTACGTGTGAAATGGGTATATGGAAAAAGTTAAAAGACGTGTAGGGAAAGAAGTTGTATTTATGTAGGTAAAAAATTGTATTTCTTCCGCAGTTGAGGTAGTTGAAACAGAAATATATTTCAACTTGCAGTGATATCTGAGTCAACTATATAAATTATTTAGCAGCAGCTTCATTTTCAGATTTTTTAAGGATCGAGAAAATAAGAGAATTCATTATCAAAATCCGAAGATCGGAGATTATATTGAACCTCTGAACATAAAAGAAATATTCATTTCTCATTTTTTCTCTGTCTTTTATTTTTTTTTGTAACCAATTCGTGCAGAGTAGAATTAAATTAAAAATTTCTCTGGAGCGGAAACCCTACAATTTCGCACGCTTGGGAACATTTGTGGGATTCGAGCATGGGATCTTTGAAAGACGATTCTAATTTCTTCGAGACACAGATGAAAACGGAAGAGCCTATTTTGTACGTTAATGGAAAGCGCCGACTGCTCAGCGACGGATTGGCTCATCTTACTCTTCTCGAATATTTAAGAGGTGCTTTGTTTTCATTTTGTTCAATTTAATTTTGGCGGTAAATAGAATAATTCTTCGGCTTCAATATCATTATCATGAAAAGAGAGGCGGAGTTGATGCATTTGTCGGCAGAAGCCTGCAATTAATATTCTGACGGTTGTAGTTGTCCAGGATATTTTGACTTTTCTTTTAATTTTGACATCAAATAAAGCTATTATTCAATAAACTGCGTAGAAGCTATTGAAGCTTTGGTCTGATGTTTCGAGTATTTTAGCGAATGTTTGGAATGATAAAATTTCACGCGTTAAATATTTGAGTCATGGTGATTGCGGAGTAACCACCTTTAATTTCGCAAGAGCCTCGTAGAATTGACATGAATTAATACTGTCGAAGCTTTTTTGAAGAAACTACAAGGAAACTATGTAAGCTTTTGTTTGGTGTTTGAGTATTTTCACAAGCAACGTAGAATTTTAGGGATTAGTTACTTTCACCATTCCGAGACTTGTAGAATCTATGGAGTGACGTGTGTTAATATTGTAGAAGCTTTTCTGAATAAATTGCATTCAAACTGTGGAAGCTTTTGTTTGGTACTTGATATTTCAAGTGTTTTGCACGAGGCGCATAGAATTTATGGATGCAAAAATTGCATATTCAATTGACTCTCAGTGTTTGCAAATTAGTTGCATTCAACTTAGACTTGTAGATGCATGGACAGACATAAATTATTTTTTCGTTGAATGTTTTTTTAAACTGCATAGCTCCTATTGAAGCTTTTGTCTGATGTTTCAAGTATTTTAAGTGGAGACAATGTAGAATATTATGCATACTTAATTTGAGTCATAATTATTATCGATTAGCCATGTTCAATTTCCGAAGAGACTTGTAACGTCTATGAATGAAGTGTTTTTGAATAAACTGCACAGAAGCAATTGAAGCTTTTATATGACGTTTTTGAGTATTTTTGCAAGGCACATATAGAATTTAATAAAAATGAATAGTTTGTATATGTAATTTGAGCAACTTTAGTTTTTCTAACTCTCCAAGAGATTTGTTGGGTCTGTTGGAATTTAATATACTCTTGAATCTATTAGAGAACAGCCCGTCAAAATCTTTTTGGGATCTTTATTCCCTCTTTCACTCTAATGCTAGCGAAAATAGTTATTGTTGGTTGGTAGTGAAGTAAATACTGGTTGGTAAGTTTGAATTTGAAAGGAGAGAGAATTTTTGTGCAAAGACAATTTTGTTTGTAGTGAAGTAAATGCTGGTACATAAGTTTGAATTTGAAATGAGAGAATTTTTGTACGAAGACAACAAAAGACAAAATGAAGAATGTTTTTGCATTTGTAGAGTTTTTGAGCAAAACAAAGGAAAGTTGCAGCAGCAGCAGAGTTTGTGAAGGAAAATAGAGGAAGAAAAGAACAATTTGTAGCTCCGGAAAGAGCAAGTACACAACAGATCTAGATAATTGTAGAAATTCAGTTGTATACAACAACTCCAGATAGCCGTAGGTAAGTCAATCATATACAGTAGCTCCAGGTAGCTGTAGAAAAACCAATCATGTACGATTGTAGTAAAACTGTTTGAAAACACTTTGTAATCTAATTTTAAAAGCTTTCTAAATGTTATTTTGGGTTAAATGAGAAATATGTTTTCTGTGTTTTCATGAGTCTTGGTCTCCTCCATTGGTCTCTGTAGTGTGTTTGTTTGAGTTTAATGCCAATTATTTGGCAAGAAAGTAGTAGTCTCTATGTATATTTGTGTTTTATTCCCTTCAAATTGGTATAAGGGCAGTAGCCTTTTTGGATTATTTAGATTTTACTACAATTTGGTATCAAAGCCAAATGTTTTTAAACTTGTGTTTGTGACTCGAGAATGGCTGGAGAAGACAACAAGAGGTGGTAGCAGCCACATATTTTATGGGCAAAACAATGAATTTCGGCAAAGAAGATGAAGACAAACATGGTAGCAAATGATTTATGGGAGCTTGTGGTCAATGATTCATGGATGTAATTGATCCAACAATGCATGTAGCTCTCTCAAATGCCCAAAACACAGTTGAAGGCGACCGGAAGGAAAGATGGAAAAGCCCTAAGCTTGATAGAGATAATATTCCCCAGAATAGAAGCAGCTAACTATGCAAAGGAGGCTTGGGAAATCCTCCAAACTAGTTACAAAAGGGATTGATAAAGTAATATTGGTGAAGCTCTAGATGCTTTGGAGAAATTGTGAAACTCTCAAAATGCGTCTTTTTAGACTCACACAAGAATTTCCACCTAAATCAATTAAGGACAAATGGGGAAAACCATGCAAGAGTAGAGGATCTTAGAGAAAATTCCGAGGAGTTTGCCCTAAAAAATTGACCCAGTAGTTATTGCAATAGAAGAGGCCAAGGACCTCTCAACTATGATAGTGGATGAGTTGATGGGTTCCCTACAAACCCATGAGCAACGTTTAAACAGGTCTGTACCTTCATCCCAAAAGCAAGCATTTAAAGCTCATGTTAATGCAAGAGGTAGGGGGAGAGGTAGAAACAACTTCAGATAGAGCTCTCGAGGCAGAGGTAGAAGCAACTCAGGAAGGGGCAGTTCTGGAGCAAGCAGCTCCAGATGGATGAACAGTCAAGAGGGGGCAAGCAGCTCTCAGTTCACCTTTGGATCCAAGAAAAACTATAGTAAGTCAAGCCAGAGGTATGATAAAAGCAATGTGTAGTGTTATTATTGCCACAAATATGGTCATTATGTGAGTGAATGCTAGAAAATAAGATAAATTACAATGTGCAGACCTGAAATATGTATGGATGAAGACAGATAACAGTCAACAATGTTCAGCAATAACACCTATTGATGCCCTCCAAGTTACAGAACTGCTGGGCCAAAACTTATCCCTTTCTTCTTATCAATCTTCATTAGCAATGTACCCCACTGATGATAAGTCTGTAATGAATACTCCCACACTCCTATGGTCTGAAAAGACACTCAAAAAACCTCTGCACATTCACCAAGGCACTGGACATGTAGGGGTGATTTGGCAAAATATTAATTCAAAATAATTTTCTGCTTCAAACTGAAAGTTGGCTTCAAACCTCACTTCCCAGCTTCAAGGTGCCTTAGAATGATGTCTTTGACACTCACAAACAGCAACATTAAACCTCAAACTAACTCTTGCGCCAAGGAGGAAGTGTATGACCCTTCTAGAATGGGCGATCAGCAAGGAAAAATCAAAAGTTAACCAAAATCTGCAAATAGGCTACTGATCTTCATCACCTAGCCAAGGCAAAAGCATTGCAACAATGCCCAAATTGATTTATGACCTAATCTCAGAGATATGAGCCAAAAGGTGAATCCAAGGAGGGTTGGAAATTGTACGGTCAGCTCTAAGGTCTTCAAAACTCATGAAACTTGATCAGCACTCAGAAAAAGTATTATTCCACCAAAAATGAAATTCCAATCAAAACACTTAATAAATCTTCATCTGCATCAAACCCTCATCACCAAACGCTAAGCCAAACTCTGAAAAGTCAATCTGAAAATCAACAACCAGCTAGGGTGGATCTTGCACCACCGAAACCAGGCTGATTGAAGAGTATTTTCATCCTCAACAATCCAAATAAGAACTCTCCAAGTTTATTTCAACATCTCTTTTTGTGTGCACAAACAAAATGCTAGAATGGGAGCCCAAACTCCAATTTATAGAGTTGGAGCGAAAATTAGGGCAACTCAAATTTAAAATATTTTATTTCTGTCAAAAGACCCTCATAATATCTTTTCAAAACACCTTGTCTCCCCCACTTGCCTAGGCATCCCCTCTTTTGGAAACATACATTAAAAAATATTTATCACTTAATTTATAAAAATAAAGATAGTTTTTTGAACACTTAAGTGAGAAACCTAAAACATTTTATCCATCACCTTCGGAACTTTGCGAAGGCACTGAATTTGAGAGCACTTCACACAGAAGTGAAGAGGGAACTGAAATTGAGACCAAGTGCCCAAATCACTTACTAAAAAACTAACATATGCTAAAAATAGAAATGCTGTGAAACACACTGAAATTGCAAGCTCGAGCTCTTTACAAAACTCTGAGTCCCCTAACCAACTCTGAATAGTCTATAAGACCCTAGGATTAGGCTAATAGGAAGCACAACTGACTAGGAGCAAAAGGGGACATTGCATGCTAACATGAATTATTTTATATTTTTCAAATTGATTTTTTTCCTTAATAGCTATAAAAGGAGGTTGAGGGGACTCATTTTGCTTATGTTGAATATTTGATACCGTTTTGGTGTTAGATTGAGTTTGTGAGATTTTCCATAAAAAAAAGTTGTACTTGCATGTCCACCAAAGACTACTGTTGTTGTTGTTGTTGTCCCAACTATATCAATGATGCCACCACCTGAAGTTGACCATGTGGATCAAGGAGGGATAATTCATAGTTGAAATACTCGACAAAAACAAAAATTTGCCAAGTCCCGAAAAAAAAACTCAGTGAAAACTCGGTGAAAAACTCGACAACTTATAAAGTTGCTTAAATCTAATTGGAAATGCATTTTTTTTTGCGAAATTCAATGAGGAGATTCATCCAATTAGTCAATAAATGAGTACACAAAAGAAACAAGCTGAGTATAGATATATTTGATTGATTTAAATGCAAATTGGGTACGAAATGGCATCCTCTTGTGGAATGCTGATGGTTGACAAACTGAAACAAAATGAAATAGAAAAATGTTTTTGTAAAACTAAAGGTAAATATTACATCAAAACATTTTACATCTTCTTCTTCCCAGCTTAGTGAAAACCAGGGGAGAGATTGAACTAGAGGGTCTAGTCCTAGGAGTTTGATGTGGCTCCTCCACCTCGCAAAACTGAGGTTGAGGGTAGCACCCCTTGCGGGGATCTGAGGGTGAGAGATTGAGGGGTGGGGAGATAGGTCTAGATCTTGAGGGAGAGAGGAGAGAGTGAGATAGAGAGTGGTAGTGAGAGGGGATAGAAGAAGAGTGATAAGGAGATAGATAGGTCTAAAATTCGGGGCAGATAAAGTGAGAGAGATAGAGAGAGCAAGAGAATGCTGATAGGAGCCTATTGATTACTGAAATTTGACTATTTGAAAATTTAAAAAATCTCCTGAAACCTAGAATTTGCATTATAACTCCTAGAGATCTGAAACTACTCTCAAACATCTTGCCAACATATACATGAAATATAACTTAAAGTATAAGAAATCCTTTCTTATACTTAAATGTGATATTTCATGTATATATTCTGATGGAGAGAATGAGACTGACTTGGAAAAAAATTTGATAGTTTTTTGACGTGTTTGGGCCTCTTTTAAATAGACTTGATGAGTAATCGCCAAAAAATCGGCAAGTTTTTGACAAAAACTTGGCGAGTTTTGGCGGCGAGTCAATGGCATTATTACTCGTTTGAAAAAAATTAATTTTATGACAATAAGTTCAATATAAACATATCAACAATGATACATCTATTGTCACGACTCACAAGTACTAATTAAAATTGCAGTACTGTTACAAGTGTTGATACAATATAGCATTGAGTAAGTCAATTTCCCAAAGCCCAAACACATAAACTCTACACCCAACTAGAAACATTATTGAAATACCTTGAGATTAAGAGCTGGGATTATCATGACAAGTCTGAAAATCATGACATAAGCTGTTGTAAGTGACATAGAAGGTCTAATACGACTGAAAGTGTTGTTGCAGATCTTTTGTACAATAGTTGTGGGACATAACAACAATGAAATACCTTCAAAACACCCTCCAAAACCACACAAAACATGTCCCAGGGCTGCCAAACAGCTTCACACACACTCAGCATCACCAAACAACCCCAAGATGGCAAAGGATAGTTTGCAGGTCTGTAATAAATTTCAGTCGTACACATAATTGAGTATGGAGCTGGAAATAGAGGCAGCCAACATAAAATATTCAAAACTCCTCATAACTCCATTTGTTTAATATAAAATGACCTGGAAATGATAAACAGGGTCACCAAAGGAGATGAACAAGCTCCAATAAACTAGGCACTTCAGCTTAGAATCCTCACACCAACTCTTCAGGGAGCCTGTGCAGCCAGCAATGACAATAGTGTAACCTCCAACACTGATAAATATGCCTCAAATGACATGTACAATCTGCAAAGACAAAAGGTATGGCGGTGTACAATAGGCAGTGGAATCTATAAACCCTTACACCTAAGAAGAATTGTATGGCCATATCTGGAAATGAAATGGTGTGTCCACAATTAGGGTTTTCCCAATCACCCAAGCATAAACTTCATAACACTGCAAAAAATTGGAAACAACATTTTAAACCTGCAATCTAAAAGACATCAAAAACCTTCATGGCTAGAAACCCCCAAAAGTGGAAACTTCAATCTGCACAATGGTGATTCCTGAAATGAAACCACACTGGGTCTAGCTACAGATTATCTTTTAAACCTGAAACTAAAAATCTCTTTCCCACTTCCTGGTTCTAAATGGCTTACGAGCAGCAAGATGGGGTTAGGACCACTTTCTGGTTCTAAATGGCTAACGAGCAACAAGATGGGGCTAGGTCCACTTTCTGGGTCTAAATGGCTTATGAGCAACGGGATGGGGTTAGGCCCACTTTCTGGTTCTAAATGGCTTATGAATTGTAAGATGTGGTTAGGCCCACGTTTTGGCTCTAAATGGCTTACGAATAAGAAGTTGGGGTTAGGCCCACTTTTTGGCTCTAAATGGCTTATGAATAGCAAGATGGCGTTATGCCCTCTTTCTAGCTCCAAGTGGCTTATGAGCAGCAAGGCAAGGTTAGGCCCCCTTTTTGGCTCATGGGAGCAATAAGGAGGGGTTAGGCCCCCTATTGCGATCTACTCTCCCAGCCCTACGATGATTGACTATTGACTTGAAAGGATGATGCATGAATAGAGAAAGTGGATACAAGCACCCCACTCGGTAGACCACCTTGAGTGGATGTCTAATGTGTCTACCGCTGGGGCCAAGAGGGTGCGTGTCTTCTCTTGGGCTTAGTGTTGGGATGGCTTCGGGCAGACCTGTCATGTTTCCAACTCTAAATAATCTGAAATAATCTGATAGCAAGCGCATAGCAGCCAAACCTAATGGAATTTAACATTTGTTAAGAGATTACCCACTATTGAATGACTGAGCAGCACACAACAAAAGATACATAAAAGGTGAACGACCAGGTGTAGTGGTGAGCATGATGGGAAAGCTTGGTAATCAAAAACTGGTTAAAACAAGCACGTGACTTATGTTGTGACTCCACTAGCTGCTATAAGTCAACATTAAAAAAGAGAAGGAATATTTTGACCTCTTAAACATGCTTAAGTGGTTTGTATGAGAGTTTAGCATAGTGGACACTATTCTTTATCGACAAACAATGTGTCCTAGCATGGAGTGATACAAAGATTATGGACATTATTGGCTGGAAGCCAACACCTTGAACTCCCATGTTTGTATTTTCTTAGAAAATTATAATTGGCTGTAAGCTAGATGAGGACCTAGGACTCAAAGCAGCTTTCGTCTTCTTGATATCGTGCAAGCTTCATCTTTGTTAAGTATTTTTGCAACAAGGGGATAGGACCAAATAATCTTATATAGGAATTTGTACTCGAATGAGAAGAATTCAGCATAGATTTATTTCTAGTCTTTGAATTGATCCTCATTAAATCAATTGCATTTAATAAGTATTTTAGTTGGGATTCAAGGAAAACAGGCCTGTTTGCATTATCAATTCTTTAGGTTCTATAAATGGTTCTCTAGTCAATCCAAGACTGACTAATCTTACTTGATTCATGAATTAGAACTACTTGGTAAATCGTTTCCAAGGAACTCAATTTGCACCATGAAGGTCCAACAACAGGTTGGAGCTTGCAGCTCAATCCATCTAGATCTTTCATTCTACTTGGGATGGGTACACTAGATCCCTACATTGGCAGGCAAGAAGGTGATAAAGACAAGTATATACTAATGGAGAGATATTTGAAGAACTTGCCGAAAAATTGCGAGACTCGCGAACTAGAAATGGCCACAAGTAAACTTGTGGACGAGTCTTCGCTTAAAATCGTAGCGATTTTTTACCCTAAAAATTGCGAAAAATCACCTAAGCTCCACCAAAAAATCGCCCAAAGTCAACATAAAGTCATTTTCATTGAATTCTAAATGTATATTTTTTTTTCACCCTTCCATTTTGATACCGTCGTCATTCTTGATGCACGAGGGCACATTTTTGACGTGAAGTGAATTGATGGATCGAATTCCATTCCTAAGAATTGATCTTCTACGAAAAAAAATATTAGGAAACGAGAAGTAAGCAAGCCTTCTCTGCTGTGTAGGGATCATGGTCTGTTAGGGACTTTCGAGACTAACTTATTGCCATTTTAAAATATGAGATGGTAATTGTAGCGATTATTAAAAAAAATCTTAACTATGGGTTATTGGTAAACATTAAATAATTTAATAATCAAAAGTAATTTTTTTAATAGAAAAAGATAATTGTTGTCCAGCATAAATTGCCTATTGTTATGTTTGATAATATTTGTTATCCGACAAGGTATTAATTAATTGTATTGAGTGGGTTGTTAGTCTCAGGTATTTATGTGTCGGTTGGTTGACGGTTGTGTACCTCTCGGCAACTGTCAGGTCCTTTAAATATGTCGTGTACTTACTGTCAAGGAAGGGGGATGGTATTGTCAGATCTATTATAATCCTTGGCCGACCATCTTTGGTCTCTTCTTTGTAATAATTGAATGTGCGAATAAAGATATATTTTACTACTGTGTCTGGTATGCATTGTCATGTACATTATTGTTTCCTGTATTTAATTTACCAGTTGTAGCAGTAAACATTTTGGTGCCGTTGCCTTGAAAGAAATCGGGTCAGCCTTGAGTGATTCATGTCCGTAGATCCCATCAAAGGTGAGAAGAGGCCACAGGGTGGTCAAGACCAAGCGATTAGGTGATCTGCCGACCCTCAGTTGGAGGGATCACAAAGATGAGTCGAAGCTTGAAAGTACTCGAAGTGTTGGGACGCTAGAGGTGGACGTGTAGAGGACGTGAGTGTGTCTGAGAGTGAAAGGAAAGCACCAGAACGTAGCGTTTGAAACAGTTCACTTAGGTCCGACACACCTGGAAGTACTCGAAGTGTTGAGGACGCTGAATATGGACGTGTAGAGGAAGCCTGCGTGGTCGAGAGTGCAGGGAAAGCACCAGAACGTAGTGGTGGAAACAGTCCACCCAGGTTCGGCACACAAGGCGAATACACACGTACCTTCCAAGTGAAAATAATGTTGAATACCCAGGAGAAGCAGAAACTGCCAAAGTTCATGGGAGACGGGTCGGAGGACCCAACATGGCATTGCAAAACATGCATAACCATTTGGGAGGCAAATGGCCAAGATGACAAGGACTACTGGCTGAAGGCATTTCCTGCCACCCTTTGGGGGATCACCATTGATTGGTACACAAACCTCAACGCCCAGCACAAGACGAGATGGAGTGATCTGAAGAGGGCATTCCAGGAGGAATTCAAACTCTTGAGGGATGATAATGAGATTGTGGCTGAAATCTATAATACTAACCAAGGGAAAAATGATAGTGTACGCGCTTACAACCATAGGCTCAAAGAACTGTTGAACAAGATGGAAAACCAGCCAACCGACCGGTTGAAGAAGAGGTGGTTCACAGAGGGATTGATACCCTCACTGCGCAAGAAGATGAAAGTAGTGCCTTTGTCCTCATACGCCGATGTGTACAATCGAGCGATGTACATTGAGAGTGAAAAGAAAACCTCCTCTCGAGAGAAGAGGAAGGCCAATGATGATGAGAGCACCGAAGGTAGCAGTGACGAAGAATCCAAAACCGTACGAGCCCTTTGACGGGATATGTTGAGAATGATGAAAGAATTGAAGCCTGAGAAAGGAACCAGCAATGAAGGTAATGAACTATGGTGTATTGAGTGCAAAATGGAGGGGCACACGAAAGGTAATTGTCCCAGAAATATGTTTTGTGAAATTTGCCAAGTGCTGGGGCATTCAATCAAGGAGTGCCCGTACAATTTGAAGATGAGAAGTACACAAGTACTCTTCACACAGGGAGAGTCGAGCCCATCGAAATCACAGAATGTACCGCCAAGTGGTTATGGAAATCAACGAGGGGGAAACCAAATACAGTACGACTCCAGAGGACGTCCTATCATACAATGCCGACAATGTAGTGAATGGGGACACTTTGTGAGAGACTGCCATAACAAGAAAGACAACATACAATTATTGTGCAAATGGTGTGGACTAGGTGACCATGAAGACACCAACTGCCCGAATCAGAAGGGTATTAATATGTTGGACGTGGAGGAACAAGAGGCCGCAGTTTTAACAATCACAAGAGCACAAACAAAGAAGGCGATGTATTCAAACTCTGGTATGGAAAAGGAACAAGACGAAGTAGAACAAGTGTTGGTGAAGGAATGAGTAACTTCCAATGGAACTGCAAGTATGTCATTGCGGGAGTCAGAGAAGAACATAGTCCGACAGGTGCTACAAAAAACCGTACCCATCAAGGTGGCAGACCTTCTCCAAACTACGCCGCAACTGAGAATGGCAATTGCCAATACAGTCAGTGACGACATAGTTACCCAGAAACAATGTAAGACACACAAGGAGGAACTGACGAGAAAACCATCACCCGAAGGGATTGAGTCCAGTGATCCAATGTTGCTGACGGTGAGTATCGAGAGGAAGCCGACAGTTGTTGAGATGGAAATAATGGGGAGGAAGTTGACAAACACCATTGTTGATGGAGGCTCGGGAGTAAATGTACTACCAGAAGACATGTGGAAATGTCTGGGGAAGCCGAATCTTTGACCGCCAAGCTTCCACTTGGTAGGTGCCAACCAACACGACATTCAGCCGTTGGGAACATTGATGCCACAAAAAGTAATGATTGGGACACAAAATTTTTTCTTGGACTTTGTAGTCATCCGGTTACAGAAGAAGGCACACGATGCACTCCTCGAGAGGGGATGGTTGGTTACTCCCATGGCGAATCATAATTGGAAGCGAAACACACTCTCAATCGAGAGTGATGGGAGGAAGCAACACGTCATTGACTTGAGGAACTAGGCGGTGAGTGAAGAACTGGCACCCTCAGACTTTGAGTCTGAGGGTGGAGAGTTAGGTATGGACAGAGGGAGGAAAGGCATGAAACCCAACAATGAAGCGGTGCTCGAACTGGAAGATTGCTTTGAGGAGGAGACGAGTTCTCTTAATGGATTATTTCAATTGCAGATGGAGGATTATGAAGTCTTCCACCCTGACTGTAGCATGCTACAAATTGGCCAAATTGAGGAAGTGCAAAGTCCGTCGTACAATATTCATTTGTGCACATCTGACGTTGGTGTGTTTGGGTTGTACGAACAGTTGTCAAGTGAGCCTGTACCGTATGAACAGAGGCCGCCAAGTGGGAATGGGGAAGTATCTAAGGTGTACGAAGAAGATTCACAGGGCGAGGATCTGAAATTGGATGCTATAGAGCCTAGTGGAGATGCTCTGAAGAAGTTAATACTATACGCCAAACGGTTCACATCAGCCAAAAGTAATTCAGTCGTATGGTTCAAATCAACCGAGAACAAGTTGACCATACAACCCATAAGAGTCGAGAGTACATGGAGCGTATGGTCCACAAGAACCAAGAGTGAAGTTGCCGAAGAATTGTCACTGTACGCCAAGAGTAAAGTTTTTGAAGAATTGTCATCGTACGTAGAGAGTAAAGTTGCCAAACGATTGACTAAGTCCATATTGTACGCTGTACGGTTCAGAGTAGACAAGAGCAAGTTGGTTCCTGAGATTCCAGGTTGCGTCGACGTGATGAGGTTACCACACAAAGCTAAGAGCCCCAGCCACATTGTACAAACTAGAGAAGCCGAGTGCTGGAGATCCGTACAGTCAAGGGAGAGCCGGGGAAGCAGACTTGATAGCAAGACAAAATCGAGAGAGGGAAGGAACATTCCCATCCAGCCATAGGAGAAGTTGAATCCGTACGGTGCAGGTGAAGAAGCAGAAATACCGTATAGTGTACGGTCAACACGTACAGTTGGCTCACAACAAGGTGAGGAGTCCGTATGGTGTACAACAGAGCACCATTCTGTACGACATAACTCACCCGTACGACGTACCTCGTTCAATCAACCCGTACGACGTAGCTCATCCACCCATTCCGTATGGCGTAGTCCATTCATTCGACCCGTACGACATAAACTACATAGCGAACATGGTACGGTGTACAGTGAAAACGTATGACTGATATCACACGAGGCATCGTACGACACACAGGGAAGCCATACGAACATTGTACAAGAGGCATCGTACGACATACATGGAAGCTGTACGGACATCGTACAGGAGGCATCGTACGATATATAAGGAAGCAATCAAGGAGAGGTCATTCGACCACGCTATAGGTATGGCAACCAAAGGCGGAGGCCATACGACAACCAAGAGAAATCCGTATGGACTAGAGGAGGGATACCGTACGGTCAAGGAAGCAGTATATAAAAAACTCGAGGGCATCAACTTTGAGTTGGATGAAGGGAGTCTCAAGCCACACACCTATGCATCGTACAAACAAGAGAGAAGCACAAGCCTGTACGACAGAACAAGTCTATAAGCAAGGAGGATAAGCCCATATGGAAGGAGAACAAGTTAGAAAACACAATACCCGCACGGGAGAATGCACCCTGATCAGAATTTTGACTTCATTGGCCTCATTCCCGACGTCTTAAAAAAAACAGAAAATTGGTGCACGCCATGGAGTTCCGTGTGGGTTTGAAGGTTGTAATTTGGTGTTGGCAGCGGGGGTGCTGCCCCTTGACCCCGTTGGGGACGTTGCCCCAAACCCCCATTTGATTTGGCAGGTACACTACAAGTTGGGGTTGTCCAGTCGAAGTCGCTGTTTGTCGTTAGTCTTCTCGAATATTACTTGATATTTGCTTGTCATTTGGAAGACGACTTTTTCTTTTGAGGGGATGATGTTGTCGACATAAATTGCCTATTGTTATGTTTGATAATATTTGTTATCCGACAAGGTATTAATTAATTGTATTGAGTGGGTTGTCAGTCTCGGGTAGTTATGTGTTGGTTGGTTGACGGTTGTGTACCTCTCGGCAACCGTCGGGTCCTTTAAATATGTTGTGTACTGTCAAGGAAGGGTAATGGTATTGTCGGATCTATTGTAATCCTTGGTTGACTATCTTTGGTATCTTCTCTGTAATAATTGAATGTGCGAATAAAGATATATTTTACTACGGTGTTTGGTATGCATTGTCATGTACATTATTATTTCCTGTATTTAATTTACTAGTTGTAGCGGTAAACAATAATTATTTCTTTTTATTAGTGGTTGAGATTTTAAAAGTTCATTGACTAATTAAATATCAAATTGTTTATCTTTTCAATAAAATGTTAGTGATTATTAATTGTTTGACCTTAGATTATTTAAAAACATGATTATTAATTTTAAAAAAAACGTATATTTAGTTTGAACTTTGATATGTATGTATTTATGATTTATAAATATCATTTATACAAAACTTGAAATTAATATTATTGGTTTTTTGTGTATTAATGTGTTTTTAAAAAATATTTTAAGAAATTATTTATTTTCAAATGTTTGATAAATTTGCTGAGTTATTGCCAATTTTTTCCAAGTTTTTCAGCGAGTCCCGTGTTTTTAAATTTTTTGGGTCAGCTGAGTCATTGCCAAGTCTGACTTTTTCAACTATGGTTCTAACCCTATGGATGACAAGAGATCCATTATTACTAAAATAAAAGCACCTTTTTATTACATCAAAGGCTAAATGTCGACTCATGCATACTATGCTAGTGTCTAATTTTTTTAGATATCTACCTGTTATTTTCGTTGGGAATTTTTTTAACAGCCATAGCTATCTAGTTAGCTATTAGACTAGCTATTTGCTAGGGGAAATCAACATTCACCTTAAGGAGGTTACAAGCATATTTCATGCAACAAGAGGGAGGTTCCTTTTTTCTCTACCACAATCACTATTTTCATTGGCCATAATATTCAATAAATGAAGATTGTTGACTGTAAAAGAGATACTATTTCAGGATTTATGGCTTTTCATCTCTTGAGTGTAAGGATTTTTTAATATATTTTTCTCAATCTACATCACAAATATTTTTATCTTTTAAAAAATATGAAAACTGTTTCCGGTATTTATGATGATAATGAAGGCAACAACTTCTTAACTCCTTTAGACCAAATTGATTTGTAGGACCAATTAAAATTTAAAATGCATCTGTCATAACCCCTCTTTGGACATTGGATTAAATAAATACGATAATTAAAACATTTATTAATTAACATTTAATGATATTGGAAAATCATCTCATTTATGAGACTTCACGATTTTCCTCTAATATATGATTATTAATGTTTATTATTTGTTATGATTATTATTTATTATTTTATTTTAATGTAACGTTCATATTTCAATTATTAATATTATATTAACTATTAAAGAAGTTTTACCATAAAATACTATTAAAACATAAAATAGATATATTGAATATATTACACTTACCATATAACGTGTTATTTAATAAATATAAAATATAAACATGAATTGTCAAAATACATTATAAGTATTATTTGGAATAATATCGTATTAATACAATGCCATTAATAGAACCGATATACAATATTACAAAGAGAATTCAACAGTGATCAGAATACTAATACTAAGCATCGATCAAAGCATCAACTAATATTGGTATCATCCAAGGGTGATTTAGAATGAAGTTGACTAGTCAATTAGTCGTAATTATTTAAGATGACCACTAGAAATCGAAGCACTAAGGCAATCCTACCGTTTGGAGTGATTAAGCAACATTGATACTGTAGGCGTTAATGATACCGATGACAATATTGATCACAACCATCGTAAGGGAAGTATCTATGTCTGCAAATGCATGAACGTGGTTGACAAGAATGCGTTAGAATTATTTATTAACGATTCAATCTAACAAGATTCCTTAATGGAATCATGAGATCACTGTAGGACATAGGATTAATTCCTAATACTAACAATTCGATGAAGTCAGTATGATTATGAATATCAATTAAATCGATAAGCATTAAAACAACAAATTACGCGAGTCATTACAAGCACCGGCAGTTATGAACAAACCGATTGTTATGTAGAAAGACGTTGAAAGGAGACATGTCTCCTTGATCTCGAAGAGGTGCGACCATTCAAGGAAGAAGTTATATGTGATCGTGGAAGTTTGTCTCTTATGGAAAATCCATTTTGGGATCGCTCCCTTGGGCATACTATCGGTTGCATAAGGAACAAAGTCACCAGTTAGGGAGGACACCATATCTTATTATACAGGAAGAAATACCATGTGGGGGCCTTTGTGCTGACAGAGATATCAGAATTTAAGGAAAAAGACTTCAACAAAAATTCAGCAGCTCCACTATGGGGAATGGGGCCCACTTTTAATATTTGGAGATATTGATTGTGTTTTTAATTTCAACACCACTTAAGCTTTTACAAGGAATTTGGGAATCTTTGTTTGTGATTTGAGCAATCAATATTACCAAAGGGTTAACAAATTTTTAAGAGGAGTCAACAACATGCTGAAGAATTTTGTTTGGGTAAATCAGAGAGAGTGCCAAGATAAGTTCTACTCTTTTCTAAATTCAATATTTTAATGAAATGTGTTCAGTTTTAATAAAGTTATGTTTATTAATATATTACCATTCTCATTTTAATTTGAAATTGATGTCTCAGGACTAAATTATTGCAAGTCTGAAATGGGGACATTACAGCATCACTCAATTATACAACTCACTATGCACTGACTTTGTTCTACAATTTATCATTGAAAATATCCTTCTTGTTATTGTAACCTCTCTTATCATCCATGTCTTTTAACTTGTCATAGGTGAAAATCTCATCCTTTTCGTTGTCAATCTTGCAATTCTTATTTTCCAATTGTTTGGTTGCCTCATTGCATGTTGAGACTTACCTATAAAAGAAAGGTGATATGAGATCATAGCTATTCATAATTCATATACAACTGGATGAAATAGAATCCAGACTAGAAGTTATCTATAATATCATTTCTATAGTTGATTATTGGTGGACATGAAGGTACTGAAGTTGTTTTAATTCTTGTAAGCTAGAAATTCTTGGATATTAGCTTAGTTATGAACATTATATTCTTGAATGGAAGAGCAGAGTACGAAAGGATATATACTTGATTCAATGTACATAGCTTCTTCATATTATAGACTGATTAAGTGGGACACTAGTTTTGACATTTCTTTATGAGTGCAGGGTTGGGTCTGACAGGAACAAAACTTGGGTGCGGAGAAGGTGGTTGTGGGGCATGTACTGTTATGGTTTCTCACTATGATCCCCTTAAGAGAAAATCCATGTAAGTTCTTTATTTTAACAATGGTCAAATGTTAGAATTCATTCTAATGGAGGCCTAAAATTTAATAACGAATATAGTTTTGAGTAAGAATGCAAATAAACTTCCATGGGATTATTTTTTTTTGACTTATTATAACAAAGAACTTCATTTGTATTAATAAATTTTAAATCAAAGAAAACATGAATAATATTGCTATTTATGAAGATACTAACATCCTGAGGATGCTAATAAAATTGAGGCAGCCATCGGGCAGTCAATGCATGCTTGGCTCCATTGTATTCTGTGGAGGGTATGCATGTTATCACAGTGGAGGGCATTGGAAATCGACAACTTGGTTTGCATCCAGTGCAGGTACCAGGGAAAATCTTGTTCCACATGTATTTTTGACCATTAACATGTGGAACATTGTCTTGGTTATTTTTGATGTGGATTGCATGCTTTCTTGAAATATGAATAGAAATATATTTGAGGAAAAAATGTGTTGCCTAGTAATCATCTCATTGTAATTTTCCTTTTGGAATATAAGACATGTTTCAATTTATAAATAATTTTAGGAAATTTGCATACAATAAAATTACTTTTGATTGACTGTAACTATTTTTCCCTGTTATTTCATTTCAATCGATTTTCTCTACAGTAGAGAATATTTGGTGCATGTTGAAATTGTATGCTTTAAAAGACTGACTGTACCTCTTAGGACCTTGTATTATCAAGGCCTAAACACGGTTCCCATTGACATTGGTTGCAATTGACTAAATGCTCATTTGCTTAGCTAGAAAATATTGATAAATAATTGCACCATCATTAGATTTACCTACTGAATTGGAGATTATTGTAGAATCAGAACAAATGGGTAATTAGTTTTTCCTTTGATCTAGAGTTTACAAAGCTTTAGTACAATTTATGGGTCTAGCTTGGTGCTTGCTTTACCAGAAGTTCATGTCCTTCGAGATGGGAACACAACTGAGATGGCTTGGATTCAGTACTGAACCTAGGGTAACCTTTCCATGAGGTGTCCACTATGCAGATTATCTCATTTCCAGATCTCACCTCACCAACCAATAACCTGCTCTATGTGAAGTACGATTGAAACCTTTGCCAAATTTTAACTATGATTTTTGACACAAGCTTACACTTTATTTTTTTCCAAGTTTTCATAGGTATAAGTTCAACTATTCTTTCAAGTTTTAAAACATGCAATGTAAATAAGTATTTATCCTTTATGGATAAATATGTTAAGTTATTTGGCTGTTTTCAAGTCTTCTAGAAACTTGTACCCTCCAAATTTACAGACATGGGTGATACATTTCTAGTTTAATAGCACTCTTGGGAGTGCTCGTGGGTTTCTTTTGTGTTTCCTTAGCACCAAACATCATCATGATTGTTTGTTTGGTTTGGAAAATTGGTTGTTCTTACTCCTTATAAGAATACCTGCTCCTCATAGGTCATTGCTAACTTTCTTTTTTGCATGTTTGGATGTGATTTTTCTTTGTTGTGACAATAGTCTCTAGCTGGGAATCTATGCTTCTTATTGGATTTTGGATATCTAGATGTAGACTGAAAGATAAATGGAACACTGAAAAAGGAACTTTGTGCACCAACGTCTCATATAAATTCCTAAACACTCATACCCTCGGGACAATTAACTACTCCAGGTGCAATGCAACTACATTCATGCGCACCTTAGCTTTATTGATCATATTCTATGCAAAGTGTAACAACCAATCTATTGTACTTAAATTTACCACTAATTTTTTTTTTGGTTTATAGTTTTTACGCTTGGTTGTTTTGTGCTCATTTATCTATATAATTAGGAATCTATCCATGTGGGATAGGCATCCATCCACATGGGCAGACATTTGTGCATATGGGGCAAGCATTCTTCTATCCATCTAGGATAGACATCTATTCATCTAGGATAGGTACATGCTTTGGTTAGAGATTTACACTCATCAGGACCATCTGGTTACTAAATCATTGTACATTGTAGACTACACTTCCCTATTGGAAGTTCATCGAGGTCACCGTCTATCAGGACGTAATGTCCTCTTCCTTGGGGTGAGTGTTGATGAAGACTCTTAGCCTATTTAATATAAGTTGCCTTTATAATAATAGTTTAAGACAACTTAAAATAACTAATTAATTATCCCCGTCAATAAACATAGAGATATTTCTGGCAGAAAAAGATTATTTAATTGGTAAGAAATACTTTATTTGTGCCGAGGTAACTATTCTTTTGGAGGAAAAATGATTCAGTCCCAAACCTGAATGTAGCGAATAACAGTGGAGCCCAAAAATTAATGTGTATTCAAGTGCCAGGAGCAGGTAATTGTAACACCGCTAATATCAACGATATTATCATCGCTATAATTAAAGAAGCAACACCTAATATGCCTATGGAAGAATCAGAAGTAGTTAGAACCGTAGTTAATATGTACACGTAAATAATTTAAATGTAGCGATGGAATGATAATACAATCTGATGACAATGCAGCAATTGTCATTGATCAGAAAGGAAATCCAAGAGGAACTTGAGTTTTTGGTTCAGTTACTAAGGAATTAGAGAATTGAATTTCACCAAAATAAGCTCATTGGCTTTTGAAGTATTATAAATACTGATAAATTATCTAGTAGTGTCAGGCATATTCCTAAAAAAAGATAAACATGCCTTTATATTGAGCTTGTAATTTCTAAAGAATTAGGTCATCACGGGTAACAATACTATTGCTAATCCAATGACTTATATAAGAAATGTTGACATGGTAAAAAAAAGAAACAGTTTGAGTAGCAATTACTATATTGCTGAGAACATCACAAAGATTCTTCTACGAGAATGTTTTATAGAGGATGTTAGGGAACATCGAGAAGGTAACAAATCTTTTTTTGTTTTAACTTCAAATGTAGGGGAAGGACGCAAAAGAGATATATAACTGCTTCAAAGCATATTAGCAAACCTCGTCTAAGAATCTATTCTAATTCTCAAGAGATCCATAAAGTTTTAGGTGGAATGGGGATTGCAGTCTTTTCTACTTCGCAAGGAATAATGACTACTAGAGAAGCTTGAAAAAAAAAAATAGGAGGGGAATTATAATGTATTTTTTGGTAATTTCAAAACAAAAAGTAAATGCCTGAATTGCATTTTTGCCTCCAATATTGGAATGCTGTCAAAAAAAGATTGACATAAGAGATTATTGCTGATATGATCAATAATGATCATTATTGAGTGTTCACTGTCAGAAATTTGGCTGACAAAAAAGAATTCAATTATATTCACTGAATATTATTGACTAGTAATAGTTGACAAAAAAAGCTATTCAATTCATTTTTCAATTAATAAAAAAATAAAAAGAAAGAAGTAACTGCTTTATTTTATTTAAAAATAATTAAATGATTCCTCTCTTTTAGAAATCAATGTTATAGTTAATAACTATGACTAGTGATAGTTATCACCATCCTTACTTTAAATTCAATAGTTAATAACTAATAATGTCATAGTTAATAACTATCCCTTCTTTTTAAATCATGGCAAAAAAAACTAGGAGTCTACTTAAAATGGGTACCAAAAAGAATTTTGTCACTATTGAGGGTGTAGTTACCATAGCATATCCTAATGGTATGTTCTTAGTCCATCTAGATAACGATATAACTATGTTCCACCAAGTTTTCAGGAGGCAAGGACATGGGGATGAGGGTACATGTTTGGGGACTAGATTTATTGAGGCCATTTTTGGGGACATCAATGTAAAAATATATATACATTAGAGAATCATTCATAATATTGACATATACATTATAGAATCCTTAAAACGCAATAATATTCATGTTATCAAATGTTGGACGCATTCTTGTGAATAGTTAATCAGTATACTTTCATTGAAACCCCAATGAATTACTCAAAGCATGTATTGTTACAGTGTTAGACTTGGGGAAATGTCACTGAGCTGTCCCCATCCTCGAGACATCCCTAGTATGGAGACATGAGCAGAAAACCTTGGGGATGCCTCACTGTGTATTATCGAACATTTGAAAACATATAATTTCTTAAAATATTCTAAGAAAACACACATATACACTAAATTTATAGACCACAATAACATATTGTTAATACATGATAGCCTCGGTAAGATAAATGATTGAATGAGAGATAAATGAAGTCTCTCATTCAATCATCTATCTCATTGATAAACTATGATAAGACTCTAGTTATCTTATATATACACATTAGATTATGATCATGATTCAACTATTATATATTATGAACATGATACACTATCTAACTATAATCGTATCCTTTGATTCATATATATAATCTTGCATTAACAATCGGGTTCTTAACTAACACTGATTAACATCAGTTACTAAACATAGTGCATAGGACACCGATTGGTATCGGGTCTAACACACCAATTGGCATCGTGCGTATTGTTAATGCTAAACACACCGATTGGTGTCGGTCTTAATGTCAAATGCTCACACACCGATTGGTATCGGGTTTGATGGTAAATACTTACCCACAGATTAAGTATCGGGTTCAATGATTAAATGCATACACACCGATTATCAGTTTGAAGAGGCACGATCAAGTAATATCTTGATTGGTCATGTCTAATAGACATGACCGGTCAAGGTATTGCTTGATTGCCTATGTTTTCATATATATATCAATCAGTGAAATGAAGGAAGATCATCGAAAATGTTCTTTCTCCATCTGCAACATACCAGACAATAATCAGATTTATCATATTAAGAAATAACACATATTTGAAAGAAAAGATAACTTTGAATATAACTTGCATCTTAAATTGAAAATTGAATAACATTTACACATATTACCGGTTTCCATTATGTATAAATCATAGTTTGAGTCAAATACATACCATATAGTAATATACCAAAAAACAAGTTCAAGTTCTAAATACATTTGAGTCAAATACATATCGTATAGTCTAGACCACAAAACAAATACAATCTCTGTAGTCTGAATACATATTAAGTTCAAGCTTTCATATCAATGAAAACTAGAAATCATAGATTGCGTCTATGTCTAAAGCTCAAAAAACTCTATTGTCGTTGAGTGGGTGCTGAAGTAGATGGTGTTGTAGCAGATGCTGCTGCTGCAATATCCTCAACAGGCAAGGAATCTGCTTCTTCTAGATCAGCAAACTCATCTCCAGCTTCCTCACATTTTGCCACTTTTGCCGCCCATTCAGCTGCCTCCCTCTCCATCTCATCTAAGCGATTGTCAGTGAAAAATGGATCCACATCAACATCACCAGTAGCACCATTAGGTTCAACAATCCAATCTGTTGTATATGGATCAATCTCATCTATGTCAAGTCTGTCATATGAATTTTTCCCTTGTACCCTCTTTTCATGCAATTGAAGGTTGTGCTGCACATATACAAGGTCATTCAAGCGCTTTTGAGTCAACCTATTGCGCTTTTTTGTAGAAATGGCCTCAAAGACACTCCAATTGCGCTCACAACCAGAAGCACTACAAGGCTGAGATATTATGCGGATTGCAAGCCTTTTAAGATTAGGTGTTGTGGCACCATAATCTTCCCACCACAGATCTGCAAGGATACAATTAGCATTTATAACTTGGTAAAGATTTTTATAAACTTAAAGATTGAAATAAATGGTAAAATAAATTTAAAAGCAGATTTTTTTTTACTTGGCAGCAGGGTGTCTCTCTTATGAACACAAATAGGTGAAGAAAACAATGGCCTATCTTCCTTCTTGTACCTCTGCAACTCATCAACAATGAGGTCTTGAATATTTTCATCAAGAACCAACCTCTGGATACATGTGTCGAGGCCAATTTGAACTTCAACATCTATTTTGAAAGTACGGGAGAAAAAGAACTTGGGGTTCAAATAGTAGGCAGCAGCATGGATATGTTGGTGGAGTTGTCGGTTCCACCTTCGGTCAATTATGCATCATATGGGTTCATATTTGGTCCTGTCTGACCCATACAAGTGTTGAATAGCCTTTTTGGTCTTATCCATGGCCTCATATGGATACCCTATGGGTTTTTTATCCCCATCCACCATCCGTAGAACCCTCACCAATGGTTCTGACAACTAGACATGAAAAATTTAACAAAAATCAGCGAAGTGTAATATTAGAAAATTAAAAAATAAATCATCAATTGAAGTTTCAACTTTGAACACTTACATTGATGATCTCCTCCACGACTTTGGCAAATCTATCATAAAAAATGGCCTTCACGACATTCTCTGCTTTAGGCTTCCTACAATAAGGATTCGCCAACCATCTTTCACTCACAAACATCCTCTTCAGGTTGGGTAATGCATGTAATATACTCTGTAAGCTGAGGAAATTAGTGGCAAAACGTGTGACTCCTGAACGCACAAGATCCTTACCATCAGTGTGTTGTCTCATAAGCTCCAAAACCCATGTGTGGTTGTAGATGTACTTTGTGATTTTCCTTCCATCTTCAACCACATTCTTCACCCAACTTAGTTTCCTTATGTCCTCAAGGAGCAAATCAAGGCAATGAGTAGCACAAGGGTTCCAAAATAATGTCGGATGCCTAACCTGTAGAAGTTTACCAGCTGCCACATATGCAGTTGCATTATTGGTCACAACCTGGACAATATTTTGCACTCCCACTTTGGTCATCACCTCATCCAACATGTTGCACAAGGTTTCTGCATTCTTCACTTCATTTGAGGCATCAATTGATTTTAAAAATACCACTTGCCCCCGGAAGCAACTAGAAAGTTGATGAGTGCCCTATTCCTGCTATCTGTCCACCCATAAGATAAAATGGTGCAGCCATTCCTTTCCCAAATCCTCCTTTGTTGTTCCACTAGCTGATGTGTGGTTTGGACCTCATTCTGCAATAATGGCCCACTCAACTCATAACGACTTAGGGACTTGAACCCCTTATCTGAGATGGTCAATCCACTAACCAGTTGCTTCCAATATGGACTACCAACAATACTGAAAGGAATATTGTTGTAATACCAAAATCTAGCCTATGGCGCCTTTGTCTGCTGATGCACTTCCTTATTCCATGAAGTACCTAAAAATCTAGGTTGTGCACCAGGAGTGTTATGAGGAATGAAAAAACTAGATGTATTGTTGCCCACTCCAATATGTTCCGACCCTGTAGAACTGATATCTCTCATTGGGGCTGCCATTGCCTCTGCTGTCTTCTTTTTTTCTGCCTTCTTTTGCTCAAATTCTGAAAGCCTTGCTTTTGTCTCCCCCTGAACCTCTTTAGGACAATTTTCACATATCGTAATATTTTGTCCCGTGATCTTTGCAAGGTGATATTTGAGTTTGTGTATGCCATCGGTCATAGTTTTCGTGCAATGGTTACAAATAACCTCTCTTGCCACTATAACCTGGTGTGCCATGTTTCCACATAGGATCCCCTTTCTACCACCACCTCTAGTTGCAGAAGCCATTGTCTTTTATAAAAAATTGAAAGAAACCTAGCAAAAGAGACCAAACAGTTTATATATAAGAGCACTAAATAAATACATTATAAATTTAGTAATCAATAATGAAATATGAAAATTAAAACTGTTATAAACTATGTATATAAATTACCGTTAATCAATATATAACAGTAAACACATTGATTACTGTTATTAAATTGAAATATATACATAATTTATAACAGTTTTGATTTATACTGTTATTAAAATATTTTCATATTTATAACAGTTTTAATTTATACTGTTATATATTTCATTATTTTCATATATAAATTTAAATAACATATATATCTCTTAAAGTTTTAATTTAAAACTGTTTTATTATTTACATATATGCAAAAAATTTTTGTAGGTTTTAAACAACCTGAGAAAAATGGTGAATGGCGTCGAGCGAGGGAGCACAATCGGGCGTTGGGCGTTGGGCGTTGGCCAAAAAAGAACCAAACATTGCGCATCAGGCGTCGGGCGTTAGGAATAGTCGTGCAATATGGAGGAGAATAATTGCCCTTTTTTTTGCTGCCCACTTTATATTATTTTTTGTTTTTACTTAAAGGGTTTTGGGGCGGTTTGCAAACGCGTAATTTTATCAGAAAAAATCCCAATTTATGGTGCTGAAAACCTGTGATTTTTTCCCCGATTAAATCGGCCAGGCATTTGCCTTGCGATAAATTGTGATTTGGCCAATTTTTAGACGATATTTGCATCTTCGATAGTGATAATAGATGTTTTAATGGTTGACAAATAAGGTAAAATTAGATATCGAACAATACGAGTAGTATTAGGAGATAGAGTGAGAGTTGAATTACCTCTATAATTTAAGCAAAGGACGTATAAATATATAGACATCCCATCAAATGAAATGATGAGGACGACTTTATATCTGCTACCGATCAATATTGGGGCCCATTAACTCTAAAAAAAGAAAAAGATTTAAGCATTAAATAAAGGACCACAAATATGAAAATTTGTGCTTCTGTTCACAAAATTCGCAAAAAATGCCACCTAATTTGTAGGCGGAAGTGCCTTCTTGTAATTTGTTACAATTCGAGGCATAGACAAAAATGGGTAGGTAGTGGTTTCCACATGCAACCCTTGGAGGTTCATGTTATCTTTTTTGGGATTGTTTGTATAAAATGCATATTTTGTCTAGTTATATAATAGCTTGCATGGTTATATGTTTTCTTCAATGGTCATTAACAAGTTTTTCATGTTCTCTTACTCACCTGAATCAATCACCCATGTTGCATCTTTTTCCTTGGGGTTTTGAGTTTAAACTTAGTCAATTTGCAAGGAACATGTTGAGTTTTTTGGAGCAGATTTGGAGGGAAGAGGTTTTTGTTTTAACAAACTCTTTTTGCTATAGTAACTCATTTGGAGTCAGATTTAATGAGAAGGCTATCCTCTGTGAGCTAAATTCTTTAACAAAAAGTTTTTGCTTTCCATGCAAGGGGATACCCTAGGTTTTTTTGAGATCCGACCTGCAAGGAAAAGAAGCTTTAATGGTGGCCAAAACTTTTAAGAAGCAATTGAGCTTCAGGATTGTGGGGAGGGTTGAAAGGGTCTTAAAAGAATGTTGTCTCCGCCCATATGTCTTCATGCATGTGGAAGAAGGGAGGTATTCCAAATTTCTTCGACTTACAACTTTTGCACTTCCTATCATTATTAAAAGATCTTTGCCTGGCAAACTAGTGAAATATGTACATACTTTGTCGAGATTTTTTGGGGTTTTCAAATTAAAATATCATGAAGAAAGGGGTATGTTGAATGCACAGTTGGGAGTCTTAATGTTTTATAGCACGAGAATGAAGAAGGGATTTTTGGACAGCAATGATCTCTGTTACATTTCAAGGAGTTTGTCACTACTATGTGATAAAGAGTGAGGTTTTAGAATATAGTAGACAATTTGCAATGTATTTGGTATCCATATTCTATTAATCATGAAATGAAGATTGCAACAATTAAAAGGCTAACTCTTGGTACTTTGGAAGCATCCCAATTGCTCCAAAAACTTAGTAAACACGGGTGTGTACTCTATAGAACTCAGGGGAATTAGTCTCAATATGAAGTATGGTCATAGCAAGTCTTCAAATATCATTGAACAAATTTAGGGCTAACACAGATAGGCAACCTTGCTTGTGTCCAGAGACCTGTTACAGGCGAGTTTGTAGGGTGGGCTGAAAGAATGAATTATTAGAATTCACCTATGTCTCCTCTTTTGTCTCAAGAGGCTGGATCTGATGCCTTGCTTCATGGTAGTCAAAGGACAAATCTCAATTTCAGTCAAATCCAACTGAGTGATGATTTTCTCGAGACTTATGCTTCAAACAATGATTGTCATTTTGAAGCTCAACCATTTTTGCAAGATAGCAGCATGCATTCACTTAAGGGATCTTTATGTATGTGAAGTTCATCAATTGTTACAAGCCAATTTCACCAGAGGCTTCACAAACATATTCTTGGGATTCTGAAATGTTTCCAGTCTGCAAAGATTGATTTCGTGACAAAGATATAGCCCGTGGGATGTTTGAAGAATCAATAAGGACTACTCAAGAGAAAGAAAATCAAGCCTTGATCATGTAAGCATTGCACAACAAAACATGTGACAGTCAGCTTGATTCATGGCAGTGGGTAAACAGTCCATGTCAAGGATGAAAAGCCACAATAGTGTAGAGGTTCATGAAGAAAGTAAAGGTTTTGAGAGACAAAATCATGGTAGTAAATATAGGAGACAATTGCCCATGATAGTAGAAAAAGTGGACAGAGGCATGGAGCAAATATGATTCCCCTAGGAGACTGTAATAACCCCGTCCAATCTCTAAAACAAAACGAGCAAGGAAAATCATATGGTCCAAAGGCATAAATTAGATAGAGATAAATGCATCGCAGTCCAAGAAAAAGATAAACTGATTGATCAAAGGCATTCCATTAATATGTAAGACCATCGATGTCAAGGAAAAGAACAAACAGTTCGACCAAAGAATGGATTAGTTAATGGCATTATTAGTAAACAAGGTTAAGACCAATTAGAAATATGATTAAGTAAGATTGTTTGAGGGACATGATGGAAGAGATACAACTCCTCACATCATGCTCTTTCAATGACTATTAGAGGAGATTCCTGTTGCACCAAAGAGGCATCAGAGTTTGTTTTGTATTCTTATTTCATAATAGAAGCGCTCAGAGGAGCCCTATGAAATAAACCCCTTGATTCTTTTTTGGATTTTTCCCAATTACAATCAACACAAACACCCGTTAGGGTTAGGAAATGATAATCAAACACTACTGAAAAGAACCCTTCCACTTTCTGATCACCGAGACCCTAGTGTGGGAAGGTGAGAGCATATGGTGATAAGGGGCTCGCTAGCTTAATAATCAATTGGAAATTTCAATGAAAATTATAGTGCTGGGCGGCAAGCCAACCCCTTTCGCTTATCTAGCGGGTAATAGAGATTTCCACAACAGTTTGGTGGTGTAAGCAGCCAAATTACAAAATCTACTCTACCACTTATCCAGTGGGAGGACTGAAAATGAAATTACAATCTGCTCGACCACTTATTTAGCTGGAGGACAGTACTACAATAACAAGAAAGGCAGCAAGCCAGCCTCTTCCACTTATTCAGTGGGTCTGATGTTACAATCCAGAAACAAGTGGCTATTAGTACTACTAATCAGCTTTACAATTAAGAGCATAAGATTTTAGATGAAGAACATCACTGTCCATCGCTGCAAATGATAATATGAGCACTCCCATAAGCAACACAGACCAACCACACCAATAACACACTCCACACTAACAATATTCAGAATCTGAAATACAATAACAACAAGCAGGAAACTCAGATCAGTGACTTCAAACCACAACAAAATGCTCACAACTCCACTAAAACTCAACGGATTGACTCAAAATTGATTGCAAACGAAAGCTATGAGGTAGGCAATCATGCTAAGACCAACACACTGCAACAAACTCTCCCAAACACATTTTGCACGCATTCCAAGTTAACTCCAGCATGGTACAGCTAGGATAGAAGTACGATTTGCAATATTAAAATGAAGACTTTAAATTAAGCATTGAAAAATTACATGAATAATCACCTAGAGCATAGGGAAAGTACGAGCAAATACCCAGAATCAGCAAATGACCAGGCAGAGACTAATGAGCAAAACACCACCTACAACCGCATTGTAAATCAGCAACCTGGAACTCACACACAACACTTCAAAAATTAGAAAACATCAAACACAAATGAAAGATCCCAAATGGATCCTTTTGCTGTTGCTGCTGTAAATTCTTAATTAAACATACTATATTTTTGTAATTTTCAGGTGATCTTATAGAATAGACAGAAGTTGCAGAAAGGGATTGTTTCTTTTTGGGTTTTGATGTTATAAGTAAAGTAATTGATAAATAGCAACAACTGTGAAATAAAACAGTAAACAGTGTTCATATGTAAGAACACTTAAGCAATCTGAAAATACTGCAAATCATGCTAGGCAAATAACCTAGTTTTGTATTCAGCAAGAATCCATACATTTATTTGGAGCTGTTCTCAATTTGGATTGATGCCAGATGGAGGAATATTACTGGCAACGAACAAGGAAGACCAAATAAGCTGAATACAACCCTTCAAGCCAACATACAAACAAGGTGTGGTTGCAAAGGAGGCGTGGAAGCTGCTGCAAATCACGTGCCAGCTGAAATAGACCAGCCGCCCTGTTGAAACTCCCAATATGCACGCTGAATCTTCAGGACAAGAAGATGTGTCTTCTACCTCTGACAATCTCTGTGCAATCCTGTATAAATCCACTGTCAACTCTTGCTAAGGGCTACGTCCCAGCAAGCTCAAACCTGGGGTTTGCGTCCCAGACCAAAATCACTCTTCTAGAGCAATTCCCAAATTCGCAAGTTTCAAAATGATCAAAGATGCTATCAATTAGGTTTTCATCTCCTTATAACTCCTTTCCCTTTGCAAGTCGAACCCTAAAGAATAATAAAGCTTGCACTTTATAATTAAAGTGACACTTTCCCAATTATGGCGTCAAACTATAGAAAAATATCACTTTATTGCGAATAAATAGCTTCAAGCATCCAAAAAGACTCCGGGAGGTGAGAATCATGTAGCAAAGTTCAAGACCTTTCCAACGAGCTATAACATAGGCATATCAAACCAGATGAAGCCAAAAACCCCTTATTACTTCGAAATGGCTATATACATAGCCTTATTTTAATTTATTTAATTGCTAACTTAGGAAATATTTAAATATATTAAAATATTTCCATAGATCCAAGAATAGCCCAAAATAACCAACCAAACATGAATCTGACTTTGTCACTTGTCTGTGACTGATGCCGGACAAGATGGGCCAACTGGCAGTCCCATCCCTAAAATCTAGGGATGCTCTTAGAAACTAGGAAACACACCCAATCTTCCTGAAATTGAAACCATGGTATGGTCCCGTGGAACCTCAAATATGGAAACTGCCACAACCTCCTAAAAAGTAGGGAATCGCCCTAAAAGGTAGGAACCTCTCTCCAAACACCTGTAACTGCTCAAAAGGATCCTGCTCTACTCCCTGGTCCCCTAGGTGGTCATTCAGTCAACTACCAGTTCTCCCTAAAAAATAGGAGACCTCACTAAAATGTAGGAACTGTCATCTGAAGGTCCAAAACGGCTCACAGAGCCCCTGCAAAGCTCCATGACCCTCAGAATGAGTCCCCTAACCATGTCATTGACCTACGAGAACTCGAATGGTAGGTCAACCCCTGCTCATCTCATGTCACCTAGAAAAGGGGACATTACAATCTTCCCTTCCCGAAGATTGCTTGCCCTCAAGCAATTTGCACCTGCACGTTGAAAACCAATTCACTTGATCCCATATCAATCTGATAAACGTTGCTTCACCCAACCGCTACGCTACTCTGATATAAACATTTTTATACCCAAAGTGAAACAACTCATCATGGATCCACTGAAGAAATACACCACACATGTCAATACCAGGATCGCAAATCTTTGTACTGTCATATCCATCCATCATGTCAATACTCATTATACTGCTGCTGTGAACTTGAACATCATCTAACCAGCTAAGAACTTCACTCCAATTGAAGCCACAAGTACTACCAACCATCAATGCTGATATGAATCCATCAATGAGCCAATTTCCAACAAGTAAAGTATGTTGAATACTTTTCCAAGACCTCCAAACAGTTGTTGTAACTTTACCTATATTTCCACAAATTAATGTGCCTTCATTAAAGGTTGCTAAAGAAATGTTTTGTTGAGCCATGTAACAAATGAAGTCCCTTACATGCTGATCTTCATAGCCGACTGTCAAATCTAAGAAAACTGAGTCACCAATCAATAAGTACAACGCTGCCTTATCATATGAAAGAGGTGACAAAATGAAGGGTGCATTGGGAACACCTTCTATGCCAATAAAGGATAACTCATTAGTGGCTGGTCCACTATGATCCTCATTATCAATTCCATCACCACCATGTAAAAAATATCCAATATCAGCTGAAAAATCAGAATTAGATAGCTCGTGTTCCTCCTTACCAATGTGGTGACGAGTATCATGAATGTGCTGAAGTTGAACCTTGGCTTGATGAGCTATCAACTTGGCTTGCTTGGCTCTTGCCAACCATCCTTCATTCATCCTCTGAGATTGCTCTATATCAGCTGTCCCAAAATGCACAAAATCTGATTTATGATGGATTGTATTATTCACATTATCATAACCCATGATTGCACCATGTGTACCTTCAAGTCTAGAATGCAAATCATTATTCTCTTCTTGACCAAAGGCTGCCATAGCTTGAGGAAGAGAAGTTATATCACTTTTGTTATGAACCTCGTGGGGTGGCTCGAATGACATGCTAGAGGCTGTTGATTTGTCAAGTTCAACATACACCTCCCCTATCAAGATAGACTCACACACATCCGTCAAACTCTCCTCGGAACCATCACCATTAGGCACATTTTCTGTTTTGTTCCCATCTTCTAAGGTCTGATTTGAAAAATCAGACTCATTATGACATGTATTTTCAATATCAAAAGCATCAGTAACACCCAAACAATGAGTGTTTGCATGAGATGACCCCTCACAACCATCATCCTCATGCACCAAAGCATCGAAATCTTGATTATGCTCAGTAGCAAGACTGCTGTCATAAAAGTCAGGGCTGTTATGGCTTGTTTTTCCCCTTGCATCCCTCTTGTTTAACACTCATATATTGCGTGCCAACTGTAGGAATCCCTCCTACAACTTCCTCCTCATGTGCCATGACCTTTGAATCATCATTGTGTTCATATGAAGGACTGCTGTTATAAAAATCAGAATGGTTGCCATACCTTTGTGACATGTTTTCAACATTCATAGGTACCACTTCATCCCTTGTAGCATGTTCATCAAATTCCTCATAGAGATTTTTACAAACCTCATTTATGGATGAGTCAATCGGTTCTTCTCTTTTTATTTGTAGCTGATATGAATTCATAGCATCTTCAGCTTCATCTGGAATACCCATAAATTGGGTGAAGGTGAGCATATCCTGTAGCTTTTTTGGAAGGGAGCAATACCCATGATAGTTGCTTATGACTGTATCATTGAATGGTTTAACAGGGGGCCTCCTTGTACTTTTAGATGTAGTTGTACCTCTACTGTGTCTTGAACTCTTTGAAGGTGTTTGATCAAATTCCCTTCCTGCTTGTTTATTTTTACATAACCCTGTCATGATTATTCTTTTTATGTCCAACTGAAAACCAAATCCAATCACACCAAGTGAATGCAATTACCACCCCACAGGCTGGTAGGATTAGGCTCTGATACCACTGAAAGATCCCAAATGGATCATTTTGCTGTTGCTGCTGTAAATTCTTAATTAAACATACTATATTTTTGTAATTTTCCGGTGATCTTATAGAATAGACAGAAGTTGCAGAAAGGGATTGTTTCTTTTTGGGTTTTGATATTATAAGTAAAGTAATTGATAAATAGCAACAACTGTGAAATAAAACAGTAAACAATGTTCATATGTAAGAACACTTAAGCAATCTGAAATACTGCAAATCATACCAGGCAAATAACCTAGTTTTGTATTCAACAAGAATCCATACATTTATTTGGAGCTGTTCTCAATCTGAATTGATGCCAGATGGAGGAATATTATTGGCAACGAACAAGGAAGACCAAATAAGCTAAATACAACCCTTCAAGCCAACATACAAACAAGGCGTGGTTGCAAAGGAGGCGTAGAAGCTGCTGCAAATCATGTGCCAGTTGAAATAGACCAGCCGCCCTGTTGAAACCCCCAATATGCACGCTGAATCTTCAGGACAAGAAGATGTGTCTTCTACCTCTGACAATCTCTGTGCAATCCTGGATAAATCCACTGTCAACTCCTGCTAAGGGCTACGTCCCAGAAAGCTCAAACCTGGGGTTTGCGTCCCAGACCAAAATCACTCTTCTAGAGCAATTCCCAAATTTGCAAGTTTCAAAATGATCAAAGATGCTATCAATTAGGTTTTCATCTCCTTATAACTCCTTTCCCTTTGCAAGTCGAACCCTAAAGAATAATAAAGCTTGCGCTTTATAATTAAAGTGACACTTTCCCAATTATGGCGTCAAACTATAGAAAAAAATCACTTTATTGCGAATAAATAGCTTCAAGCATCCAAAAAGACTCCGGGAGGTGAGAATCATGTAGCAAAGTTCAAGACCTTTCCAACGAGCTATAACACAGGCATATCAAACCAGATGAAGCCAAAAACCCCTTATTACTCCGAAATGGCTATATACATAGCCTTATTTTAATTTATTTAATCGCTAACTTAGGAAATATTTAAATATATTAAAATATTTCCATAGATCCAATAATAGCCCAAAATAACCAACCAAACATGAATCTGACTTTGTCACCTGTCTGTGATTGATGCCAGACAAGATGGGCCAATTGGCAGTCCCATCCCTAAAATCTAGGGATGCTCCTAGAAACTAGGAAACACACCCAATCTTCCTGAAACTGAAACCATGGTTTGGTCTTGTGGAACCTCAAATATGGAAACTGCAACAACCTCCTAAAAAGTAGGGAATCGCCCTAAAAGGTAGGAATCTCTCTCCAAGCACCTGTAACTGCTCAAAAGGATCCTTCTCTAATCCCTGGTCCCCCAGGTGGTCATTCAGTCAACTACCAGTTCTCCCTAAAAAATAGGAGACCTCCCTAAAATGTAGGAACTGTCGTCTGAAGGTCCAAAATGGCTCACAGAGCCCCCGCAAAGCTCCATGACCCTCAGAATGAGTCCCCTAACCATGTCATTGACCTACGGGAACTCGAATGGTAGGTCAACCCCTGCTCATCTCATGTCACCTAGAAAAGGGGACATTACAACAAACCTCACAATAAATTCCATCTATTCTCTTGAGTGAAGAACAATTCACAGATTCAACTAGTTGTTGTCTTTCAAGCGAGAAGCTAAGCAATCAATCTAGGAGGAAGCATTCATATAGCATTTCGACAACACTTCGTTATAATATTCATGGATGATCCAAATGAGAGCCCAAGGCCTTTATTTATAACCTCTTTGCAAACCAAATTCAAATCCAAATTCCACTCACATGGCGCCTAAATTCAATTAGCACTTCATTTCTCCTCCTTAGCATAATTCGCCCAACTCACATCCACCCTTAATTGCCTCTTTTTATAAATATAATACTTATAAAATAATGTGTAAAGTGAGAGCTCAACAATGACTTTTAAATAATAATATAACTTAGGCAATCTTACTTAGAAAATCGTTCATCTTGCCTTAAGTTATAATTTAATGAAAAACACCATGTTGACCCCTTGAAGTCATAACACAAATTACGCCTAGGCCATGGGGAATAATAAAGTATTAAAAAATACTTTTGCTTCCAAATATTGAATACTGCCAAAATGAGCTGAGGCCAAGGTACTTAATTGCATTGCAAAATATAGTCATATGAGTTCGAACACAGAATCCTGCCAAAAATAATATTCCCAAAATTAGCCATTGAGTTGAGCTGCAGAACCCCTGCCAAAAATAGCATTGCTAAAAATAGTACTGTTGTCCTCATTTTTGAAAATAAAAATGAAGGACCATTACATAAAATTTTTGTCAAAAAATGAAAATTTTACTCTATGGAACGCTTTTCGAGGCAAAATTTTGCTTCGCCCTTGCACTGGCTTAATCCTTAGTCCATCCTCGAACCATGTTTCAAATTTCATCACATTCTGGGTTCGTTTGCTATGTCTTTCCTTCAATTTCGGGTTTTTTCTCTCTGACTGCAGGTGGGAAATTTTCCTTGAATTGCAAGTTTTAAAGATTTTCTTTGTTTTAGTCTTTGGAGGGAAATTTTTGGCTAATTACAAGTGCACTTTATTGAAAAAAGAACCAATAACTTACTTTTTATTTCCCCCTTGATGCTTTTTGGCTTTTTGAGTCTTAATAGGGATTTTTTGGATAAGTTACAATTTAATTTTAAATTGCATATTTTAAAGTCACTTGTAATTGTTTTGTAAAACCCCTAGTTTAATGTCTTTTGCTTGTAATGGGGATTTTATTCCCCTATTGCATGTGTTGAGTTATTAAAACTTCTTATAGGGATTTTATTTTCCCTTTACAAGTTATTTATAACTTGCATATCTCTCTCCAAAACCTGATTTTCCTTAGAAATGAAATAAAGTGACATTTTAAACTTGCTATTATGCCCAAAAAACCCGATTTCCTCCATAAAGTGTAAATAGAGGAATTTTAAACTTGCAATTGTATTCCCAAAACCCGATTTTGTCTTGTTGAGAGAAAAGTAGCATTTTAAACTTGTAATATGGGAATTAAAACCCGATTTTTTCATTTGCATCTAAAATAGAATCTGCATTTCTTTTCCAAAAACCCGACCAGCTAAGGAAGGCGTTTTTGTTGAAAATTTGAAGCAATTTTTGTGGAGATTTTTTGGGAGATAGAAGGCGTTTTGGATTCCTCCCTATTTTCATGCATTTGCAAACACATATCAAACTCATTTGGGGTTTATGATTGCTTTTTTTTGGGTGTTAAATAGCAAACACGTTTTTGCTAAAACCGCGATTTTCTCTTCCAAGTTGCCACGGATATCTCATCTCCCTAGTCATTTTTGCTTGCTATGCCTAGGCGTTGGGGTTTGATGGAGATTTGACCACTTCTTGTGCCATTAAACTTGCATTTGGTGCCAAGTTTTGCTGCCCAAGGCGTTTTGGTAAAACGTGGCTAGGGTTTTGGAATGCGATTAGTCTCTATTTAAGAGTTTTCCTCCGTTCTTTCAAAGATTGATCATCTTTTGAAGGGGCATTTCAGATTGAAGCAAGTCTACCAGGTTGTCCCTCAATGTCAGATTTGCTGTCATCTCCAATTCCGAAGAAGATGAAGTATAAGTATGACAAGTATCAGAATGAAGTTTCACCTTTGCAAGTTTCCTTTCCTTTGGATCGCATCAAAGACACAAAGATAGGGCATGTGGATATGTCAGAATTCATTAAGAGGGTGGAGGATCCGCAGGATAGCAATATACAGCGGCTGTTGGACAGTCACATTCATCATGCGTCTTCTTTCCCAGTAGCTGCCCTAGAACCTGAATTTGTTCTTGCTTGTGCTCATCAATTTGACAAGGAGACGAGAACCATTAGAAATAATGATGGTGAGACAATAATCCGCCTTGATGCGGATACCATTGAGAAAGTCTTCATAATACCGCCAACACCTGTTTATATGGAGATTTCCAAAAGTAGTGCAACCGAGTACTATGTTAAGAGGGAAAAGGACTGCAAACGTCATATTAACAGGTGGATTCATGAGCCACGAGCAACTTTCTCAAGATGGGCCAAGTTGTACCGTTGTGACTTCAAGTGGGAAATTGGAGACATCATTACTCTCCTCAGTAGGATGATGGTTCTTGAACACTCTAATGTTTTCAAGCCCCGGATGTACCAGTTTATTATGTTCATAAGACAATCCCATCATATATCATGGGGAGAGGTTATCAGTGATACTTTGTGCGAGCAACTTGCAACAATCCCTACCACCATGATGTTTTACATGAATTCATACTTAGTGTATTTGGCAGTATCACTTAGACATTTCCTTGGTCTTTCTACCAAGGGTGATCGCTCGCTTATACTTGTGTGGGAATATTATGATCAACTACCTTTGAGACCCAACATATTGCATTTCAAAAGAGTTCAAGATGCATTCTTTGGTTACTTCATGTGCCAATTTGACAAGACTCTAAAGAACAAAAAGGTGTTAGATGAGGCATGGGAAAAAGTGAATGAGTATGGGTGCTTGTTTCTTCAATTCCCGACCTTTACCTATATGAGAGTCGGATGCTATAGTGGGCAGCCATACATGCTTCCTAGATACCCAACCGATAAGATCATTCTTATGGAGTTGGGAAGACAGATCATGGTTGTGCACGCTCATCAGTCTCTTAGACATAAGGTTGGAATGGGGATTTCTACAACTAATCCATTAAGGATTGTCTGGTATTCTCTTGTCACATCTATCAAAGCCAAAACAATGGAAACTGAAATGTAGGAGGTTAAGCTCAAAAGATTTAAGTCCAGGGCAGATTTTGATTATCGGGGTATGAAGGAAAAGATCAAAAAATCCTTCATACATGTGCATCGTATTGAGGATATCTGGGTAGATCTTCGTATAGAAGTGGAGGTTCTCAAGATGGACTACTGCAAGCTTACTGTTAAGCAGGTTATTGATTTGAACTTGGTGGACATTCCTCAAGGAATGATTGATGATGGGAATGTGCTTGATCTAGAGTATATTTCACAAAGGGTTGAGGAAGCTCCACTTCCTTTAATCCAATGGTCACACAAAGAGTGCACTTCCATTCTTGAAAGGTTTCAACCTATCTTGGCTAACACCAACACTTGGATTAAAGGTAATGGTGTTAGACTCATCAAAATCAAGGTTGGAAAAGAAGATGACTCTACGGGGTCTCTTGGACATAAGTCTGAGATTCAGGTTGACAACAAGGAAGGTGCATCATCTTCAGGCACTAGGATCAAATTGCGAGTTAGTCGGGCAACAGTGCTTCCTCCTAAGGAGGCGACAGTTCGTGGGAAAGAGAAGTCTCGGCTTCACATTCATGTGATTGGTCCCGATGATCCAGAAGAAGGACAAAAATCAGATGATGCTCTTAGATCACTTGCTTCGGAGTCACCTCATGAGATTCCCTTCTTAGTTTCTATGGAGTTGCCTCTATCTCCTCCTGACATAGTGGTGGAGGAGTCTCCTCATAATGCCATCCCCATTTTAGCAATTGAGCCTCCTATCCATCATCAACAAGAGAGTCTGTTGGAAATCCTCGAGGATACCCCTGCATGCATTCATCTATTAGAGATTGATACCTCTACTTCCAGCTTTGAGGAGTTTATGAAACAGACTTCATGTCCTTTTATTACTGAGCAAACCATGGTTGCTATTCAGATAGATACTTCCCCCAGGGTGACTACGGTTGTTCAAACAGAAATTGCTTCTCCTTTGCTTGCAACTGCTACTGAAGGAGAGTTGATGGCTTTACTTCCATGGCTTAGTTCTTTTACCCCAAAAAGGAAGAAGCAAGAAATCTCTCCTGATGCCTTTGATTATCAGCAATTTAAGCAGTCTAGGCCCAAGGTTGGTAAAAAGGCCAATACTATTGCAAGAGTAACTGTTGACCATAACAAGATGAAGGTGGCTGAAATTGTTGAACCTCTTGCAGATAAGCCACTTGAAGAAATGTCAACTGCTGATTATAAAGTCACAAGGGTAGAATTGGGTAAACAAACACATGAAGTGGTTAAACATGATGCCCAGTATTCTGTAGCTTCACTAGTGTAGCGGTATGACGAACTTCTAGCAAAGAAAGACAAGCTAGAAGAGGAGAACTGTCAACTTGTTGTAGCTGTTCATAGAATTACAAAACCTGGTGGTGATGGGAGTAATCCTACAAGTTCTTCCGGTTCCCAAGAATCAATTCGTGGAGTTGAAAGAGCTGTCCAAAAAGTACTAGCATTGGATTCTTGGGTGGATCAACTTCATGATCTATGTGCACAAGTGCCGAAAGACATTTTTCAAATGATGTCTAAGTTGGAGACCATTGAAGAGAAATTGAATCATACCTCTGACGCTTTCAAACTGAATCTGGAAAGGGTTGAAGGTAGTTTAACAATCTGATGCACCATGCCCCAACAACAGTTGAGTGTTCTCCAGGAGCATGCCATTATTTCCTCCAGGGTCATGTACTTGGAATTTGAAGAACTTTTGGAGAATAAAGCCCTTGTTCTCAAATCATTCATTGAGGAGATTGATGATGCAATGAGATTGCGGGGTGAAGTATTCCAAGGTATTGTTTCCCATTGTGAGAAGGCCTCTTGCAACATAATGAGTCAGAATGGAGAGCTGATACCAAAAGAAGAAGTTCTTGCAGATCTATAGATGAGGATTCATAATGAATGGAGGAGCGAACAATTCTCAGCTGCTTCAATTCAGGTTCTGATGAAACATCAAATCTTTTTGCACGAAATCCAGTCCATCTTGGAGAAGAATGACTTTATGCTTCTCCGATGCCATGATACCATCGTGAAGACCATGGTTATTGCCAAGAACACCCACGAACCGAATTTTGCTGAGCTACGAATGATCATCCAGAAGTTCGAAGAATTCATGTCTTCACATGCTGCATCTTAAGTGTTTCTCAACATTTAGTTGCATCTTTCCAGATTTGTAATCTCTTAGTTGTAGTTTTTCTTTTGACAAGTTACATGTAAAAACCTTTTTGTAAATTGCAAGTTAAGTCATAGTTAGTTATTGAATAAGTCTTGGTAGTTGAGAGAATTTCTCAAGTTAGTTGGGATCCTCCCACCTTTCTCTCATGACTCCTCTCCTATAAATACTTGAGGGGTCTATTGTAATGTTTATCTTTTAGAAAACAAGCAAAAACTCTACTAAATTTGCAGCAAAGAAGTCTTTGAGCTTTTATGTGTAAATTGAAGAATTGAAAGGATTAGAAGAAAATTGCTCAAGCTTTGAGTCTTTGTGCTACATTCTTGAGTTTATGTTCCATATTACCTTTCTTGCAAGTGTTTCTTTGAGAACTTAATCGAATCCGATTTGCAGTCTTTGAGCTGCAAGTATTGGACATTAATTTAGTTAAAGTAGAAGTTCTATTGAGAAAAGCTATAAGACTTTGTGTTTGTACTTATTCTTAAGAGAGTTTAGAAGTAGATTTTGTTAGAAATAGCTGTGAGTCTTTGAGCTCACACTTGTTCTTGCTATCTTGTGTAGAAAGAATAAGATATTTCAGTCCTTATGCTGTTATAATTTGTTCTTAATAGATTAGTATAGAAAATGGTAGATAGGACTTCACATAATCAAGACTTTGAGCTTGATATTGCTGTCTCGTCTCGAAGGAAGTGACGAAAGTCTTTGAGCTTTCAGGAAACTTCATTTCCGTTCTCTCATTTCATTTCAAAAAGTTGTTACTGCTATTTTATGATTGCTATCAGTTTTCTGTGAAGAGAAAAGGATATTGGCTTTCTTGAAAGAAGAAAGACTGCTGTCCCATCCCAATTTATCTTTAAAAGTTGTAGTTAGATAGGGGGAGCCTTTCCTTAATTAGGAGAGTTTTACTAACACACTGTGGTTGAAACCACAAATTTTGTATATTTGCCCAAGTGTACAAAATTTTTCAACCAACAAGTACTTAAATAGCATGCTGCTAAAAAGTGTTTCCAAAATGATTTTTACCCCAATTTGAGCAGTTGTCGTACTTACTAAAAATAGTAAGTTCAGAAAAGGTCTTCAGATTGATTTGCATGTTATACCATCGCGACGCTCTCAGAAAACCTAGAAAAACCTAGAGAAATAAGTTGCCTTCGCCTCCACTTACTAAAAATAGTAAGTTTGCCAATCTTCGCTGCTTGCTATGCATGTACCATCATTGCGAAGCTTTCCAAAAACCCAGAAGGAATCCGGAACCCAAACTGACAAACTCCAACATGCAAGCCTTCGAAAATGTTGAAACATCCTCCCAAAGGTAGGAAACCGTAATTTTTGCTTCCGACTAGCCTACAGGTCTCTAGGATAGGCTAATGGTCAATTGAGCTGATTACTGTTGAGAAGGGGACATTACACCTTAGACAATAGAGTAAGAAGGGGTATGCACTAGCCCATTACAAGGTGAAAGATGCATGAAACAAGAGCAGACTTAGCAGAGACGAAATCTAGATTACATGATCACAAGGAGAGATTATAGGAAGAGCTCCTCTGTCCTTTCATTTCTAGGTCCAATGTGTGGAGGTACATGATAGACTGGAGGCATTCATTTCGCTGCCACGTGATCCCCGGGGTTTGTCTATAAAAAGCCTTGTGTCTCATTCGCAACCCACAACCTCCAAGTGGTTTCTTCTCCCTCAATGCTTTGTCGTTAAGTATTCTAGGTGGTGCCCAGATGGAGTATTGACTAAAGAATAAAAGGATCCACATCCTTGTTAAATGGGAATTTCCCATTTCTAGTAGGTTCATGGGAGTTCATCTATGTAGAGTGTTCGAGTGGGATTGCGTGAAGGTGGAGAGCGCCATTCGAGTTTTAGTGGGAGAAGAACTTCTCAATGCCAAAGCCCTCCATGCACTCTATCCTTCCCAGGTGGTGTCGGTATTCCTCTCTAACTGTTATGATTTAGTGTAGAATTATGAAATGTTGGTCCAACTTGACTTACAGTATGTTAAGGAGGATTTTGTTTCTGGTGAATGTCTTGACAAAGCTATTAAGAATTACAATCTCCATGAGGGCAAAGCATGGATTGGGGGACTGTTCCCAATGAAGTTTTTGCAGAAGAAGCTAGTATATGCAAAATTATATGATTCAATCAAAATTAGCCTTGATGCTAACAGTTGCATGTACTTTGAATCTGAATTGGCTCTTTATATTGAAATCCTTGAGCCTCATACGATTGGAAGATTCTCCTTAGTGTTCTACAGTTTTCTCTGTTTGCTGAACCATATGCCTCGTATTGTGAAATAAATTCACCTCAAGACCAAAGAGGATGGCTCTCATAGATCAGCGCATAGGATCTTGGCAGATCAAAACAAGGGCAAAGAAATTGTGCTCGCGAAGGAGGGAGCTGAAGAAGTTGGGAATTATTTCCCTCAGCTGAACTAAGCATGTCATTTGCTATTGTAATTAGAGTCTAACTTGCCCCTATTTTGCTTTTGCTATCTGGACTTCCCATATATCTTCTCTTAGTACTAAGGTTGGCTGTTTGCAGGCTAATGTATATAGTTCTGCTTCCTCTTGTTGGAGCATTTTGTTGTTTGGGCATTTTACTATCTGCCCTATTGGTTGAAAATTTTGTACACCTCAACAGTTGAGTGTTTATGAAGAAACACTTGAGGTTCTCGGGAGTAGGCTGAGAATCTGTAGGAATTCTATTTGCTAGTTTATTAAACTTAGAAATAAATTCACGCATGCCTTCATGCGTGTCCTTCTTCATTTATGTCAACTGAGCTAGTAGGGCATGCTCATCTTCTGTAGGCTTGAAACGTTCCTCAAACTTATCTTTCAATGTAGCCCATGATACAATTGAACCAACTAAAAGGTTATAAAACCAATCAGCTGCAATACCCTGAAGAGTTTCCATGAACAGTCGGACTACAACATCTTGATGTTCTACTCCAAGAACACCACAAGCCATATAAAAAGACTTGATATGTTCATTGGGATGTTGCTTGCCATCCCCATAAAACTTGGGATGATTTTTGCGAGAACCTTGCGGTAGAGGATGGAGCGGTGGTGTTAAAGCCAAAGGACCAAAGACTGTCCCCCAAGAACTAGTAGGAGGAGGAGGAACATTACCAACCATTGCTAGAAGAGGAGGATATCAGTGGTTTGAAAAAGAAGGAGAATTTTCACTTGGGATAGACTTTCTTCTTTTGGATGGCGGATAACTTGTAGTTCGCGAAAGGGAGGATGTACTGGTGAACAAATGAAGCCTAGCTCGTTCACCAGGAGATTTTTCTTGAGAACTTTCGCCCTTCTTACGATGAACGTAGAAATGAATTCCTTCCAGCTTAGAGAAATAAGAAAAACCCAAGCAAAGTTAAAATAGCAAGACATTAGACCTCAAACGAAAGTGTGAGACTCTCGAATGCATCTGTGTCCCCAGTAGAGTCGCCAAAAAACTGCTGGTTGAAAATTTTGTACACCTAGGGGATGTGCAAAATTGTGGTTTTAGCCATAGTGTGTGAGTATGTTAGTTTTCATGATCAGATTATCCACAATAAACAAAAAACTAAAGTTGCACAGTAAAGCATACAAATAGAGAATCACACAACACAAGACTACCCTGGGAAAACCTCCCTCTAGGAGGAAAAACCCAGCAACAACAGATCCTCAGATCTGATTATGTTATATTGAATTGTAAGTACAATAACAACCCAGCTAGGGCACAATTGGAGAAGACTTATCTGAGACTTAAGTTCTGATCTGAACTTGATTAATTTGCAAATATCTTCTACACAAACATGTTAGCCCAGCATGAGGAGAGATTCGCTAGGCTTGAGAGTGATTTGCTTGCCTAGAAACCCAATATGTCACATGAAATCAGGTTCGCCATGCATGATAATGAATTCGCTGTCCTCTAGGAAGAATTCGCTGTCTTCTAGGGTGAATTCATTAACTTCTGAAGTGTAGATCAGAATTCGCATATATCAGAAGATGATCGCATGAATACAAAATATATGTTTAAGCCTTGCAAGTGGCTGGTATATATATATGGGTTTCATCCTTTTACTTATCTCTAAGTCGGCCCATTTAACCTTGGGCGCTAAAACCATTTTACATATTACAATGATGTGGATAGGTCCACACGTTTGGAGTGTAGGCTTAACTTTGCACATTTCAATATAGGGTCGGCCCTATAATGGAAGCATGAGTTTCTTTTATGTTTGGCGTGAGGATATAGAGGGGCCAGCCCTATTTGTTTTACACATAAATACAATATAATAGATAGGGCCTTGCCCTATAAGGATTCGGATGATGCCTTAAGGCAATCCGAATCCTATTTATTTTCCTAACCTAGTTACAAAATCAACACTCCCTCTTAACTAGGGAGGAAAATAAATACATAACCAAATTCACATGGACAAATCCATGGCATGAACATTTACAAGTTTTAGGATTAGGGCCCAGCCTTAATAGTTCAATCAATATACAATTCGTGATTTGATCACGCAATTACATTACAATGAACCTTTACATGATCTTCTCTAGCAATGCCTGCAGAGGAAGAAGCCAACGCTTCATAACTTCACACTTTCCTGGGAACCTGCATATACCACCATTATCTTTCATATAACACCATTATCTTTCATCATGCACATCCACAGAGGATGAAAGAGACCTTTCCATATGCACACCTGCAATAATTAATACTCAAAGATATACATAACCATATAACATAAATCATGCACAACCGCAGAGGATACATAAACTTCTCCCAGAGAAGGACAATTTGTCACCTTGCACACTGCAGAGGGTGAACTCAACTTGCACTCCGCAGAGGGTGGGAAATAACTGCCACCTTGCACTCCGCAGAGGGTGGAAAGAACCGCCACCTTGCACTCCGCAGAGGGTGAGAGAGAACTGCCACCTTGCACTCCGCAGAGGGTGGATGATACACCCAGTGTATCATGGTTAGTATCATCATAAAATAAACATTTTGCAATAATCAAGTAATTCATTTAGATATATCAATTTCATTATCTGAAACACAATGATTAGAACTCAGCAAAATCAAGAAAACATGAGGCTCCCTCTAAAACCCTGTCTAGCTAATAAATCCACAACAAATTTCAATCCTAAATCTAAATAGAGTTCATCAAATTTGTATCCTTAATAATGAGAAAGTTAGAGTAGACTTTCAAATCTAGATCCGAAGGCAATGTCTGAAGTGGACTTTCATGGATCATGCTTGTAAACCAATAAATTTTCCAATAGATCAACTGTAAGGATTAGTTTCCTAATACATTATTACTGAAATAAAACAACAAGATCAGAATTTTGACTTACGGATAGATCAACGAACCAATAGATCAAAGGAGGAAATCTTCACGATTTGATACTTCATTTATGTTTGCATCTTCTTGCTCGATCTGAGTTTGACAGTCCCTTGCAAAGTGGCCAAGCTTGTTGCATCGGAAGCATCGGATGTGAGATAAGTCTCTTGGTCTCTTCCTTGAATGAGGGGTAGCAGATCTGAAATCTCTATTTCTCTTGAGATCATTCTTCTTCCAATGGTTGCCTTCCTTCTCAGCCAAGAGGACATCTTGCTCATCATAGGGGTTCTTAATCTTTCCTTTTGCAGCTAGCTGAGAAACTTCTTGAATGCAATCTTCCATTAACTGATCAAACTTATGAAGCCCAACTCTGGCACTGATTTCTTGAACAAACGGTTCCCAAGAGGGAGGAAGACCATTTAGGGCAGTCATAGATAAGTCACTGTCTTCAACGCTCTTCCCAACTGTAGCAAGCTGATCTCTTAGCTCAGAGATTCTCATGAAGTAAGCAGCAATAGGTTCTTCTTTCTCTAATTTGATGTAAGAGAGCTGATTCCTTAAAGCAAGTATGTAGCTGGTATTGTTGACTTCGTACATCTTTTCCAATGTGGTGAACATCTCCTTAGTGGTCTTCTTCAAGGAGATGGATGGCACCAAGTGATTTTTGATGGAGTCTATTATTATCCTTTGAGCTTGGAAGTCCTTCTTCTTCCAAGCTTCTTTCTCACTTTCATTCTTAGGTTCCTTAGCATTCTTGCTAACATATTCAGCAAGATCATTCAATGCCATCATTATCCTGACCTTCCAAGAAGAGTAGTTTGTGTGACCTTCCAACCTATCTTCAGCCCTAATATAAGAAGCCATGAGGACTAAACTTTTGAACAGCAGGTTAGATAGGAGCACAAATCTGATCACAACCTCTATACGAACTTAGAGCTCTGATACCATGTTAGTTTTCATGATCAGATTATCCACAATAAACAGAAAACTAAAGTTGCACAGTAAAGCATACAAATAGAGAATCACACAACACAAGAATACCCTGGGAAAACCTCCCTCTAGGAGGAAAAATCCATTAACAATAGATCCTCAGATCTGATTATGTTATATTGAATTGTAAGTACAATAACAACCCAGCTAGGGCACAATTGGAGCAGACTTATCTGAGACTTAAGTTCTGATCTGAACTTGATGAATTTGCAAATATCTTCTACACAAACATGTTAGCCCAGCATGAGGAGAGATTCGCTAGGCTTGAGAGTGATTTGCTTGCCTAGAAACCCAATATGTCACATGAAATCAGGTTCGCCATGCATGATAATGAATTCGCTGTCCTCTAGGAAGAATTCGCTGTCTTCTAGGGTGAGTTCTTTGACTTCTTAAGTGCAGATCAGAATTCGCATATATCATAAGATGATCGCATGAATACAAAATATATGTTTAAGCCTTGCAAGTGGCTGGTATATATATATGGGTTTCATCCTTTTACTTATCTCTAAGTCGGCCCATTTAACCTTGGGCGCTAAAACCATTTTACATATTACAATGATGTGGATAGGTCCACACGTTTAGAGTGTAGGCTTAACTTCGCACATTTCAATATAGGGTCGGCCCTATAATGGAAGCATGAGTTTCTTTTATGTTTGGCATAAGGATATAGAGGGGTTAGCCCTATTTGTTTTACACATAAATACAATACAATAGATAGGGCCCTGCCTTATAAGGATTCAGATGATGCCTTAAGGCAATCCGAATCCTATTTATTTTCCTAACCTAGTTACAAAATCAACAGAGTATGATACTCTCCTAATTTAGGGAATGCTCCCCCTGTCGACAAACTAAACTAATCTAATATGGGTGAGACAATGGTCTTTTTTCTTCTTTCAAGAAAAACTATGCTCTTTTCTCTTCATAGAAAAGTAATAGCAATTGGAATTAAATAACAATATGCAATCGGGTTTTAGAAACCCCATTGCAAGTTTTAATCACTTCACTTTTCTCTTGGGCAAATTCAGGTTTGAAATGAAGAAGAGCAAAAAGAAATAACAAAACAACTTGTAATAGGGAAATAAAATACCTATTACAAGTTTTAAAAACATAAAGAACATAAAGACTTGTAAGATTGAAATAAAATTCCTATTACAACTAAAAACAACACATAAAAACTTGTAATAGGGAAATAAAATCCCTATTACAACTTAAAAACATGGATAAGAATTTTTATGAGAGCTTACAAGTTCTAATTAAACTTGTATTTTTAATTTAACTTGTAATTTATCTAAAAAGTTCCTACAAACAACTTAAAAGAGAAAAAGGAAAATAAAAAGCAAGTTACAAGCTATGAGTTTTTAAATAAAGTGAACTTGTAATTGCTTTAAAAAACCCCTACAACACTAAAACAAAAGAAAACTCCTAACCTGCAATAGAAGGAAAATTTCCCACCTGTAGTCAGGAAGGAAAATTCCGAAATTGAAGGAAAGACACAACAAATGAACCCGAAACGTGATGGAATTTGAAACGCGGATCGATGATGAACCAAAAATCAGTCTTGTTGGTAGAAAATTTTGTACACTCGGGAAAATATACAAAATTGTGGCTTCAACCACAGTGAGTAAAACTCTCCTAATTAAGGGAAGGCTCCCCCTATCTATCTAATACTAAAACTAAAATAGGATGGAACATCTGTCTTTCTTTTTTTTTTAAGAAAGCCAATATCCTTTTCTCTGCACAGAAAAGTGATAGAAATTTAACGTAAAACAACAGTAACAACTTTTTAAAATGAAATGAGATAAAGGAAATGAAGTTTTTTAAAAGCTCAAAGACTTTTGTCACTTCCTTCGGGACGAGACAACAATATCAAACTCAAAGTCTTGAATATGTGAAGTCCTATCTACCCTTTTCTATTCTAATGATGTCAAGAATAAATTATGACAGTACAAAGTCTGAAATAACTTATTTCTTTTTACACAAGACAACAAGAACTAGTGTGAGCTCAAAGTTTCACAGCGATTTCTTATTATAAAATCTACTTCTAATCTCTCTCAAGAATGAGTGTAAGCACAAAATTTAACAACTTTTCTCAATAAAACTTCTATTCTAACTAAATTAATCTCCAATACTTGCAGCGCAATGTCTGCAAATCAAATTTCATTAAGCCCTTTAAGAAACACTTGCAAGAAAGACAATATTGAACACAACCTCAAGAATGTAGCACAAAGTCTCAACACTTGAGTAATATTCTTCTATTCCTTTCAATTCTTCAATTTACACATAAAAGCTCAGACTTCTTTGCTGCAAATTTGGCGGAGTTTTTGCTTGCTTTCGAAAAGATAAAGATTACAATAGATTCCCTCAAGTATTTATAGGGGAGGAGTCATGAGAAAAAGGTGGGAGGATCCTAACTAACTTGAGAAATTCTCTCAACCTCCAAGACTTATTCAATAACTAACTATGACTTATTCAAAGTTACAAGTCCTATTCTAAATTGACTTGTTACTCGTTTACTTGTAATTACAAAAGTGCAAGTAATGACTTGACTTGCAATTTACAAAATGTTTTTACAAGTAAACACGTTAAAAGAAAAACTACAACTTAGAGATTACAATTCTGAAAAATGCAACTAAGTGTTGAAAAACACTTAAGTTGCAGCATGTGAAGACTTGAATCCTTCGAACTTCTGGATGATCATTTGCAGCTCATCAGGATTCGGTTCATGGGTATTCCTTGCCACAATCATTGTTTTCACAATAACATCGTTGCAACGAAGGATTGTGGCATTATTCTTCTCAATGGAAGACTGAATTTCCTGCAAGAAGACTTGATAGGCAACCAAGACTTGAATAGATGTAACTGAAAATGGTTCACTCTTCCTCTCATGATGAATCTTCAACTGTAGATCTGAGAGAACCCTTTCTTCTGCCAATAATTCCCCATTATGATCCATGATGTTGCAAGAAGCTTTCTCACAACGAGAAATCATATCCTGAACTACTTCCAATCGAAGTCTCATGATATTATCAATGTCTTCAACAAGTGACTTTAGAACAAGGGCTTTGCTCTCCAAGAGCTCCTGATATTCTAGATACACAACTCTCGAAGGAATAACCTGATGTTCTAGAAGAACACTCAACTTTTGTTGAGGAATTTTGAGCCAAGTAGTCAAGCTATCTTCCACCTTTTCCAAGTTCTGTTTGAAAGTTTTTGAAACTTGGTTCAATTGTTCTTCAATGGTCTTCAATTTGACCATTATTTGGAAAACCTCCCTCAAAACTTGTGCACATAAATCATGAAGTTGATCTACCCAAGATTCCAATGCTTGTACCTTTTGAGCAGCTCTCTCAACTCCTTGAATTGATTCTTGTGAACCAAAAGAACTTGAAGGATTATCCCTTCACCAACAGGTTTTGTGATTTTATGAATAACTGCAACAAGTTGCCTATTCTCCTCTTCTAGGTTGTCTTTCTTCGCTAGAACTTCATCATACCACTGTACTAGTGAAGCTACGGATTGCTGGGCATCATGCTTGACCACTTCATGCATTTGCATACCCAATTCTATCCTTGTGACCCTGTAATCAACAACTTGCATTTCCTCATGTGGCTTATCTACAAGGGGTTCAAAAATTTCTGCCACTTTCATCTTGTTGTCAACTGTTACGCTTGAGATTGTCTTGACTCTTTTAGCAACCTTGGGCCTAGATTGCTTAAGATGCTAATAATCAAAGACATCTGGAGAAATTTTCTGCTTCTTCCTCTTGGGAGTGAAAAAACTAAGCCATGGAGGTAAAACCATTAGTTCTCCTTCAGTAGCAGCTGAAGGAAAAGGAGAAGCAGTTTCTGTTTGAACAACCGTGGTCATCGTGGGGGAAGTATCTGTTTGGATGGCAACCATGGCTTGTTCTGTAACCAAAGGGCATAAAGATTGTTTCATAAACTCCTCAAAGCTGGAAGTAGAGGTATCAATCTCTGACAAATGAATACATGTAGGAGTATCTTCGAGGATTTTGTGCAAACTCTCTTGTTGATGATCAAGAGGTGGCTCAACTGCTGAAAGGCGAAGGACATTCCGAGGGGAGTCATCTGCTACTATGCTAGGAGGAGATAGAGGTAGCTCCATGGAAACTGAGGAGGGAATCTCATGAGGTGACACTGAAGCTAGTGACTTAGGATCATTATCTGATTGCTATCCTTCCTCCGGATCATCAGGATCAATCACATGAATGTGAATCTGGGACTTTTTTTTCCCATGAACTATTGCCTCCTCAGGAGGGAGCACCATTGCCTGACTAACCCGGAATTTGATCCTCGTGCTTGAAGATGATGCATCTTCCTTGTTGTCAATCTATATCTTAGACTTACGTCCAAGAGGCCCCGTAGAATCATCTTCTTTTCCAACCTTGATCTTGATGAGCCTAACACTATTAACTTTGAGCCAAGTGTTGGTGTTAGCTAAGATGGGCTGAAATCTTTCAAGAATGGAAGTGCATTCTTTGTGTGACCATTGGATTAAAGGAAGTGGGGCTTCATCAACCCTTCATGAGACGTACTCTGGATCACGCACATTCCCATCAACAATCATCCTTTGTGGACTGTCCACTAGGTTCAAATCAATAACCTGCTCAAGGGTGAGCCTACATCAATCCATCTTAAGAACCTCCTTTTCTGTACGAATATCCACCCAGATATCTTCTATGCAATACACATGTATGAATGACTTTTTGATTTTCTCCTTCATACCTCGGTAGTCAAAATCTGCCCTTGACTTAAACCTTTTGAGTTTTATCTCCTACATCTTGATCTCCATAGCTTTGACTCTGGTGGATGTGATGAGGAAGTACCGACCAATCTTCAATGTGTTAGTTGTAGAAATCCCCATTCCAACCTTATGTTTGACAGATTGATGTGCATAAACCACCATGATTTGTCTTCCCAACTCCATGAGAATAATCTTATCAGTTGAGTATCTAGGAAGCATGTATGGCTGCCCACTGTAACATCCAACTCTCATATAAGTGAAAGTCGGGAATTGAAGGAACAAGCAACCATATTCATTCACTCTTTCCCAGGCCTCATCTGATATTCTTCTATTCTTTAGAGTCTTGTCAAACTGACACATGAAATAACCAAAGAATGCATCCTGAACCCTTCTGAAATGTAACCTACTGGGTCTCAAGGGCAGCTGATCATAGTACTCCCACACTGGTGTAAGCGAGCGATCACCCTTGGTAGAAAGACGAGGGAAATGTCTAAGTGATGCTTCCAAATACACTAAGTATGAGTTCATGTAATATGTCATAGTGGTAGGGACTGCTGCAAGTTGTTCACACAAAGCATCACTGATAATTTCTCCCTATAAGATTTGATGGGACCGCCTTATGAACATGATAAATTGATACATCCAAGGCTCAAAAACATTAGAATGTTCAAGACCTAACATTCTGGCTGAGGAGCATAACGATGTCTCTGATTTTCCACTTGAAGTCACAACGGTAGAACTTAGCCCACCTTGTGAAAGCGGCTCGTGGCTCATGGATCCATCTGTTAATGTGACGTTTGCAGTCCTTTTCCCTCTTGACATAGTACTCAGTTGCACTATTCTTGGAAATCTCCATATACACAGGTGCTGACGGTATTCTGAAGACTTTCTCAATAGTATTCGCATCAAGGCGGATTATTGCCTCCCCATCATCATTTCTAATGGTTTTCGTCTCCTTGTCAAAATGGTGAGCGCAAGCAAGAACAAATTTAGGTTCTAGGGCAGCCACCAGAAAAGAAGATGCATGATGAATGTGGCTGTCCAACAAACGCTGCATATTACTATCTTGTGGAACCTCCACCCTTTTGATGAATTCTGACATGTCAACATGCCCAATTTCTGTATCCTTGATATGATCCATAGGGGAGGAAACCTGTGTAGGAGAAACCTCATTCTAGTATTTGTCATATTTATATTTCATCATCTTTGGAATGGAAGATGACCAATTTGACATTGAAGAACAACCTGGTATGCTGTGATGAAGACTTAAAGTGTCAAAGCAACATCAAGATCAGCTGCAACTATTATCTTTCCTTTTTCAAATGGGAAAAACAACCTTTGCACTTCACAATTTTGTAAGAGGAAGATGGGAAATAAATGGGGATGCTTGTAACTTGGCTTTTGACCAATTTCGGATCTTGGGGAATGTTTTACAAGTATACAAGTGGGGAAGGACAACATGCAATCGGACTTTTGAAACCCGAATGTAAGTATACTTGCAAAAATGAAAAATGAAGAAGTGGGTGAAAAATGAGATTTTGACATGTGGGAAATGGCAGGAATGGTATTTACAGATAAAGGCAAAGAGTATGAATGAAAATGGAAGGATTTTGGGAATATCACTTTCAATGAAATGGGAAGAACCTTTCAACTTGTAATCCGGTTTTAAAAACCCGATTTTGAAAGGATGAGTATTTTCCAACTTAGAAATTGGGAATTTCACCAAAAGATGGTTAAAATTTTCCAGCCAAAGAGGTAGATCAATTATTTTCATCGTACTTGCAATCGGGATTTAAAATCCTGAATGCAAGTAAAGAGGGAAAATAGAGAAAGACAATGCAATTCACGAATTGCTTTGCTAAGGGGAAAATCTCTCTCGCAAAACCGTTTTTAGGCAAGAACTATAAAAAATAACACACATACAACTAGAAATATCAAACAAAAAAAGAAAATAAACAATGCAAGCAAGAAAAAGAAAGCAAAATCAAAAGAAATTCTTACCTTACTTGACCAAGATGCCTCTTCAAGAGACGAAACGATTTTTGAAAGGAAGAATCAACCTCTTAAATAGAAAATGACACCAAACTCTTGCCACGTTTTTTGCAAATACAATCTCAAAGCTTGGTGAAAATGCAACCCTTCCACTTTCTGATCACCAAGTGCCCAATGTGGGAAGGTGAGAACATACGGTGATAAGGGGTTCGTTAGCTCACAAATTTGCTGGAAATGATAAAGCAAATACAATACTAGGCGGCGAGCCAACCCCTTCCACTTATCCAATGGGAAAGCAAGGAACTTGGCGGTGAACCAACCAAGAGAACAATACTGCAGACACAAATCACTCTACCGCAATATTTCAGCGGGAGGACTGAATTGCAAATTACTCAACTCAACCGCTTATGCAGCGGGAGGACCATTACAACCAACATCACTCGACCGCTTATGTAGCGGGAGGACTGAATTACAATTTATCAGATGTAGGCGGCAAGCCATCCTCTTCCACTTTTCAGCGGGATAAGAGATTACAATCCAGAATGGGTTAGTAGTACTACTACTTAACCTTAAAATAAAAAGGGAAGTGAAAGTAGAAGAATAATGCTAAACATAAGAGATAATGATCATGAAACTCTTTCAACATAAAAAACAGCAAGCTGGAAATGCATAACCAGCAACCCATAAACCCACCGAATTACTCATATCTCTCTCAAATCTCACTCAATCCACCCCAAATCACTCCCAAACCAACTCTAGACCAACAACAACTAAGACAAACCAAAAGGAAGCTACAAGAACACCCCAAATTACTTTGCACGCATCCCAATGCACCCTCTAAAACCCACGCCTAGCTAGATATTTTCGATTTGCATTATTAAATTCAATACTCAGTGAAAAGTGACAAACTTACAATATGAATCGCCAACAACAAGAAGAATGATTGAACCAATACCTAGAACGACCGGTCACCCAAGTAGAGAGGTGTGATAAAAAATGTGCTTCACCCGTAGGGAAACTAGCAACTCCAGAAATCACTCCAAACTCCAAAAACACTGAAGTATGCAATGAAAGTATCATAGATTACAGTCCGCAGGTAGGTACTATATCTCAAATACGAAACTAGAAAACATTAGGGAGCCGCACTCTGAAGCTTCAAAGTTCAGACGCCAATCCGGCAGCATAACGATGCAAAATTTCAAGATAGCAAAATGAGAGCCCAAGGCTCATATTTATAACTTCACGCCTTCCCAAATGCAAATGCAAAAGGTGCCCAAACTCCTTTCAAATTCACTTTCATTTCGCCTTATGTCTCCCACCAACATGGTGCCCACTTACCTTTCCTATGCAAGTTTGAACTTTGCCTTAGGTGGAGTCTTTTTGCAATATTAACAATTAAACAAAAGATGTTTAATCCTCCTAAATTGCCACCAACAAATTAGCCCTTTGACTTAGGAAATAACACATGAATATCAATTAATTATGTTTCCCTAAGTCATCCTCAACAATTAATCAATAACTGCAAATATTTAAATATTAAACCTTTGTCAAGGAAATAATATTTAATTAAATTACTTATGACTCCCATACTGATCATTAACAGAAACCAGGATGAAGCGGAGTAAAGAAGACCAAAGAACTACTGCAGGACCAGGACCCTGTCCACTGCTAAAAATAGAAATACTCCATACTGCCACTTACTAAAAATAGTAAGTCATGAATTACTGCTCCGAAAAGCATGATCTTCGCACCTAGTGATAGAGCATGGAAAGTTCAGTAGGACAACATCATCCAAATAGACAACCCCTAACTTACTAAAAATAGTAAGTTCTCGCCTCACCAACATTTGAAACCCTAATTCTTCATTCCACATAGCCTACGGGTCTCAGGAATAGGCCAATGGACCACTGAAAGCACATCATTGAGAAGGGGACATTATATTCTGCTCTCCCCAAAATTGCTTGTCCTCAAGCAACTGTAAGGCTGGATGCAGTAAAATCTCCTTAAATAAACTTTAACTAAAATTTGAAAGGCATTTACACATAAAATTAATATTTAGTAATTTAATTTTAATATTGCCACCCTAGTTTTTAAACATTCAAAATTTAAATTTTTACATTGTTGACCTTTGTGCACTGGCCTTAGATGCAAAAATAATTAGATCTCAAAGATTGCAAAGCATTAGGGGAAACTGTCACGTGAGCATGTGCTTGGTACAATTTCGAGCAATGTGGCAAAGTTTTGTGAAAATTTAAAACCCACTTCACCGTTTGTGAGATTTTAATGCTTCAATGTTTGCAACCCTTTGTCTGAAAAATGTCAAAGCATGGTTCTTTGGTTTGCGTCATGAGAAAGAGACTCTTGGATTGTCATCATTTAATCCTCACAATTCTATGTTTAAAATTTCAAGGTCAAATTCTTTGTCAATCAAAAGTTATGGTGGTTTGAAAATTTAAACTTTCGCGTTTGAAAGTTGAAAATCCTACTTTTGAGTCCAAAATTTAAAATTCCTAACTTTCGCAAAAGAAATCTCAAAATCCAACTTTTGCATCTTTTGGCCTAGAATCCTAACTTTTACGCAAGAAAAGTCAAAAGCTTAACTTTCTGTAATGTCCCTTTCTCGTTGATGACCTCCCAGTGGTCCATTAGCCTATTCCTGAGACCCGTAGGCTAGGTGGAATGAAGAATGAGGGTCCAACATTAATGAGGCGAGAACTTACTATTTTTAGTAAGTCAGGGAATGGCTATTTTGGTGATACTGTTCTACTGCGCTCTCCATGCTCTGTCACTGGGCGCGAAGATCATGCTTTTCAGAACATTAGTTCATGACTTACTATTTTTAGTAAGTGGTTGTATGACATAATTCTATTTCTGGTAGTGGATAGGGTCCTGATCCTGCAGCAGTTTAGTGGTCTTCCTGGCTCAGTTTCATCCTGGTTTTGACAGTAATCAGTACGGGAGTCATATGTGACACAATTAAATATTATTTCCCTATCCTAAGGTTTAATATTTAATTAATTTGATCAATTACTACTGATTTATTGAATTTGGGATTAATGCCTAATATCTCCTAAGTGCTAGGCGAAATTTATGTCTAAGAAGGGGGCGTCAAAATTATTAAGGGAGATATTATTTTATTTTCATCTCTAATGTTTGCCAAGTGAAAAATTGTGGTCCTTGCTTTTTGGCGTGAGGATTGACTTGTGGGATGGCGCCACTCTTGGGGTCCATGTGAGATGGAATGAAATGCAAATGGAGAAAGATGAGTTTGAAGCAATTTGCATTTGGATTTGGTGGTGTGAAGTTATAAATAAGAGCCTTGGGCTCCCATTCTGGTTATCTTGAAAATTTGCAATGTTATGCTGCGGGTTTGGTGACAAAACTTTTGAGGCTTCAGAGTGCGTCTCCCTAGTGCTTCCCGGTTTCGTACTTGAAACATAGTACCTAGTTGTGTGCTGTAATCTACTATATTCTCAGAGCATGTCTTAGTCATTTTTGGTGTTGGAACGATTTTGGGAACTTGCTGGTTTGCTTGTGGCTGAAGTGCATTTTCGATCACACCTCTCTGCTGAAGCGACTGACCGTTATGGGTATTGGCTCTTTCATCCTTCTCGGTAATGGCGATATACACTGTAAGTTTGTGGCATCTTTAGTTAAGCTTTGAATTTTTTAGACAAAATCAAAATTCCTAAGCTAGGCGTGGGTTTCTGAATTGCATTGGGATGCGTGCAAAATTAATAAGGGAGTTATGGTATCATGTCTTTGGTTGGTTGTCATCGTAGTTAGTCTAGTGTGGGTTTGGGACTGATTTTGGGTGATTTGGATGTGTATTGAGAGAGTTCTGAGCTTTTTAGAGTTTTCTTAGGCTACTGGTTTTGCAATTCCAGCCTGCAGATTTGATATTAGCAGAAATTCATGTTCTTATTGGGATAATCAGCATTACTCTCTTCTCATATCATCTATTTTTGTAAGGTTAAGTAGTAGTACTACTAACCAGTTCTGTTTTGTAATTCTCATCCCGCTGAAAAGTGGAAGAGGCTGGCTTGCCGCATATTATCAAGCAAATTGTAATTTCAGTCCTCCCACTGCATAAGTGGTCGAGTGATATCTAAGTGTAATGGCCCTCCCGCTGCATAAGCGGTCAAGTTGAAATTGTTATGTAATTGCAGTCCTCCCGCTGAAATATTGCGGTTGAGTGATCATATTTTTGTGTATCTCACTTGGCTGGTTCACCGCCAAGTTTTCTTGCTTTCCCGCTGGATAAACGAAAGGGGTTGGCTTGCCGCCCAAGCATTGCATTGTTTTCAGTTAATTAAGCTAATGATCCCCTCAACACCGTATGCTCTCACCTTCCCACATTGGGCACTTGGTGATCAGAAAGTGGAAGGGTTACTTTCCCAGCATGTTTCAGTTTATGATTTCTAACCTTAACGGATTATTTTCTTGTTGATGACTATTGTTGGCCTAAAAAAAAAATAAAAAAATAACTGGGATATTACACTTTTGCACTTTTGGAACTTCAAACGCTAACTTTCGCGTTTATTTCTCCAAAACCTTAACTTTGTGCGCCTTTTCATCCCAAACTCTAAATTTTGCATTTCAAGAAACCCAAACCTTAACTTTTTTGCATGGAATGTCCCAAAACCCCAACTTTTGCGCTTGGAAGTTAAAATTTCTAACTTTCAAATCTCTATCAAGAACTTGTAACTGTTTTTCAAGAATCCTGGAAGGGTTGGAAAGTAAGGAGCAGTAGGAACTTTGTGATAGTGTAGAGGCATTTATTGAGGTATACAGCCATAAAATGAATGATATTGGGTTTTGCAATTGTACATGCATTGCTAAACATGTATGAAAATCAAAAGCTTTTGCAATAGAAGTGCTTCAGAGAGACATTGTCTCGCAGAGTGTAGTGATTTGAAAACACATGCAAATATATAGGGCACATGAACAGGTGTACATAATGTCCAAAAGAAATGTCCTTTCGTGGAATGCATTCGCTGTGGGTTGCACAATATAGACATGTGGAAAAAGCTTTATAAACTTTCAAGTAGATGCAATTCGCAGGTTCAAAGCAAAATTCCACAATTTTTCTAGCATCCGTTCCACCTGTGCCAAAATGAGGTCTTTCGAATAGTGAATAGACATCCATCAAAGCATAATGGTAAGTGCGAATTGTGGAAATCATAGACAAAGGCACATGAGCCATCTACCAACATGCCCTAAAGAGATGTCAGTTTTGTGTAATGTGATTATGGCTGGCTATGCACAATAATGGTTTGATGTAAAGGCTTTAGTGATTTTCAAACAAATGCAATTGGTAGGCGTAAAGGCAAGCTCTTCAAATCACATTATCCACTTCTTCCATATGCAGCCAACAAGATGCGGAAGCACAAGATGATAGAGGAGGTTCATTTGGTATCATAGTTTGGAATGGTCTAGCAAACATGCATGCAGATTGTTGAAGCATTGACAATACACGTGACTACTTTGATGAATTGTCTCGAGAGAATGTGAAGTCTCTGGAGTTTTGATTGCCATTAGTGCAGGATACGCATGTTCAATGTCTTTGTTGAATCACTAGTTGAAATTGTAATGTAATACAACTAATATGAAGCCGCATTCCATAATATTTGCCAGTATCCTCACTGCTGCTTCCATAGACGTACATGCCAAATGGGAATCAGAGGCAGAGTACATAAATCGTTTATCTGAACTCCCCAAAGAGATATCATCACATAAAATGCGATGCTTATCAAGGCGTGGATAGATTTGTTGAAGAGCGTTTCAAAACCTGTAAGAAAATGCAATGGGAAGTTGTAGAATGAAACTTCAAGACTTATGCCAACGTATGGGCAGTTTGACAGAAGTCTTAAAACAAATGTGGAGTCCAATCAAGGCGTGAATTGTTTGGAAGGAGTATTTTGAAAATTCTTTTGAATGCAATGATTGTAGAAATGGCGTACCATGTTGATACATCTATACAAACACTTAGACCAAGGGAAAATGGTTACAAACGTTCATCAAAGCATATTAGTATGGAGCTTTTTGCCACAGATTAAAGTTAGAAATTCTCTGGTTGAAATGCATACCAAATGTCAAGACATTATCAAGGCATGTGAAATATTTGACGGAATGCCTCTTGAGATGGCTCGCAATTACTGGAGGATATGCACACAATTTATTTGTTGAAAAAGCTTGAGAAACTTCTAAGCAAATGCAATCAACAGGTGTAAAGCTAAATTATACGACATTGGGCACCAGTCTCCTTACGCGTGCCAAAAGAGAGCTCTCAAATAGCATATGGATTCTCATGTTTGTGGTTTGTTTGTAAAGGCAGTCACCACCTTAGACACACATGCATGTGAAATGTTTGATGGAATGCGCCAAAGAAATGAAAATTCATGAACTACGATGTTTGTAGGGCATGTGCAAAATGGATTTATCACAAAGGCTTTAGTAACTTCCATGAAAGTGCGATTGGCTGGTGTAAGGCCAAAATCCACACTTCTGTCTTGCCTGGTCTACAGGAGAGTGCACAAAAACATGTGAACTTTTTGAAGACTCCCTTAAAGCATTGAAGTCGCAGCTGTACATATGGTGATGCATAAATCAGACAAGTCACGTATGAATTGTTTCACTGAATGCCTCAAAGAGATTTCATGATTCATCTATTCAAGGCAAACACAATCAATTTGTTACAGAGATAAATTCTTGCCATCATACGAGCTGCACATGACAAAATGGGAGTTTATAAGCAGGTTTTGGACATTCAACAAGGCATAATGATAAGGAGACTTGGATGTTATAATTGCAAGTGCAAAATTATGTAATGTCCCCGATATTATTAAATAATTTAATAATTGTGTGTGTATGGCCCCGAAAGTTAAATTTATTATATCTCGGGCCTTTTTTACTTTTGGCGGTAACATTTTGGCCGTGTCGGCTCTTTTTGTAATCCTTCGGGAAGTTTCCTTGAAGCCATATATATGGCCGAGTTAGTCATTGTTGTAGGTATGCGAATTTGGTTTTTTCTCTGTGTGTGCGAATTCTAGTTGGAGTTTAGTTGTCTACCATTTTGGAGGTGGAAGATCCTCCTACTTGGCATTCACAGTTTCGGTGGGAGTAACTCCTCACCCTACTCCGCTTTGCCCTCAGTCCAAGATTTTTGTAATCTGAAGTGTTATCATTATTGAATTTGAATTTCTATTTGCCTGCTGTGTTGATTCCTGTGCCAAATCGTGTTAAACTAATTATATTGTCCAACATATTGCATATAACGAAACCATCTTTCCGAGGCCGTGATTATTATTTCGTACACAGAGAGTCAATTGACCATACGGAAGGCAAGGAGTGTACAGAGTGTAGGGCCATACGGTGGAGGTTGTATGGTGGAGGGTGTACAGGAGGTTGTGAAGGGTGTACGGTGGGGTTGGCCGTATGGTGGAGGTAGCGTTGCCTGTATGGTGGAGGTGGAGCTGTCCATACGGTGGAGGTGGTGTTGTCATATGGAAAGAAAGCGTACGGTGCATTATAGTGGTATCGGTGCTGGTGATCTTGCCAGCTTGTCGGGAAGTGGATGCAGCTGTACACAAGGAGGTACCGTTCTACCGACCGAATGGGGGAACCACGGGATCCTGCCAATGAAGTCATGGCACTAGTAAGGGAGCTAACCAGAAGCCAAGCTCAGCTCAATGATGCCATAGTCAGAGGGGAACACAGACAAAAACTCATGGAAGATACATTGAGTCAATTGGCCTTGGGAAAAACAAATAAAGATCATAATGGACAGAGCGATAATTGAGTCACTGGAAGGTCAAACCCACAACGTTCAAATTTCCAATCGTTGATGCCAACTTTTCTCCAGAGAACTGAAGCAGCACGTGGGGAGCAAGAGTCCACTTTTCAGGAGTTGCAAGCACAGTTGAATCAAGATTGGAGGGATGCAAACCTCAAGGGAGACATATCTCAAGGATTATGTCGAGTTGCGGATGAAATACTCAAGCGGCAGAAGTCGTGGCTACTATGGCTACTATAACGATGATATCAAATGGAAGGTTGGTAAGATTAATTTGTCACTCTTTGATGGGATTGGAGCAACCTCGACACGAGCTTGGGTACAAAAAGTAGATACCTATTTCCAACTTAACCCGATGCCTATAGATGAAGCTATCAAATTTGCTGCACTTCACCTAGAAGGAGTTGCTCACGAATGGTGGCATCATGGAGTGGTCACCCTCGGCCATGATTAGATAACTTCATATGCCGAATTCACGGAGAGGCTCATAGACCGTTTTGACGGAAGAGATCTAGAACTCGACTTCAAAGAGCTGGCTCAATTGAAGCAATTTAGACTGGTGGACAGTTACATTACATAATTCTAGAGACGGGTTGATGGAACCACTGAAGGTGTTGTCCTCAATTTTTGATTTCAAAAATTGCACTATCACATAAAAAATTTTGTTAAAAAATGAAAATTTTTACTCTATGGCACGCTTCCCGAGGCAGAAATTAACCCCATCCTTGGATTGGATTGATCGTTGATCCATCCCCAAGCTACGTTTCGAGTCCGTTTGCTATGTTTTTGCTTAAATGTAGGGGAATTTTTCGATGATTACTAGTAACTGATAATTTGTTTTTCAAAACCCCCTTGAAGCTTTTTAGGCTTGTAGGAGAATTTTTCTCCAACTGCAAGTTTTTATAAAACTTGTAATGGGGGTTTTAAAACCCTGATTACCAGTAGCTTGAGTTTAAGTGTTTATAAAAAACTTGTAAATGGGATTTTAAAACCCCTTTACATGTCTTTATAACTTAAAGTTGTATTTATAATGTTAAAATAAAACTTGTAAATGGGATTTTAAAACCCCTTTACATGTTTTAAGTGAAATCACTTGTAAAGGGAATTCTATTTCCCTATTACAAGTAATTTTACTTGTAATTTTTTTCCTAAAACCTGAAATTTGCCTTAGAAGCAAAAATATGAACATTTTGTAAAACTTGTTGTTTTGTTTCCAAAACCTGAAATTCTTCCATGTCATTGCAAGCTGATTTGGGTTCGAATTTTTTGGAGGAAATTTAGGGATTCCTTCCAAGTGTGGATTTCTAGCAACTTGAAGGATTCAAACCCATTTTCCACGCATTTATCAAACCATTTTTTGCCATTTGTCTTCTTCAAAGCGTTTTTTCTGAATCATACATTTATGCATTTTGCTATGGTTTAGGGGTTTGAATTCATCTATTCCTAAGGCGCTTTTGGCTCAACCATTAATGCGTTGGATTCTAAGCATTTATCAAACCGTTTTTTGCGCATTTATGGTTTCGGATTTGCAAAAAGGCTCTAAAAACCAGTCACGTTTTTTTTGCTAAAGATACAACACTCTTCTCATTTGAGGTATGCTTTCAATCCTAAGTCATTTTTGCTTTGTCTTGTATTTAATGATGAATGAGATCAGTTTCGAACCATTTCCTTGGCATTTTTACATGGCGTTTTTATAGCAAATCGGTTTTTCTATTGTTACAATGCGTGGCTAAGTTTTTTTCATTATTTAAATTCTATTTAAAGGGCTTCTTCTTCCATGTTTGATTGATTCTTCAAGTTTGGATCTCTTCTCAACTTTGCAAGGTAATTTTTATTTTTGTCTTTCTTTCTTATTTTTTTCCTTGCATTTTCTTGTTTAGTTTTAGTTTTGTTCATGTTCATAATGGGTTTATGAGAGGAAATTCCTCATTTTACAAAGAAATTTGTAAAGTAAAGTTGTTCTTCCCCTTTGTAATTCTCCTTCTTTACTTGCATTCGGGTTTTAGAAACCCGATTGCAAGTAAGAGGAAAATTTGTGTTCTTCCTTTTTTGAGCAAAGACTTAACCTTCTTTGGTCCAAAAAAAAAATCAAGTTTCAAAATAAGAAAGATGTGTTCTTCTCAATTTGCAATCTTCCCAATTTGCAAAGAAATTTGCAAGTGTAAAAAGTTCTACCTCTTGATTTGTTCTTCCCTTTTTGGACAAAGACTTAACCTTCTTTAGTCCAAAAATCAAGTTTCAATGACGAAAAAATCAAGTTCTTCCCAATTTCGGGTTTTGAAATTCAGATTGCAAGTTGAAAGTTCTTCCCAATTTTGGGTTTTGAAATTCAGATTGCAAGTTGAAAGTTCTTCCCATTTTGGCATGACAAATTTCCAAGTGATCTTCTTGAAATTCATTTTTACCTATCCGCTTCCAATTCTCTCATCCGTATTTATGAGTATTTATCATCCTCGCCATTTCCTACTTGCCTAAATACCATTTTTTCATCCATTCCTTCAATTTTCAGTTTGTAAATAAGTTTGCATTTGGATTTAGAAAACCAATTGCAGATGTGTTCTTCCCAACTTCCAAACTGAAAATTCATTCTCCTTCCATTTATTCATGCTTCGTGTTTTGCAAGTATAATTGCATTCGGAATTTGGAAACCCGATTGCACGTTTGTACTTCTCTCTTGTGTACTTGCAAAACATGTTTCAAAACCCGAAATAAGTCAAAAGCTTATCTTTCCACCTCTTATATTTCCTCTCACGAAGTCAAAGTACGAAAGTTGAACTTTACCATTTGGAGGAGTAAAAATGTCTAAAGGTACTAACTTTGATATTGCCTTGATACTTTTGGATTTACATTGCAGCATTCCCATTTATTTCTAGATGATAGATGTACCATCATCTCCCACTCCAAAAAAGATGAAATACAGGTATGACAAATACCAAAATGAAGTCCCTCAGTCACAGGTTTCCTCCTCCCTTGATCATATCAAGGATACTAAGATAGGGCATGTTGACATGTCCGAATTCATACAAAGGATTGAAGATCTGAAGGAGGGGGACATGCAACGGTTGTTGGACAGCCATATCCATCATGTTGCATCCTTTCCAGTTGCTGCCCTAGAACCAGAATTTGTTCTAGCATCTGCCCATCATTTTGATAAAGAGACACGAGTTATTAAAAATGATGATGGAGAAGTGATCATTCGCTTGGATGCAGAAGCTATAGAGAGGGTTTTCAAAATACCTTCTGAAACCATCTATATAGAGATCTCCAAGCAAAGTGCAGCTGAATACTTTGCCAAAAGGGAGAAAGACTATAAGCGTCGTATCAATAAATGGATTCATGAACCTCGCACTGTGCTTACTAGATGGGCAAAGTTATATCGATCTGATTTCAAGAATGAGATCGGTGATACTATTACTCTTCTGAGTCGTATGATGGGACTGGAACATTCCAGTGTTTTTGAACCTTGGATGTACCAATTTATTATGTTAATAAGGCAGCCTCAGCACATCTGTTGGGGTGAGATCATCAGTGATGCTTTGTGTGAACAAGTTGCAGTCGTCTCTACTAGTTTCACCTTCTACATGAATTCATATCTCGTGTATATTGCTGCGTCACTTAGACATTTCCCAGATCTTTCCACCAAGGGTGACCGCATGCTTGTATTGGTTTGGGAATACTATGATCAGTTGCCCCTAAGATCAAGTAGGTCTCATTTCAGAAGGGTTCAGGATGCTTTCTTTGGTCATTACCTATGTCAATTTGACAAGAACCTGAAGAACAAAAGAGTCTCAGATGAAGCATGGGAAAGGGTGAAAGAATATGGTTGTTTGTTTCTCCAGTTTCCAACTTTTACCTACATGAGAGTTGGATGCTATGGCGGGCAGCCTTATATGCTCCCACGATACCCAACCGATAAGATTATTCTCATGGAATTGGGAAGACAGATCATGGCTGTGCATACACATCAGTTAGTTAAGCACAAGGTTGGCATGGGTATTTCTTCCAACAACCCATTGAAGATTGGTCAATATTCTCTAATGACTTCAATCAAGGCCAAGGCTATGGAGATTGAGTTGAAGGAAATCAGACTCAAAAGATTCAAACCTAGAGCTGATTTCGATTACCTAGTTATGAAGGAAAAGATCAAGAAGACCTTCATCCATGTACATCGGATAGAAGATATCTGGGTTGATCTCCGTACAGAAAAGGAGATTCGCAAGATGGATTACTGTCGACTCACTGCAGAACAGATTGTGGATTTAAACCTCATGAACATGCCACAAGGTATGATTGATGATGGCAACATTCTTGATCCTGAGTTTGTCAATCAGAATGTTGATGAGGCTCCACTTCCTTCTATCCACTGGTCCCATAAGGAAGGCACTTCTATCTTGGATAGATTTCAGTCAGTTCTTGCCAATACCAATATCTGGCTTAAGAACAATGGTGTCAAGCTCATTAAGATTAAGGTTGGGAAAGAAGATGATTGTATAGGTCCTCTTGGGCGAAAGTCTGAAATTCAACTAGACAACAAAGAAGGTGCATCCTCTTCTAGTACAAGGATCAAACTGCGAGTCAGTCGTGCAATGGTGCTTCCTCCCCAGGAAATAACAGTCCAAGGTAAGGAGAAGCCACGGTTGGAAATTCATGTGATTGATCCTGAAGCTTCAGAGGAAGAAACTCAATCTAATAATGCTCCTCAGTCGTTTTCTACAGAGTCACCACATAATTCTCTTTCTTCACTTCCTATTGAGGTACCCATGTTTCCTCTTGTGATAGATGTGAACGCTCAATCTGCCCCTTCAGTTTCAGAATCTCCGCAGGACGTTCATCCACTTTCAGTAGCAGAACCAATTCAAAATCGTTCTCAGGAAGATTTGCTGAATATCTTTTCAGATGATCCTTCATATGCACCTTTATCTGATATTGATACTTCTATGACCTGTTTTGATGAGTTCATGATGTCTTCATCATGTCCTGTCGTCACTTAGCAGGCTATGGTGGCTATTCAGACAAACACTTCTCCCAAGGTCACCACAGTCTTTCAAACAAAAACTGCTTCTCCCTCTTTCCCAGAGTCAGAGTTAATGGCTTTACCTCCATGGCTCAGTTCCTTTACGGCAAAGAGGAAGAAGCAGGTGATCTCACCTGATGCCTTTGACTACCAGCAGTTGAAACAATCAAAACCTAAAGCTGTTAAAAAGGCAAGGACAGTTTCGAGGGTGACCGTGGATGAAAATCGGATGAGAGTGGCAGAAATCGCTGAACCAATATCAGATAAACTAGTTGAAGAAATGCAAGCAACTGATTATCGGATCACAAAAGTGCAACTGGGTAAGCAGACTCATGAGGTGGTCAAACATGATGCTCAACAAACAGTGGCTACATTGGTACAACAGTATGATGAGGTTTTGACCAAGAAAGATTAGTTGGAAGTAGAGAATCGAAGACTCATGGCAGCCATCCAAAGTATTACTCTACCTTCAAATGGAGAAGGCCAAGTGCCTGTTTCTTCCAAGGCCGGTGAGCCAATCCAAGGTATCGAGAGAGCCGCCCAAAAGGTTCAAGCCTTAGACGCCTGGGTTGATCAATTGCATGACTTATGTTCACAAGTCATAAGACAGGTATTTGAAACAATGGTTAAATTGGAAATCATTGAAGATAAGTTGAATCAAATCTTGGGTGCTTTCAAACTAAATTTGGAGAAGGTTGAGAGAAATTTAGTTTCCTGGCGAAAGATGCCTCAACAACAGTTGAGTATTCTTCAGGTGCATGACGTAATTCCTTCCAGAGTCATGTACATTGAATATGAGGAACTTCTGGAGAACAAATCCCTTGTTCTCAAATCACTCATTGAAGAAATTGATGAGACCTTAAAGTTGCGTGCAACAGTCTTTCAAGATGTTACCTCTCACTGTAAAAAGGCATCCTGCGACATTCTAAATCAGAATGATGAGTTGCTGCCCGAGGAAGAAGTTCTTGCAGATCTGCAACTCAAGATTCATGATAAATGGAGAAGTGAGCAATTTTTAGTCGCCTCCATTCAAATATTGATTAAGTATCAAATTGAGTTGCAGGAAATCCATTCCGCGTTGGAAAAGGGCAACTCTACGCTATGCCAATGCCATGATGTTGTCGTAAAAACTAGGGTGGTGGCTATGAACACTTATGAACTAGATCCTTATGAATTGCAGAAAGTTATTTGAAAGTTCGAATTGTTCATGTCTTCAAGAGTTGCAACTTAAGTGTTTTTAACACTTGGTTGTAAAATTTTAAAGTTGTAATTTCATAATTGTACTTTCCCTTTCGGCAAGTTTACTTGTAAAAACATTTTTGTAATTGCAAGTTGTCATCACTTGCATTTTTGTAATTGCAAGTTTTCATCACTTGCATTTTTGTAATTGCAAGTAGGCAGGTTACAAATCAATTTGAAATAGGACTTGTAACCTTGAATAAGTCTTAATTAGTTGTTGAATAGGTCTTGGTGGTTGAGAGAATTTTTCAAGTTAGATAGGATCCTCTCACTTTTTTCTCAAGGCTCCTCTCCTATAAATAGAAGAGAGGGTCCTTTGTAATCTTTATCTTTTGGAAAGCAAGCAAAAACTCTGCCAAAATTTACAGCAAGAAGTATTTGAGCTTATGTATGTGAATTGAAAGTTTTGAAGAATAATAAAGAAGGATTACTCAAGTTTTGAGTCTTTGAGCTACATGTTTGAGTTTGAATCTTTTTATTTCTTCCATGCAGAGTGTTTCTAAAGGAGCTTAGTCTAATCTGATTTGAAGTCTTTGAGCTGCAAGTAGAGAAGATTAATTAAAATAGGAAAATCTCTAGGAGCAACAAGTCTTTGAGCTTGCGTCTATTCTTGAAGAAAAATTATTGTTTGATAAGAAATAGCAGCAAGTCTTTGAGCTCACATTAGTTCTTGTCTTTGTGTTGAAAGAATAGATTATTCCAGCCTTTGAGCTGTTGTCTTTTATTCGTTGTAAAATTTAGTATAGCAAAGGGTAGATAGGACTTCCAATAGTCAAGTCTTTGAGCTTGATATTGCTGTCCCGTTCCGAAGGAAGTGACGGGAGTCTTTGAGCTTTCAGGAAACTTCATTTGCTTTCTCTCGTTTTCATTTGAAGTTGTTACCATTATTATACATTTTCTTGCTATCACTTTTCTAAGGAGAGAAAAGGATATAGGCTTCCTTGAAGAAAGAAGGAAGACTGCTGTCCCATCCTGTTTTTATTTCAGTTTTAGATAGATAGGGGGAGCCTTCCCTTAATTAGGAGAGTTTCATACTCACACAACTATGGTTGAAGCTGCAATTTTGTTTGCTTTCACGAGTCTACAAAATTTTCAACCAACAGAAGGGTTGGGTGAAAGGGTTCAACCCCAACACGCTGATGGAAGCAATTAAGAAGGCGCGTGACATGGCGACATCTTCTTCCTCTAGAAACAGTCCACATGTCAAACCACCCTTCGCCCTGAAGGAGAAGGATATCAAAACCTTTTCGAAGAAGTTGTCATTGGATGAGGCCACAAAATAGGAGCTCAAAAGGAAGAAGCTCTCTTTCACCTGCAAGGAGCCGTGGGAGCCAGGGCACCGATGCTTGGGCAAAGGAAAGATTCATTATATTGAGGTCATGTTCGATGGCGAGGAGAAACCTGAAGAAAGTGAGCCATCAAAGGAAGAGTCTATAGAAGAAACAGGATAGGCAGAGAGAATTTCCACACTGGTACGGAGGGGAGGCATCATTGCCACACTAGCTGGTACCCCAAGGTGTAGTGTGTTTAGGGTACATGGTATGCTTCAAGGGCAACGAGTCCTAGTCATGCTCGACAGTGGGGCTTCGCTCAACTTCATAAACTCATCACTCGTCACTTGAAGGGGTTTGCATACAAAAGAGCATGAAGGGTTCGATGTCAAGGTGGCATGAGGAAATCTCCTATCATGCACTCACCTGGTTCCGCAACTGAGCATGACCATGGGAAATTACACGGTGACAGACGATTTCTTCGTAGTAGATTTGGATGACACGGATGTCATATTGGGCATTCAATGGATGGAGACACTCGACCAGTACATGCAGAGCTTCAAAAAGATGGAGTTCCCATTCGAGGTGGATGGTAGGAAGGTGGTTCTCAGAGGAATTTGAATGGCGGCCCGAGGGAGATTTTGGCCAAACGAATTGAATCCCTTTTCAGACATGATGAAGTCGTTTGGGCAGCACATTGTTTGATCTCAACAGAACCTGTGAGAGGGCAACAATCTCACTACCAGGATGAGGAGCTTCAGTCGGTGTTGGATAATCATAGCATGGTATTCACTGACATCCCACTTGGCATACCGCCACACCGTAGCTTTGAGCACACCATCAAATTGGAGGAAGGAGCCAAACCTGTCATTACCGCACCCTACCGCCATCCTAAGAATTTTAAGGATGAAATAGAGAAGACGATCTGGGAACTCCTCGACAAAGGATGGACTAGGCCCAGCTCTAGTCCCTTCGCATCGTCAATAGTGCTAGTAAAGAAGAAGGATGGATCCCTCTGGATGTGCATGGATTACCACGCATTAAACAAAAAGACCATCAAGAATAGATACCCCATCCCCAGGATCAATGAGCTGCTGGACGAACTACATGGCACAGTCTCTTTCTCCAAAATTGATCTCTGCTCTGGCTACCACCTGATCCACATGAGGGAGCAAGATGTGGAGAAGACAACCTTCCGTTGCATTTATGGACACTATGGGTTCTTGGTCTTGTCGTTTGGATTATCCAATGCTCCGACCACTTTCCAGTCATGCATGAATCACATCTTCAACAAGCAGCTGTGCAAGTTCCTGTTGGTGTTCTTTGATGACATACTCATCTACAACAAAACATGGGAGTGGAACATCTGAGGCTTTTCGACGAAGTTTTGGGAATCATGGAGTCACAATCATTGTTTGCCAAGAGGTCCAAATGCGAATTTGGAATGACGGAGATATTGTACTTGGGACACATCATCAGTGCCCATGGGGTTCAAGTACATCAAGAGAAAATTCAGGCCATTCTGGATTGGCCACCTCCCGAGACTCTCTCGGAGCTGCGTGGATTTCTTGGATTGTGCAGTTATTATAGAAGGTTCGTGAAGGGATTTTCACAGATTGGTGCACCACTAACAGATCTGACAAAGAGAGGATCCTTCCATTGGGATGCGTAGTCCCAACAAGTTATGAGTACGTGTCCGGTTCTGGCACTACCAGACTTCACTCGCCCTTTCATCTTGGAGTGCGATGCCTTGGGTGAAGGCATTGGAGCGGTGTTGATGCAAGACCGTCACCCCATCGCGTTTGAGAGCCGGAAGCTCTCGGGAGCAGAGCGGTTGTACTCAATCTACGACAAGGAGATGCTCGCCATCATGCACGGACTAAGGAAGTTTCAATAGTACCTCGTCGGGGCAAAGTTTGTCGTGTGGACAGACCACAACAACCTGCAATATTTCTTGGAGCAAAGGGATTTGAGCGAACGACAACAGAAGTGGGTGAGCAAAATCCAAGCATTTGGTTTTGACATTGAGTATGTGAAGGGCAAGAATAATGTGGTGGTCGATGCTCTGTCAAGAAGGCCTGCCATATGTTCTCTATCCCAGTTTTCGGCGGATTGGAAGGAACATCTATTGGTTGAATATTCCAGGAATACATTCGCGTGTGAGCTGATGGATGCCACCTGGGAAGGCGAGTAGATTCTGGAGCATCCAAGTCTGCAATTGCTTGAGGGCAAGCAATTCTCCGACAGGGAGGACTGTAATGTCCCCGATATTATTAAATAATTTAATAATTGTGTGTATGGCCCCGAAAATTAAAATTTATTATATCTTGGGCCCTTTTTACTTTTGGCGGTAACATTTTGGTTGTGTCGGCTCTTTTTGTAATCCTTCGGGAAGTTTCCTTGAAGCCATATATATGGCCGAGTTAGTCATTGTTGTAGGTATGTGAATTTGGTGTTTTCTCTGTGTGTGAATTCTAGTTGGAGTTTAGTCGTTTGTCATTTCGGAGGTGGAAGATCCTCCCTACTTGGCATCCGCAGTTTCGGTGGGAGTAACTCCTCACCCTACTCTGCTTTGCCCTCAGTTCAAAATTTTTGTAATCTGAAGTGTTATCATTATTGAATCTGAATTTCTACTTGCCTAGTGTGTTGATTCTTGTGCCAAATCATGTTAAAATAATTATATTGTCCAACATATTGCATATAACGAAACCATCTTGCCAAGGCTGTGATTATTAGTTCATACACAGAGATTCAATTGACCATATGGAAGGCAAGGAGTGTACAGAGTGTAGGTTCGTATGGTGGAGGGTGTACAAGAGGTTGTGTTGGCTGTACGATGGGGTTGGCCATATGGTGGAGGTAGCATTGCTCGTATGGTGGAGGTGGAGCTATCCGTATGGTGGAGGTGGTGGTGTCGTACGACAAGAAAGCATATGCTACATTACAAATTATATGTTCATATAGATGTGGATTCATTAAAATTGCCACGTTGTTTGATCGAATGTCTTAAAGAAATGTGGTCTCATGAAAAGTGATTGTGGGCTATGCACAAGATAGATATGTTGATAAATTCTAGATATTTTCAGGCAATCAAGTTCTGCTATATTTGTGAATAGGAGAGCGTCCACCAGAGTACAAAGAAATGAAGAGTTTTTGTTCAAAGTTGTGTTTGCAGCTACGTTCATGTATGGTCATGCGAAATTTGAAGGCATACGTAAGGCCTATGAGTACCTCAAAGAAATGTCATCAAAATGAATGAAATGATTGCCAAGTACACACAAAATGAATTTGTTGAAAATCCATTAAATTGTAAAGCAGATGTACTCGAAAAAGTTGGACTTTTGAATGCTACTAGCAAGATAAGATGGGAGACTAGAATTCATCAGTACAAACTTCACAAGAAAATTGGCAATCAAAATGATCTCATCCAAATTGAAAAATGAAATAAGGAACATTGGATTAGCATGATTAGAGGACATGTGAAGCATAGGTTAGGTTCCATGAAAGGAAAACCTCAAGGGATAGTATGGTTTCGCAAGAGTTGAGAAGATACACTGCTGGATACATTGGGATGGTGCTACTTGTAATGAAGAGATGTCATATTTTTGCATAAGATCATGGAAAGATTACACTTCTGAAATCTGAGGTCAAAGAAGGGTGTCTAGTAGGTGCAATTGGAATGCATCTCCTTAAAGGTCAAATTGCTGCTAAACATGTGATTTAAAGATTAGAAGAAGTCAAAGTACTCATCGTGACAGAATTAATGACTTGTCTTTCTCAAATGTCACAATTATCTATTTGTCTTTTTGTGAGAGTGACTTTCCTCACTTATTGTAACTAACGATTAGAAAATGGACCTTATTTGTACAAAAGTGAGAGAAATCTTAACCAAATAAGGTTTATTATTTTCAAAATCAATGCATTTTCAAAAAGGGTAGTTAGGGGGTAGTTATGAAGTTAGCTACCTAGGTGGTTATTTTGTGAAGTCTATAAATATAAGGCTATTTGTAATGTAAAAGGGGGGCTTTTTACAAAGAGGAAACTCTACAAAAAATTTCAGAGAAACTTGTAATGACATTTGGATTTTGCATTATGTATAGAAAGGATTTTGGGCTTGTATATTTTCAAAAGGATAATGAAGAATGCATCTTAGTTCGTGTGTTCTGAATGTATTCATGTGTTATGAATGTATTCATGTGTTATCATTACCAATTTCTCTTATGTCAAATTGGTAGTCTTTTTATGCATATGTAATCTGTGCAATTGATGTGATGATACACAAGCAACCTTTGGTATCTCAGTTTGAATGTGTTGGAGTAGCCTATCTCTTTGTATGTTGAGATCTGTTATTCTTCTTTCATCATCATCTCATGTCTAAACATACGTGGTGATAACCCCCTTTTGTAATTGTTATCATTTATGGAATCCTACCTAGTATTCGTATGTCTTCTAGTAGGGTTTATGTTATTCATCCTGTTTTAGTTTTATGTTTTCTCCTTTATGTACTTTCAGGTTATTTAAAAGTACACAAAAATCCTAAAAGTCCATATGATACGAGGGAGCTGCCCCTCTCAAACACAAAGGAAGATTGTAGTTTCACCATAATCTCTCCAACTGTTGGAACATTTGTCACTACTCTTTGGGTGAATAGGGTCAATTTCAGAGAAACAATCCCAATGACAAATCTGTTTACCAACAAATATATATATATATATATATATATATGTATGTATGTATTATATGTATGTGTATATACACATACACATATAGTTACACATACACATATACATACACATACACATATGTATATTTATGTATACATATACACATATAGATATATGTATACATGTATACACATACATATATGTATACATGTATACATATATGTATATGTATACATGTATACATATATGTATATGTATATGTATATATGGATATATGTATTCATATGCGCATATATGTATATATATATATATACACATGTAAACATATACATATATATTATTGTAGACACTTAAATAATTTTTTAATTATTTAATTAATCTAATTTTGTTCTACCAAATTAATGTCATCATTTCTAATTATTCAATGTCTCAATCATTTAACCTTTCTCTTGTAAAATTAATTAAATAAATTTATTATTTAATTAATTACGATTTAATAACCTTAGTTAAATATTTTTTATTATTTAATTAAATTAAATTTCTAAATTCCTTTAGTTAAATAATCTCTTTAGGTTATTTAATCATCTAATTTTTTCTTTTCTAATTAATTCAAAATTCTTCAAAAATTCAAATTTCCCCAAATTATAATTTCAATTCATTTCTAATTAATTTCATGTGCATGTAACTTCCTATCTTCGAAAATCATATTTAAAACTAAATGCAAATTCATGCCAAATTCCTACAACACATGCTAAAATCTAATTGCCACTGACTCTGAGTTCAACTTCCAATGAGCTCCTCCTGACTAATTAATCAAATTAGTCAACTATTCAGTTAACTCTTCAATCACATTTTCTAATTGTCAATCAGCTTTTCCGAACAGATCAATCAATTTATTATCTTCCCAATCAATCCAGTTAACTAATCAATCAAGTTAGTTAACAAATCAACCAAATGAGTCTGACTATCAATCAAATGAGTTTAACTCCCAATCGATTTGAGTCATTCTCTCAATCAGTTCTGTCTCAACCAATCTCAATTGTTGATCAAATCAGTCATCAAATCGATCATAGCCGTTCAAATCTTCCTTCCAGAATCTATAAATTGAGCATCAATTCCCCTTTTTCAACAACCACCATCTTCAAATTCTTGTGCTAACATGCAGGTTTTCAAGCGCAACTCTAAGAGCCAACATTCCACGAGGAGAAGAGCAATAGGAGACTTGACGGTCGTGATCAACAATGGATTGCGTTTAATTAATTAGTTTTATTGTTGATTTTAGTATCTTTCTTATTGTTTGTATTCAAAATCTGTTAATTAGATAGGTTTGGTGGTTACCTATTAAATTTCTGATTAACGATGGTGATTTCAGGTGTACAATAATTATAATGTCTAAATAAATAATTTATATCTTTTATACTTTATTCTATTTTACTATTAATAATTAAAATAAAACATGATGTAAAAGATATAAATTAAATATTATACTTTATTTTATTTATAAATAATAGTGTAATTATTAATTAGTAATTAATTCATAATTATATTAGTAATTTATCATATTATAGTGATATCTTTTGGCGTCTTTTAAATAAAAGTATTTTAGATATCTGTACTATTTATTGTTAACTTCCTTCAGTGTCTTGAATCATCTGCTGTTAGGGTAGATATTGACATTGGTATGTGTAGATGTTTTTCTTCAATGCAAACAATTTTGAACAAATGTGCAGTAGAACTGATATATGTGTGGAGTCATCATTTAGAGTTTAATTTGTTAGGTCTTGGATTTACACGTGGAGTTGTACTATCAGAAACATTCTGTGTTGTTTACCTCTGAAAATTTGATGATGCAGGAAATTCTGTGTAACAGTCATGGATCACAATGTGGATTCTGTACACCAGGCTTTGTCATGTCCATGTATGCATTGCTGAGGTCTAGTAAGGAACCTCCTACTCAAGAACAGATTGAAGAAAGTCTTGCAGGCAATTTGTGCCGCTGCACAGGTTACAGGCCAATTCTTGATGCCTTCCGTGTCTTTGCCAAGACTGATAATTCTTTGTACATCAATTGTGATACTCTGAGCAAATTCAAAGATGCAAAGGTTATATGCCCTTCAACTGGAAGGCCTTGTGAGTGTGGAGCAAGAGATGGAAATGATAGCAGTGCTTGTGGAACTTTGCGTCCTTTCTCTAAGTCACTTTCATACAGTGAAATTGATGGGAGTTATTATAGTGAATGTGAACTCATTTTCCCTTCAGAGCTTGTATCCAGAAAACCTCACTCTTTGTATTTGAAAGGTTCACGTGACATGATGTGGTTTCGTCCATTGAAGCTTCAAGATGTTTTAGACTTGAAATCAAGGTTTCCTGAAGCAAAGCTATTAGTTGGCAATACTGAAATTGGTATAGAAACTAAGTTCAAAAGCATGTTTTATCAAGTTATCATTGCTACTACTCATGTGCCTGAGCTAAATATTTTGAGAGTCAAGGACTCTGGCCTGGAGATAGGTGCATCAGTAACTTTGACTGAACTTCTAGACACTTTAAAACATTGTGTTGCAGAACGTGACGAACATGAGACTTCAGCATGCTCAGCCTTTCTGGAGCAGCTTAGATGGTTTGCTGGATGCCAAATACGAAATGTTGCTTCTGTTGGTGGAAACATCTGCACAGCCAGTCCAATATCTGATTTAAATCCTCTTTGGATGGCAGCCAGGGCACAATTTAATATAATTGACACCAAAGGAAACATGAGGACTGTCTTTGCAAGAGAATTTTTCAAAGGCTATCGTAAGGTGGATTTGAGGAGTGGAGAAATATTGTTGTCAGTTTTTCTACCATTTACAAAACCAGGTGAATATGTCAAGGAGTTTAAACAAGCACACCGCAGAGATGATGACATTGCACTTGTAAATGCAGCAATGAGGGTTGTCCTTGAGCAGAAAGGTCATGCTTGGTCTGTTATTGATGCATCTATTGTCTATGGTGGGGTTGCTCCAGTTCCATTATCTGCAGTGAAGACAGAGACATTTCTCAAGGGGAAACCATGGACATCTGAGACATTGCAGTGTGCTTTGCAAGTATTGAAAGAGGATATTATTATTGCAGAGAATGCCCCGGGAGGCATGGTTGAGTTCCGACAATCATTAACAGCAAGTTTCTTTTTCAAATTTTTCCTATTGATATCTTATAACATTCAGCAGAAAACACAAGTTTTGCAGGGTTTCCCAGATTCTTACAAGTCTGCTGTGGATCCATACAAAAGGCCATCCTCTTATGGAGTTCAGAGTCATGAAAGTCTTCAAAAGGGAACATCAGTTGGCCTTCCTGTCACGCACCTTGCAGCAAAGCTTCAGGTTTGTTTTATATCTATCATTGTTATTTCTTACCCTTTTGTTAATTAGAACCACACAATGATTGGATACTCTAATTAGTTGACAGGTTTATAAATGAAAAAATGAGAAGGGAACTAGCTAATAATAGTAGATTAAGAAAGTACATATAGAGAAAGATTTAAAAATGATATTTCAATTTCGTGATCCTCATTACAATTAGAATTTTGTGAGTGTACCTGGGAATGCACAGTGTTAGGATTAATTTATCATATTGAGGCACCGAGTAGTTGTGTCCTTGGGATTACTTCTTATCAGACTAGCAGATACAAGTTTGAGGTACCTAGGAATCCAGGTTTGTTTGGGCCTGCAATTGTGTTGTAGAATTTTAATGATCTTCTTTGTGTATACTAGAGGTTGACATTTGTTTTAGCCACCCTAAGTGTAGATAAACTCATGTATATAAGTAGACGAGGTTTGTACTTCATTTAGATCATCTTGGTCTATTGTGGTATAGTGATATTTTGATAACATTGAGGGTACGGTTCATATCCTATGTTCTATGCCACATTATTCCTTCTCTCACTGTTGCATATTTACTACATTGATTTGTTGAGATAATCTTACTTGTGGAGTAATAAAGACCTTTTTATTCATGGTATTAGAGCTTGGGGGTAACTCCATAAGGTTTGATCAGAGTTCTCATAGGATCTGTGGACACGTTGGAGTCACTAAAAGTTGTGGAGCTTTAAGTTAATTTTTTGTTTGAGATTAGATCTAGGCTTGAGAGGAAACTAATTCCTCTTAATAATTCATGAGGCTTCTATCATATCTATATGTGGTGGTTTGAACTTGAGGTCCTAATTCTTGCAGTTTGCAATTGGAAAGGCTAAAGTCTGGTTAGAAATTGTTAGAACCATTTTCAATTTTCAAGTTCCTTGCGAAAAGTTGAAAGGGGTGCATTTCTCTGCTTTTATGTAGGTGTCTCATTTTGTAAATTTTCGTGCCATTGAATATATGTGTATCCTTGGTAGGTGGTCATCATGGCTGGCCAAATAGGTTGTCACAAACAAAAGTAAGCCCCAAGAGGAGTAGGTGATTGGTACACAACTATTTAGACTGATGCATGATTAGCACGTGTGTGACTGGAGGATTAGTATACATTTTTTGCTACCATTTGTGAGTGGGAATAAATGAGTCCTATGATTGGCTGAGTTGTTTATGTTTAAGGATCCAGAGGGTAAATTCTTTAAGCAACACCACTCAAGAGAAGAGTGATGAAATCGTAGACCTTGGATAATTTTAAGTTTCTTCCTTTGGGGTAAGGTCGAGTAGCATGCTTGTCTAGGTTAGACCATGGCCTCTTTAATATTCTACTATTGAAGTAGATTTGGAAGAACCATTTACAAGACTTAGACAACTAACATGGCATTCACACGACTAACACATGTTGCATGATACTAGGCTGATAAATAACGAGATTTATTTAAGGTCTTGTTGGCATGTGCCAATCAAGTTTTTAGAAGTGGTAGTGGCATCAACATATTAGTTGGCAGCAAGTGGTGAAAGCAAATGTGTTCATTCTTTTAAATTTTTTATTTACGAAACCTGGAGACGTGTCCCCGGTCTGAAAAACCCCTTACCTATATTGGGGATTTGAGGATGGCCATGGAATGTCCTCCCGATGTCCCCCTTTTTGCCCAAAAATGGAAATGACATCCCCTTTTTAGGAAACGCTGTCCTTTGACACCGGGGGCATTTGGCCATCCTGGGGATGGTTGGGGATGTCTGGGATGTGGCCGGCCGTCCTCGATGTCAGGGGCAAATTGAAAAAAACAAACACATTTCAATATAAATAAAAAACTTTTTAATAATGGTTTTGTGGGCACCTACCTCCTTGGTTGCCCTAGAAGGCATTATGCACTAGTTTTTGACTCATTTGATCATTTTTTATGAAAGGAAAAAAAGTGGAGCAGCAAATGGTTTGAAGCAAGCAATCATTGAAAGAGGAGCAGTAGGATACAAGGAAGAGAGGTTGAATCTAGGGCAGATCTCTAGTTTGAAGCTTGAAAGAGGTAAGTTTCATCCTTTCTTCTGTATTTTTCCCATTTTTTTTCAAAGCTTGAAGCATGAATGCATGTTTTTTCAATGTTACCAGGAGACAGGGGTACTTGGAGACTGGTACCGGTACTGGTATGACTAATTTTCAAAAATAGGACACTTATTTTAAAAAAATATAATTTAATAATTTCCAAAACATATCATGACAGAGAACTTTGAAAACAAGAACAGTGGTAAAGTTTGACATTAACTTTAAAATTGAACAAAAATTGAAATTGAAATTGCTTATGTTGCTGATACCATATCCAGTCTAAATTGTTTAGTGAAAGTAAGGTGATATAAATGTTGAGCACACTCAATATTGTTGGCTAAAGAGTAAAGGCAATTTCTCTTTAGACTATTACAATGATAAGAAATCAATCCTCTCAAAAAGCCTACACTATCAATAGATCCGATCACTATAACTTTGCATGGGTTTTTGTCTTATTGCGAAATACTTTCCTTATTAGTCATTTTCCTATGAGTTTGCTTTGCTTGCTGCAAGCTTATCTTATTTGTTTGCTTTATTTTTTTTCCATTTTATTGCATTTTGCCCTAAGTTTTCTAGGAGATGTCAATTTTTGGTTGGGAGACTTCGGAGACGGCAACCAAAAGCACCTTATGCGTCAAGAAGTTTCCAGAAACATCTCCGATACTGTAGATGCATCTCCGGCACCGGTACAGGTCTCCAAGGGTAGGAGACGGGTCTCTTGGTATTTATTTATTTTTTAATTTTTTTAGTTTAAGGTTGCATTCAACATCCAAAAAATGAGCGGCAATGAGGGTGATAGTAGTAGTTAGAATGAAGTAGAAATGAGAGGTGGAAATTTAAGTGTTGAAGTTTAGGGTAGTAGTGGACAGCAACTAAGCATATTTAAATGCCCTTCAATAATCATGGAAAAATATGCGAAGGGACCTTTCAATTAAAAAAAGCCTCTTCTCCAATATGTTACAACTAGGGACCTATTGGTATGCGTTTTATCATCTACCGAACATTAGAATAAAGTATCCAAGGATACTCTATCCTCTCCTGAACAAAATCACTACTTGTGTCAAGATTGCGAGCAAGACCACAAGGTGACTCCAAGGTCTATATGTGCGAACTAGCGGCTTTGTGTTGGATAGCTTCCTTGGTTATGTATGCTGAAATACAAGGGTGACTTACACTTGGCTTGTTAAATTCACAATGGAGATTTATCGTTTGGGTTTTGGATCATGGACATCAAGAAAATTGAAAAGGAGATAAGGTTTAGAAATTCTAATCTATTCCTAAGAATTCAAGAGACGGTATTGACTAGGCGATTTTAGTAACAACACTTTGCTTCGCCATGCTTAGGACAACTCACAAAGTGAGTGCGATCTTCAAGGGATGTGCTTTATGATTTTCATACTTGTGAATAATACCAACAATTGAACAATATTACTCAAAGTAGAAGTTAAATCCTCCACAAAATAAGCTCAGACAAACTTTACACAATGAACAAAAATTATTTATTCATCAAAAGTATTTTCGGAAATTCACCATAAATCAGTGCTTATCAAATTTTGCATTCTTCTAACATACGTGAAATAAAATCTAAACAATAATGAGGGATAAGAACCATGCCAACTCCAAAATAAGAGAGGTAATCACCATCAATTCGAACAATGTAATGTCCTCTTCTCAATGATGTGCTTTCAGTGGTCCATTGGCCTATTCCGGAGACCCGTAGGCTATGTGGAATAAGAATTAGGGTTTCAAACGTTGGTGAAGTGAGAACTTACTATTTTTAGTAAGTTAGGGGTTGGTTGTTTGGATGATGCTGTCTTACTGAGCTTTCCATGCTCTGTCACTGGGTGCGAAGATCATGCTTTCTGAAGTAGTAATTTATGACTTGCTATTTTTAGTAAGTGGTAGTATGGAGCATTTCTATTTTTGGCAGTGTACAGGGTCCTGATCCTGCAACAGTTCTATGGTCTTCTTTACTCCACTTCATCCTGGTTTTTGTTGATGATTAGTATGAGAGTCATAAGTAATTTAATTAAATATTATTTCCTTGACAAAGGTTTAATATTTAAATATTTACATTTACTGATTAAATCTATTGAGGATGACTTAGGGAAAAATAATTAATTGATATCCATGTGTTATTTTCCTAAGTCAAAAGGTGTATTTTATGGTGGCAATTTGGGAGAATAAAACATCTCTTGTTTTATGTTGTTTATATTGCAAAAAATGCCACCATAAGGCAAAGTTCGAACTTGCCTAGGAAGAGGGAAGTGGGCGCCATGTTGAAGGAGATTTGAAACGAAATGAAAGGGAATTTGAGTTGAGTTTGGGCGCCATTTGCATTTGAATTTGGGGGAGCTTGGAGTTATAAATATGAGCCTTGGGCTCTCATTTTGTTCATCTTGAAAATTGCATTGTTATGCTGCCGGATTGGCGTATGAACTTTGAAGCTTCGGAGTGCGGCTCCCTAGTGTTTCCAGTTTCGTACTTGAGATAAAGTACCTAGCCGTGTGATGTATTCTATGACATTTTCAGTGCATATTTTAGTGTTTTTAGAGTGTGGAGTGATTTCTGGAGTTGCTGGTTTCCCTATGGCTGAAGCAAGTTTTCGATCATACCTCTCTGCCTGAGCGACCGATCATTCTGGGTATTGGCTTAATCTTTCTTCTTGCTGTTGGCGATACATCTTGTAAATTTGTAGCATCTTTTTCCGAGTTTTGAATTTAATATTGCAAATCAAAATATCCTAGCTAGGCATGGGTTTTGGAGAGTGCATTGGGATGCGTGCATGGTATTTTGAAGTGTTTTTGTAGCTCCCTTTTGGATTGTCTTAGTTGCTGCTTGTCTAGAATTGGTTTGGGAGTGATTTGGAGTGAATTGAGAGAGATTTGAGTGAGATATGAGTAATTTAGTGAGTTTATGGGTTGTTGGTTATGCATTTCCAGCCTGCTGTTTTTGATGTTGAATGAGTTTGATGATCATTATCTCTTGTGTTCAGCAATACACTTCTACTCTCACTTTCTTCTCTATTGTAAGGTTAAGTAGTAGTACTACTAACCCATTCTGGATTGTAATCTTCATATCTCGCTGAAAAGTGGGAGAGGTTGGCTTGCCGCCTATATGTGATAATTTGTAATTCAATCGTCCCACTGCATAAGCGGTTGAGTTGAGTAATTTGTAATTCAGTCCTCCTGCTGAAATATTGCGGTAGAGTGATTTGTGTTGTAGTGTTGCTCTCTTGGCTGGTTCACCGCCAAGTTCCTCGCTTTCCTGCTAGATAAGCGGAAGGGGCTGGCTTGCTGCCTAGTATTGTACTTGCTTTATAAATTCCAGTAGATTAGTGAGCTAATTGTTGTCCTCATTTTTGTTTCCAAAAATGAAGGACCACTACATAAAATTTTTGTGAAAAAATGAAAATTTTTACTCTATGGCACACTTCCCGAGGTAGAATTTTGACTAATCCTTGGACTGGCTTAATCCTCAGTCCATCCTCGAACTATGTTTCGAATTTCGTCAAATTTTGGGTTCGTTTGCTATGTCTTTCCTTCAATTTTGGGTTTTAAAATCCTGATTGCAAGTGGAGAATTTTTTTCAAACTGCAAGTTTTAATGATGTCCATTGTTTTGGTCTTTGTAGGGGAATTTTTGGCTTATTACATGTGCACTTTTATTAAAAGATGTTACTTGTAATTTGTTTTAAATTTCTCCTTTGTTAATTTTATTATTTTTATTGTTTTTTGGTCTTGTTTAGTTAAAATAGGGGTTTTTTGGCTAAATTACAAGTAAACTTGTAGTTCTCTCCAAAAACCCCTACTTTAATGGTTTTTACATGTAATAGGGATTTTAAATCCCCATTACATGTGTGCAAGCAAGTATAACTTGTTGTAGGGATTTTATTTCCCTTTTACAAGTAAAACTTGCATTTCTCTCCAAAAAACCCGATTTTGCTCATAAAGTGCATTTTTGACAATTTTAAACTTGCAGTTTGTTCCAAAAAACCTGAATTTGCCTAGTAAGTGAAAAAGTGCAATTTTAAACTTGTCTTTCTTTCCAAAAAACCCGAATTTGGCTTTGTGAGTGAAAAAGTGAAAATTAGAACTTGTCATATGTTCTAAAAAACCCGATTTTCACATACTTATGCATTACGAACTTGTCTTTCTCTCCCAAAAACCTGATTTGCGAGAAAATCATTTTTGTTGAACTTTTCATGGCAAATTTTGTGGAAAATTTGTTGGAGGAGGAAGGCGTTTTGGATTGCTCTCTATTTTCATGCATGATTGGACACCTTTCACGCCACATGGAGGTTGCTTTTGCTGGTTTTTAGCTTATAACAGCCATCACGTTTTTCCAAAAAACCACGTTTTTTACCCTTTGGGATGCCACGAGTCTTCGACAATATGAATCGTTTTGGCTAAGAGTGACAAGGCGTTGAGGGTTAAAGAGGATTTAAGCATTTTCCATACCATTTTATTTGCATTTGCTGCCACGTTTTTCCACATAAAACGTTTTTCCAAAAACGTGACAAGGGTTTGGGGATTTACGGTTTGTCTCTATTTATTGTTTTAGCTTCTTCATTCCAAAGATTGTTGCATTTTTGGAGAAACATTTTCTGTTTGAAGAAAGGTATGTTCTCTTTCCTTTCTTTCCTTCATTTTATTATTGTTGATGATTTATAGCTTCAGTCGGATAAAATTAAATGTTAAATTGGCCTTAAGGCCTTCAACATTTAATAATATATATCATTATGTTATTTATTATTATTATTGTTAAATTGATTAGATAATAATAATTATTACTATATTTAATTAATAACATTATTATGTAACTAAGTAAATATAACATAAATAACATTAATATTAATGTAAATCTATTAAGTAAATTCATGAAGCAAGTCTTATTAAATCCGTGCTATTAAAGGTAATGTGGAGGGGCACAAATGGCCCCGTGGTCCCACATAGTGTCGTGACCCTATGTGGTCCCACAGAGTCATTCAAATACCCATGGGTATCCACATGGATGAGTACAAGTAGAAAGGGAACAAAAGTAGAGGACAGTGACGACAGCGCAGGACAGTGCAGGGTACAAAGTACTGCGACTGTGACAACAACACTAAACCTGCAGACCAATAAGACATTATCACAGGAGTAAAAATCAACAATTATTTTCTTGTTTTCTTAGTTTTCTTTCTTAGTTACATTTTTGGAAATATGTTGTTCTTCCCCCAAAAATCGGTTTTTGTAAGAGAAATCTTCCCCTTGGAATGCAATTTTTGGATTGCATTGTTCTTCCCATATTTCCCTCTTTACTTGTATTTGGGATTTTTAATCCCAATTACAAGTTTGCTGGAAATTCTTGTTCTTGCCCTACGGTTAAGGAATTTAACCATTTTTGGTTAAAATTCCAAGTTGAAAAGTGTGAAATACCCCTCCCTTTCAAATTCGGGTTTTAAAAACCGGATTACATGTTGAAGAGTTCTTCCCATTTTCATGAAAATGACATTCCCGGATTTTCCCATTTCTATCTATTCATTTTTCCCATATCCGGGCTTTCCATTTCCGTCATTTTCCGCAAGTCAAATTCTCATTTTCCATCCATTTCTCCATTTGCAAATTTACAAGTGTACTTGCATTTGGGTTTTAAAACCCCGATTGCATGTATGTTTTTTCCAACTTGTATACTTGCAAAAATTTTCCCAAGATCCGAAATTGGTCAAAGTCAAGATTTTCCCATTTCCACATATTTCCCCTTCTTCCTCTCACAAAATCATGAAGTTCAAGAATTGAAGTTTTTCCCATTTGGAGAAGGAAGAATGATATTTGCAGTTGACTATGATGTTGCCTTAACTCTTTTAAGTCTTCATCACAGTATTCCAGGTTCACAATCAGATTTGCCAGCATCTCTAGCTTCAAAGAAGATGAAATACAAATATGACAAATATCAGAATGAGGTTGCACCTTCCCAAGTTTCTTCTCCTTTGGATCGCATCAGAGACACGGAAATAGGACACGTGGATATGTCAGAATTTGTCAAGAGGGTAGAAGATCCACAGGATAATAACTTGCAGCTGTTGTTGGACAGCCATATCCACCATGTATCATCTTTCCCGATGGCTGCCTTAGAACTTGAATTTATTATTGTCTGCGCCCATCATTTTGATAAAGAGACAAGGGTCATCAAAAATGATGATGGTGAGGCGATAATCTGTCTTGATGTAGATACAATCGAGAAGGTTTTTAGAATACCTCCTGCACCTGTTTACATGGAAATCTCCAAAGAAAGTGCAGCGGAGTATTCTGTGAAGAGGGAAAAAGATTGCAAGCGACACATCAATAGGTGGTTCCAAGAGCCACGAGCCTCCTTCTCAAGGTGGGCGAAGTTGTACCGCTGCAATTTCAAATGGGAGATTGGAGATACCATAACCCTTCTTAGCAGAATGATGGGCTTTGAGCATTCCAATGTCTTTGAGCCATGGATGTACCAGTTCATCATGTTCATAAGGCAGTCTTATCACATTTCATGGGCAGAAGTCATCAGAGATGTCTTGTGCGAACAACTTGCAGCAGTTCCTACCACCATGACCTTCTTCATGAATTCATATTTGGTATATTTAGCAGCATCACTTAGACACTTTCCAGGTCTTTCTACCAAGGGCGATCACTCACTTATACCAGTTTGGGAGTATTATGACCAGTTGCCGTTGAGACCCAATAGACTGCATTTCAAAAGAATCCAAGATGCATTCTTCGGATATTTCATGTGTCAGTTTGACAGAAATCTCAGGAACACGAGAGTATCAGATGAGGCATGGGAAAAGGTGTGCGAGTATGGACGTTTGTTTCTGTAGTTTCCCACCTTCACCTATATGAGAATTGGATGCTATGGTGGTCAGCCATATATGCTTCCTAGATACCCGACTGATAAGATCATTCTTATGCAGTTGGGAAGACAGATCATGGCTGTCCACACTTTTCAGTTTGCTATACACAAGGTTGGAATGGGGATCTCTACCACAAACCAATTGAAAATTGGCCCGTATTCCCTTGTCACATCTGTGAAGGCTAAGGCCATGGAGATTGAATTGCAGGAAATCAAGCTCAAAAGGTTTAAACCTAGAGCTGATTCTGATTATAGGGGTATGAAGGAGAAGATCAAGAAATCTTTTGTGCACGTGCATCGCATTGAGGACATTTGGGTAGATCTCCGCACAGAAGCCAAAGTTCTGAAGATGGATTACTGCAGGCTCACAGTTGAGCAAATTGTTGATTTGAACTTAGTGGATATCCCACAAGGGATGATTGATGATGGGCACATACTTGATCTTGAATACATTTCTCGGAGGGTTGAGGAAGCTCCATTTCCTTTGATCCAATGGTCGCACAAAGAGTGCATATCTATCCTTGAGAGATTTTAGCCTATCTTGGCCAACACCAACGCATGGCTGAAAAGTAATGCTGTTAGACTTATAAAAATCAAGGTTGATAAAGAAGATGATTCTATGGGGCCTCTTCGGCGTAAGTTTGAGATTTCGGTTGACAAGAAGGAGGGTGCATCATCTTCAGGCACAAGGATCAAGTTGCGAGTTAGTCGTGTAGTAGTACTTCCTCCTGAGGAGACGATAGTTTGTGGGAAGGAAAAATCACGATTTCATGTTCAGGTGATTGATTTCGATAATCCAAAAGAGGGGGCAGCAATCTGATGATGCTCCCAAGTCTCCAGTTTTAGACTCGCCTAATGAGATCATTCCTCCAGTTCCCATTGAGACGCCGCTTTCTCCTCTTGATTTGCTTGTGGATGAGTCTCCTCAGAATGCTATTCCCATTTCAGCATACGAGCCATCTCCTGATCCTCAACAAGAGAGTGTCTTGGAAGTTCCTGAGGATATTCCTACTTGCATCCAGTTATCAGAAATTGATACTTCCACTTCTAGTTTTGAAGAATTCATGAGGCAATCTCATGCCCATTGGTAACTGAGCAAACCTTGGTCGCTGTCCAAACAGATATTCCTCCCAGGATGACCACGATGATTCAAACAGAAACTGCTTCTCCTTTGTCTACGACTGCTACTGGAGGGGAGTTGATGACTTTGCCTCCATGGCTTAGTTCTTTTACCCCGAAAAGGAAGAAGCAAGAAATCTCACTTGATGCCTTTGATTACCAGCAACTAAAACAGTCCAGATCCAAAGTTGCTAAGAAGGTCAAGACTATCTCCAGAGTAACTGTTGACAGCAACAAGATGAAGGTAGCTGAAATTTTGGAACCTATTGCAGATAAGCCACTTGAGGAAATGTCAGCTGTCGATTATAAGGTTACAAGGATAGAGTTGGGAAAACAGAAGCATGAGGTCATTAAACATGATACTCAGTTTTCTATTGCTTCGCTGGTACAAAGGTGTGATGAACTTCTAGCAAAGAAAGACAAGCTAGAAGATGAAAACCAACAACTTATGGCAGCCGTTCATAAAATTACAAAACCTGCTGCTGAAGGGAGTAACTCCATAGGTTCTTTTGGTTCCCAAGAATCAATTCATGGAGTAAAAAGGGCTGCTCAGAAGGTACAAGCACTGGATTCCTGGGTTGATCAGCTTCATGATCTATGTGCACAGGTAATGAAAAACATTTTTCAGATGATGTCTAAGTTAGAGACCATTGAGGAGAAACTGGATCAGACTTCTAATACTTTCAAAAAGAATTTGGAAAGTGTTGAAGAAAGTTTGACAATCTGGCGTACCATGCCCCAACAATAGTTGAGTGTTCTGCAGGAGCATGCCATCATCTCTTCCAGGATCATGTACTTGGAATTTGAAGAACTCCGAGAAAACAAGACCCTTGTTCCTAAATCCCTCATTGAGGAGATCAGTGATGCAAAGATATTCCAGGGCGAAGTTTTCCGAGATATTGTCTCACATTGTGAAAGGGCCTCTTGCAACATAATAAGTCAGGATGGAGAGCTGATTCCAGAAGAAGAAGTTCTTGCTGATTTACAAATGAGGATTCATGATGAATGGAGGAGCGAACAATTTACGGCCGCTTCAATTCAAACATTGATGAAACACCAAGCCTTTCTGCATGAAATCCAGTCTATTCTGATTAAAAACAATTCTACGCTCCTCCGGTGTCATGACACTATTGTGAAGACCATGGTTGTTGCCAAGAACACCAATGAACCGAATCCTGAGGAACTACAAACAAGCATTCAAAAATTTCAAGGATTTGTGTCTTCACAAAATGCAACTTAAGTGTTTTTGAACACTTAGTTGTATTTTTCCCTCTTTTTGTAATCTTTAGTTGTAATTTGGTTTTGACAAGTTACATGTAAAAGTATATTTTGTAAAATGCAAGTTACACATTACTTGCACTTTTGTAATTACATGTAAGGCAACTACAAGTTGTGTTCGATTAGGACTGTAGTTGGAATAAGTCTTAGTTAGTTATTAAATAAGTCTTGATGGTTGAGAGAATCTCTCAAGTTAGTTAGGATCCTCCCACCTTTTTCTCAAGGCTCCTCTTCTATAAACACTTGAGAAGTCTATTGTAATATTAATCTTTTGAAAAGCAAGCAAAAACTTTGCCAAATTTACAGCAAGAAGTCTTTGAGCTTATGTATGTGAATTGAAAGTTTTGAAGAATAATAAAGAAGGATTACTCAAGTTTTGAGTCTTTGAGCTACATGTTTGAGTTTGAATCTTTTTATTTCTTCCATGCAAAGTGTTTCTAAAGGAGCTTAGTCCAATCTGATTTGAAGTCTTTGAGCTGCAAGTAGAGAAGATTAATTAAAATACGAAAATCTCTAGTAAGAGCAGCAAGTCTTTGAGCTTGCATCTATTCTTGAGGAAAAATTATTGTTTGATAAGAAATAGCAGCAAGTCTTTGAGCTTGCATTAGTTCTTGTCTTTGTGTTGAAAGAATAGATTATTCCAGTCTTTGAGCTGTTGTCTTTTATTCGTTGTAAAATTTAGTATAGCAAAGGGTAGATATGACTTCACATAATCAAGTCTTTGAGCTTGATATTGCTGTCTCGTCCCGAAGGAAGTGACGGAAGTCTTTGCGCTTTCAAGAAACTTCATTTCCTTTCTCTCATTTCACTTGAAAGTGGTTACTGCTGTTCATACTCTGCCATCAGCTGCATGTTTTATCTTGTACAACCACTTGGAAGATACAACAAACTTCCCTTTTGGTCTAGGCACAATATCTCACACATTGTTCTTGAGAATGGATTAATACTCCTCATCCATTGCATCTTTCCAAACTTGTTTTGTGGCTTCCTCTACACTAGAAGGTTCAAACTCAATAAGATTACACATTAATGTAACATAACCAAAAAATCTTTGTGGTCTTTTGCTTTCTCTGAATGTTCCTCTAGGAGTGGCAAATTGTTCTGCTTCCTGCATAGTGTTTCGCACCCAAAGAGGTCTCTTTCGAGACACAACAATATCTCTGGGCCCATCAGTGGGATCCAAGGGTTCAATTGGATCATTACTTACATCAGGTTCTGTAGTCTCCCTCTGAATCTTAGGAGCATGATCAACATCCATGTCTTGAGGAGTCTCATCATCTATCTCCATGTATGAGCCCTTTGATTTCCTGAATGCAACATCTTCCTCAAATGTGACGTTCCTGCTAACCTCTATTTGCTTCTGTCCAGGAATTTAAATATGGCAGGTTTTGGAGGTTTCACTGTAGCCTACAAGTATTCCTCTCTTGCCAGAAGGCTCCAACTTGGTTCTTTTGTCCTTGGGAATATGAACATACACAGAACTACCAAATATTCTCAGGTGGCTGACATTAGGCTTGATACCTGAGAAGGTTTCTTCAGGAGCCATATTTTGTAATATCCGATGAGGACATCTATATTGAACATACACTGTTGTTCTAGAGGCTTCTGCCCATCGAAAAATCTGAAGGTCTTGATCATGAATCATAGATTTTGCAGCTTCAACTATAGATCTGTTCTTCCTTTCAGCAACCCCATTTTGTTGAGGGTTGTAAGGAACACAAAACTCCCTCTTGATTCATGCGTCAATACAGAAATCACGAAAGCTACCGGAGGTGTATTCATCTCCATTATCAAACCTTAAAGTTTTAATTTTTTTCCAGATATATTTTCTACAAGAGCTTTAAACTCTTTAAACCTACCTAGGACTTCATCAGACTCTTTAGACCTTAAGAAATAAATCCAAGTCTTCCTAGAGTAGTCATCTATAAAAGTTACATAATACAAACATCCATTTAGGGATTAAATTGACATTGGACCACATAAATCTGAATGTACAAGATCTAGTATTTCTTTAGACCTACTTTCACTGTTATGAAAAGGACTTTTAACATTTTTACCCATAGCACAACCTTTACAAGTACCATCATTTACATGAACAAGTTTAGGAATACCTTTTACCATCTTTTCCAAGGAGGGAAGTGCCTTGAAGTGAAGATGTCCAAGTCTTTTGTGCTAGAGTTCGTTGGAACTGGAGGAATCATGAATAAGAGCTTGAACTGGGAGAGTGGAGAGTTTGTATACAAACTCTCATGTCGATTTCCGATCACACAAGCAGTCTTGATGCTGGAGTTCTTAGGCCACGCAAGAACTTTTCCTTCAAAAAATGCAATTTGATATCCCTTATCCTCCAAGGCTGAAATAGACACAAGGTTCCTCTTGATCCCTGGTACGAACAATACATCATGTAGGTGTAGAGAAACTCCAGATTTAAGTTTTAGAGATGTAGCACTAACTCCTCTTATAGCATAGCTAGCATCATCTCCAATAATGACTTGAAGATGTGACTCTTTCTCCACTAGATCAGAAAGGTGTTCCCGATGACTGGTGATATGTCAAGAGGCTCCACTATCAATTAGCCATTTATCACTGTTGGTACGAACATTGCTTGATAATGCTGACATGAAAAGAAAACCATTGCAGTTATCTTCATTCTCCTTTTGAGATGAGACTTCATTGATGTTTGCTCCTTGATGATTAGGTCTTGTCAAACAATCCTTTTTAAAGTGACCAAACTTGTCACACCTAAAACACTGGATGTGAGAGAGGTCTTTCTTCCTCTTCCTAGAATCAGGTGCAGAATCTGATTTGAAATCTCCATTCTTTTTGAAGTTGCCCTTCTTCCAATACTTTAGTTTCTTGGTAGATTGAGTGGCAAGAACATGTGTATCTTCATTTTGAGAACTCTTGACGATTCCTCTGGCAGTCAATCTTGATTCTTCTTGAATACAATCTGCATGGAGTCAATCAAACTTAGGTAATTTTGACCTTCCACTTATGCTTTGGATAAATGGCTCCCATGAATGAGGCAGACCATTCAAAGCTAGCATAACAAGGTCTTTATCTATCACTTGATCCCCAATTGCGCATAGTTGATCTCTCAATTCTGAAATTTTCATGAAGTAGGTGATTATTGAATCTCCTTTTGCCATCTTCGCTTGGTGGAGTTGCTGTCTCAAGGCAAGAGCCCTACTTACGTTGTTAATCTCATATAAACCCTCCAAGGTCCTGAACATATCTCTTGCAGTTGTCATCTTAGAGATGAAAGGCACCAAGTGATCCCTCACGGAGTCGATTAATATCTTCTTTGCCTTGATTGCAGTTTCTCCTCATGATCTTCAGGTTCAGATAAATCCTTCTCCTCTATGAATTGAAGAAGATCATTTTCTTCAAGTGCAATGAGCATTCTAAACTTCCATGAGGTGAGGTTAGATGCTCCTTCAAGCCTATCTTCGACTTTAAGACCGTTCACCATTTTTGAGACTTAGAGATACTGCTCGACGGAGAGAGAGGAGAGAATACTTAGAGGTTGTATAGAATCTAATCATGATCTTCTTTCACCGTGGCTCTGATACCATGTTAAGTTTTATGATCAGATTAGGTAACGCAATAACTCACACAAATGCATGGATATTACCCTGGGAAAACCTTCCTCTTGAAGGTGAAAAACCCAGCAATGACATATGACTTTATTATCTTAATTATGTCAAGGGACTTTACAAAGAATTTGCTTCACTCTTGAAGCTATATATATATGTATGACAACAATTCATATAAAGAATATGCGATCTGCAATAAGGAATCAAAATTCGTTAGTTGATGCTTAACCTGTTGTAGATAGACTTCTATCTGCTGTACAATCTCAACGAACTGCTGAAGAAAACGAATACCTGCACAATGTCTACGAACTGTTATGTGAGTGTGTTCTTTAATATATATTTCGAATGTCACAAGGAGTGAATCCCGTATGCTATAGATGAATATGGATCTGCTTGTGAGGTTATTATATCCGAACTTGTATCTTTGAAGGAGAGAAGACCACGCTTGTTATATATCTGTCAATCAGTAATGCCCAAGAGTCGTCTCCCTTTATGTATCGCATAATTTCAATAGAGGTTTGTGACTTTTAGTCAAAAGTCGGCTTATTACAAATTAAAGCAAACCCGAAGAGACATCTCTAATTCACTAAGAATATATTAATAGATTAATATTAGATGGTGCATCTGTCATAACCCCTCTTTGGACATTGATTATTGTGATTAAATAAATACGATAATTAAAACATTTATTAATTAACATTTAATAATATTGGAAAATCGTCTCATTTATGAGACTTCACGATTTTCCTCTAATATATAATTATTAATGTTTATTATTATTTGTTATGATTATTATTTATGTTATATATGATCATTATTTATTAAGAACAAATAAGATTTTATATAAAATTTATATTGCTTAAATTCATATTTATCAAATAATAATAATATAAGCAATATAAATAAATAATACTAATAAAATAAATATCCGGTGAGTGCATACGAGTAAAGATAACTATGATACATGAACAATATGCCAAATCGATGTTAAGATAGCCGTTTTACACTATTGATGGGTTGGCCATTTCAGAATTGTTTCTACATTAGCCGGACATGGAGACAATTAAAATCGATAAACAATTAAATAAGTTTAAATTAAAGATTTAAACTAATTAATAAGAAAACAAGCATGATATCAAGGAACCATTAATACCACTTCCGGTCATCATCAAGAAAACTATGATGTCAAAGATATAGGATCAACAGATACGATATTGGCACCGTCAGTTATTCATATGCAGTCTTCATACATAGCAATACACTCAGCTACGTGGTGAACACATGTAGTAGAGTCAACAAGGAAAAGAGGAATATAAACACCGTCAAAACAATGATTGAGGAGGCTATCATATTTAAGGATGCCGTAACATATACAAACTATAGTTGGCAACTATATTATTGCCGACAATGATTAATAATGACGCCTCAAGCAAGGAGGCAAATCAGCATCTAATCGACATTATTATGAAGATAGATTATGGCTCAAATATAATGATTAGAAGAATCGGTGATAACAATGCTTCAAAGATCAATTATGATCATACTAGGTTCAGGCATGAATCGATAGCAATGGAAGTTATTATAATAATTGATGATGATTGAAACGATATCCAAGCTAGTGCAAACACCGATAATTAGTTAGTATTAATTATTGATTATCATATCCATCCACCCCTCCGTATCTTATGAAATGGCACGATAATGACTAAACAATGATTATGTCTAATCGCTGACAAATGGAGAGTTATATTATATAAAGGGATGCCTAATAAATAAGTGGAGAAAATTGGAGGATTAGAAGGGAGATTAAGAAGGATTTTCACCAGAGAAGAGCGCACTAATACCCAAGGGACAAGCCGAGACCTAGGAAAGAGCTTCAGACAGGCCATTCAGATACAGAAGTAGTTTATCAATAATTATGTCTCAAATTTTATGAGAATGATACCTTGGACAGCGTATGGGTGAGAAGATACGTTTTATGAAGTGGTGCAATCTGTGTTGTCTTTGAGAGGGTGCGATCCAAAGAAAATGAATTAAAATATCAACAAAACCTTGATAAGAATAGGGAATGATAAAAAATGAAGGGGTGTAATTTGTTAAAATACAATGGGGAGTTGCATCTGTAATAAAGAGACGCATTCTTTGAAAAAAGATTACAGCTGTTCGATTAAGTATAAGATATCATTGGTAATGAATGATGGAGGGGGGAGAGAGTAAGAAAGAAGATATATCTAATATGCCAAAGAAGATATACGCAGAACTTCGTATCAGATTCATGAAGAGAATTTGGACAGTTTTAAGGGTAAAATAAAGAGCTCCACTATAGCAAATTTAAGACGAGATTAGTGTTGCAAACCTATACCAGATTGGTAGATTGATAGCAATGATTGTAAAGATAAGTTCTATCTTTCGTACTATTCTTAATTTTAAGTCAAATATTATAATAAAATGTTCTCGTATTTGATAAAATTATATTTATGTATATATTACAGTTATCACCTTAAGTTGGAATTGTTGTCTCAGAATTAAATTAAGGAAAATCCCAAAGAGGGACATTACAGCATCAAATGTGTAAGGCCGGTAGGCCATTCACACGTTTGACCATGCTGAGTCGGCCAAGAGGAATTCGACCGACGCTATATATCATCAACAGAAATTGTGCAATATGATTTGATAAGCTTTCTCAAATATTGAACTACCCCTAGAAAACTCCTTGCCTCAATCACAATGAAAGTCTTGGATCACGTCAAAATGGCTTCCACTTTTACTAAATTCCTAACAATAGCTGGATCGCTATTTGATAAATTTTGCTCTCAGCTACTTCATAGACTTAGCTAATCTTTGATCTTAGACAACTATTTGGTGACTGCCCTTTTAAAAAGTTACTGAATATTTGCCTGTGTTCAGCAATATGAATATAAACAACAAAAATCCATTTTCTCCAATTCATGGGTTAAACTCTATTTTATTTACTCTCTATATCTCTATGCTATGGAAATGCCCTTAAGTTTTCAAAAAAAAGTAGTTTGTGTCTATTTTTCTACAATTTTTTACTATTTTTTAAAATCCAAATTTTTATCCATTTTTTCAAAATTTTTAATACTTTTGGCCTGCCGATTTTTTCCTCAAATGGTTTTTGCTGCTATGATATAAAGCAATGCAATTGTGGAATATGATTTGCTAAGCTTTCTAAAATATTGAATTAACCCTACAAGACTCCTTGCCTCAATCACAATGAAATTCTTGGATCACTTCAAAATGGCTCCAGTTTACTAAATTCCTAACAATAGCTGGACTGTTGTCTGCTAAGTTTTGATCTCAGTTATTTCATAGACTTAGCTAATATTTGATCTCAGACTTAGACAACAATTTGGTGTTAAAAAGTTAACTGAATATTTGCCTATGTAATCAGCAAAAAGAAAATAAACAACAAAAAAATATTCTCTACAATTCATGGGTTAAACTCTATTTTATTTTCTCTCTATATCTCTATGCTATGGAAACACCCTCAAGTTTAAAAAAAAAATAGTTTTTCTCTTTATCTACAGTATTTTATATACTTTTTTTAAATCCAATTTTCACCAATTTTTTGCTGATTTTTTTGAAGAATCTTATACTTTTGGTTTGCTGATTTTTCTCCAAATGATTTATATAACTACATGAATAGTTTAAGGAAAAGGAAAAATTGGAAGCTGCCTAGGAGGAAATCATTGAATGTGGGAAAGAGAACATGTTCTTGTAGAGTGAAAAGAGCAACCAAAGCTAGAGCCACAACCAAGATCGTCATGTACATCATTTTCAAGGACACCATATTTAAGCAACTCAAGGGAAGTCTCACATAAAGAAACTTTATGTACACCCATGGAAGAGCCCACTTCTACTTATTGCAAATAAAGTAAATGATGATACCATAAATGATCCAAAAGAAAGAACCTTTGCTTCTTGTGCAAAGATCAATGGGATTTAAGCCACAAAAGCCAAGCAAAGATGAGAGAAAAATCTTTGAGCCATAAAGAGGAAGGTGCTAATATAGTAGAAACATTGATGGAGGAAGTCTAGCACATTCGATGTTACTATGAGTGTAGATTGGGAAATCAAGTAGATTATGAGATGGAGTTTCAGTAAGACAGAAATAACTCAATCTTTTGATATCCCCCTCTTTGTGAGGAATGCTGAGACATTTTCTAGTTCCAGTTCTGCAGGTTGTGATAATAACAGAAATTAGTTGCTTGTTATATCATTGCCAATTTGTTATCATCATAAGAAGTCTAGAATCTAGGTTGTGGACTGAAACACAGGAAGGTTAAAGTTTTGATGGATTTATATTATTGTTGCTTATAAATTCTCATGCCATGTCCTTGGACAAGTAGACAACTTAATTTATCATGGGAAAGCACAAGGTATATGGTGAGCTCTATGTTGAAAAAATTGATAGGGATATGGGTGTCCAATCACTGTATTCCATGGGTGACATATAGAATCAGCAATTTAGATCTAAAGGAAAAGATTTAGTGCTTGAAGAGATCACAAAAAGGATTACTTCTTGCAAGGGGGCTAGTTGCTTAGTGGTGGAAAGTATTCATATCATCTCATTATATGGTAAGCAACATAGTCTTTATCTTGATATTAAAATGCTTCCAAGTCAGCATGGTGTTGTCCTCATTTTTGTTTCCAAAAATGAAGGACCATAACATAATTTTTTTGTGAAAAAATGAAAATTTTTACTCTATGGCATGCTTCCTGAGGCAGAATTTCGACTAATCCTTGTACTGGCTTAATCCTCAGTCCATCCTCGAACTAAGTTTCGAATTTCGTCGCATTTTGGGTTCGTTTGCTATGTCTTTCCTTCAATTTCGGGTTTTAAAATCCCGACTGCAGGTGGAGAATTTTCCTTGAACTGCAAGTTTTAATGATTTCCATTGTTTTGGTCTTTGTAGGGAAATTTTTAGCTTATTACATGTACACTATTAAAAAATGAAAACTTGTAATTTGTTTTAAATTTCCCTTTATTGTTTTTGTTGTTTTTATTGTTTTTTGGCTTTTTTCAGTTAAAATAGGGATTTTTTGGGTAAGTTACAAGTAAACTTGTAGTTCTTTCCAAAAACCCCTACTTTAATGGTTTTTACATGTAATAGGGATTTTAAACCCCTATTACATGTGTGCAAGTAAATTATAACTTGTTGTAGGGGTTTTCTTTCCCCTTTGCAAGTGATTTTAAACTTGCATTTCTCTCTCAAAAACCCGATTTTGCCTTGTAATTGAAAAAGTGACAATTTTAAACTTGCACTTTCTCTCCAAAAACCTGATTTTGCTTGTAAAGTGCATTTTTGACATTTTAAACTTACTATTTTGTCAAAAAATCCGGATTTTTTCTTTGTTGAGGGAAAAGTGACAATTAAAATTTGTTATATGGAAAATAAACCCGATTTCCTCTATGACATGTGAATACATGAATTAAAATTGTATTTTCTTCCAAAAAACCCGATTTTCTTCCCCCTGGTCAATTTTTCCACAAATTCTACCTAATTTTTTGTGGAGAAATTCAAGGAGTAAGAAGGCGATTTTATAGCAAGGCGATTTATGTGGATTGAAGAACACGTTGCTGCTGTTTGGTGATGATTTACCCTCATTGTTTGCTAAAAACGGTTTACCACGTGGTCCTTTGAATCTGCATTTTGGAGGATATTTTCTTTTCAAATCAGCAAACTCCCAAATCGTTTTTACTTCTTTTACCAAGGTGTTGAAGTTGGGAGAAGTTTTCAATCATTTAATGATCCATTTAAGATGCATTTGATGCCACATTTTTACCATGTGACCCTCCTTTGGCTGTGTATTGGAAGGATTTGATGCTGTGTTTCCATCTACTCCTTAGGCGTTTTGTTTTGGATCTCTTTGGCATGTTCTCTCTTTGGCATTTTGGCCCTCCAAATTTGGATTTGCTGCCACATTTTTCAGTTTGTAGCATTTTTGTAAAAACGTGATGAGGGTTTAGCATTGCGGATTGTTTCTATTTATTGGATTGTCTTCTTCATTCAAAGATTGATCGTCTTTTGGAGAGGCATTTTCAGTTTGATTCAAGTATTCCAGGTTTCCAATCAATGTCAGATTTGCCATCATCTCCGGTTCCAAAAAAGATGAAGTACAAGTATGATAAGTATCAAAATGAGGTGGCACGTTCCCAAGTTTCTTCCCCTTTGGATCGTATCAGAGACACGGAAATAGGGCACGTGGATATGTCAGAGTTTGTCAAGAGGGTGGAAGACCCACAAGATAACAACATGCAGCGGCTGTTGGACAGCCATATCCATCATGCATCTTCTTTCCCAGTGGCTGCCCTAGAACCTGAATTTGTTCTCGCCTGCACCCATAATTTTGACAAGGAGACAAGAGTCATAAAAAATGATGATGGTGAGGCAATAATTCGTCTTGATGTAGATACGATCGAGAAGGTTTTCAGAATACCTCCCGCACCTGTTTACATGGAAATCTCCAAAGAAAGTGCAGCTGATTACTATGTGAAAAGGGAAAAAGATTGTAAGCGGCATATCAACAGGTGGATCCAAGAGCCACGAGCTTCCTTCTCAAGGTGGGCTAAGTTGTACCACTGTGATTTCAAATGGGAGATAGGAGACACCATAACCCTTCTCAATAGGATAATGGGCCTCGAGTATTCTAATGTCTTTGAGCCATGGATGTACCAGTTCATCATGTTCATAAGGCAATCACATCATATATCATGGGGAGAAGTCATCAGCGATGCCTTGTGCGAACAACTTGCAGCAATCCCTTCCACCATGACTTTCTACATGAACTCATATTTGGTATACTTGGCAGCATCACTTAGACACTTTCCAGGTCTTTCTACCAAGGGTGATCGCTCACTTATACCAGTTTGGGAATATTAGTATCAGTTGCCTTTGAGACCTAGTAGACTGCATTTTAGAAGAGTCCAAGATGCATTCTTCGGTTACTTTATGTGTCAGTTTGACAGAATTCCGAGGAACAAAAGAGTATCACATGAGGCATGGGAAAGGGTGTGCAAATATGGATGTTTGTTTCTACAGTTCCCCACTTTCACCTATATGAGAATTGAATGCTATGGTGCTCAGCCATATATGCTTCCTAGATACCCGACTGACAGGATCATTCTTATGGAGTTGGGAAGACAGATCATGGCTGTCCACACTTTTCAGTCTGCTAAACACAAGGTTGGAATGGGGATTTCTACCACAAACCCATTGAAAATTGCCCGGTATTCCCTTGTCACATCTGTGAAAGCTAAGGCCACAGAGACTGAAATGCAGGAAATCAAGCTCAAAAGGTTTAAACCTAGAGCTGATTTTGATTACAGGGGTATGAAGGAGAAGATCAAGAAATACTTTGTGCATGTGCATCGAATTGAGGATATCTGGATAGATCTCTGCACAGAGGCCAAAGTTCTGAAGATGGATTACTGCAAGCTCACTGTTGAGCAAATTGTTGATTTGAACTTGGTAGACATCCCACAAGGGATGATTGACGATGGACACGTACTTGATCCTGAGTATATTTCACGGAGGGTTGAAGAAGCTCCACTTCCTTTAATCCAATGGTCACACAAAGAGTGCATATCCATCCTTGAGAGATTTCAACCTATCTTGGCGAACGCCAACGCATGGCTGAAAAGTAATGCTGTTAGAATTATAAAAATCAAGGTTGGAAAAGAAGATGATTCTACGGGACCTCTTGGATGTAAGTCTGAGATTCAGGTTGACAACAAGGAAGGTGCATCATCTTCGGGCACAAGGATCAAGTTGCGAGTTAGTCGAGTAGTAGTGCTTCCTCCTGAGGAAACGATAGTTCGTGGGAAGGAAAAGTCACGATTTCATGTTCAGGTGATCGATCTAGATAATCCAGAAGAAGGGCAGCAATCTGATGATGCTCCCAAGTCTCTAGTTTCAGACTCGCCTCATGAGATCATTCCCCCAGTTTCCATTGAGACGCCCCTTTCTCCTCCTGATTTGTTTGTGGATGAGTCTCCTGAGAATGCTATTCCCATTTCAGCATACGAGCCACCTCCTGATCATCAACAAAAGGGCGTTGGAAGTTCCTGTGGATATTCCTACTTGCATCCAGTTGTCAGAAATGGATACTTCCACTTCTGATTTCGAAGAGTTTATGAGGCAATCTTCATGCCCATTGGTAACTGAGCAAACCGTGGTCGCTGTCCAAACAAATATTCCTCCCAGGACGACCACGGTGATTCAAATAGAAACTGCTTCTCCTTTGCCTACAACTGCTATTGGAGGGGAGTTGATGACTTTGCCTCCACGACTCAGCTCTTTTACTCCAAAAAGGAAGAAGCAAGAAATCTCACCTGATGCCTTTGATTATCAACAACTGAAATAGTCTATATCCAAAGTTGTTAATAAGGCCAAGACTATCTCCAGAGTAACTGTTGACAACAACAAGATGAAGGTAGCTGAAATTGTGGAACCTATTGCAGATAAGCCACTTGAAGAAATGTTAGCTGCTGATTATAAGGTTACAAGGATAGAGTTGGGCAAACAAACACATGAGGTCATTAAACATGATGCTCAGTTTTCTGTAGCTTCACTAGTACAAAGGTGTGATGAACTTCTAGCAAAGAAGGACTAGCTAGAAGAGGAAAACCGACAACTTATGGCAGCCGTTGATAAAATCACAAAACCCGTTGCTGAAGGGAGTAACTCCATAGGTTCTTCTGGTTCCCAAGAATCAATTCGTGGAGTGGAAAGGGCTGCTCAGAAGGTACATGCACTGGATTCCTAGGTTGATTAGCTTCATGATCTATGTGCACAGGTAATGAAAGATATTTTTCAGATGATGTCTAAGTTGGAAACCATTGAGGAGAAACTGGATCAGACTTCTAATACTGGAAAGTGTTGAAGAAAGTTTGACAATCTGGCGTACCATGCCCCAACAACAGCTGAGTGTTTTACAAGAGCATGCTATCATCTCTTCCAGGGTCATGTACTTGGAATTTGAAGAGCTTTTGGAAAACAAGGCCCTTGTTCTTAAATCCCTCATTGAGGAGATCGGTGATGCAAAGAGATTCTGGAGTGAAGTTTTCCGAGATATTGTCTCACATTGTGAAAGGGCCTCTTGCAACATATTAAGTCAGGATGGAGAGCTGATTCCAGAAGAAGTTCTTGCTGATTTACAGATGAGGATTCATAATGAATGGAGGAGCGAACAATAATCGGCCGCTTCAATTCAAATGTTGATGAAACACCAAGTCTTTTTGCATGAAATCCAGTCCATCCTAGATAAAAACAGCTCTGCGCTCCTCCAGTGTCACGACACTATTGTGAAGACCATGGCTGTTGCCAAGAACACCCATGAACCGAATCTCGAGGAACTACAAATGAGCATCCAGAAGTTTAAAGGATTCGTGTCTTCACGTAATGCAACTTAAGTGTTTTTCAACACTTGTTTGTATTTTTCCACTTTTGTAATCTTTAGTTGTAATTTTGTTTTGACAAGTTACATGTAAAAGTATTTTTGTAAAAAGCAAGTTAACACATTACTTGCACTTTTGTAATTACATGTAAGACAACTACAAGTTGTGTCCAATTAGGACTGTAGTTGGAATAAGTCTTAGTTAGTTATTGAATAAGTCTTGGTGGTTGAGAGAATCTCTCAAGTTAGTTAGAATCCTCCCACCTTTTTCTCTTGACTCCTCTTCTATAAATACTTGAGGGGTCTATTGTAATTTTTATCTTTTGGAAAGCAAGCAAAAACTCTGCCAAATTTACAGCAAAGAAGTCTTTGAGCTTTCATGTGTAAATTCAAGAATTGAAAGGAATAGAAGAAAATTGCTCAAGCTTTGAGTCTTTGTGCTACATACTTGAGTTTGTGTTCTATATTATCTTTCTTGCAAGTGTTCCTTAAAGAGCTTAATCACATCTAATTTGCAGTCTTTGTGCTGCAAGTAGTTGAGGTTAATATAGATTAAAATAAATATTTTGTTGAGAGAAGCTGCAAGTCTTTGTGCTTTCACTTGTTCTTAGGAGAATTTAGTACTAGATTTTGTGGGAAATAGCTGTATCTTTGAGCTTACACTACTTCTCATTGTTTTAAGAAGAAAAGAATAAGAAATTCCAGTCTTTGAGCTGTTATAACTTGTCCTTTATAGCATTAGTATATAAAAGGGTAGATAGGACTTCATATAATCTCTTTGAGCTTGATATTGTCATCCCGTCCCGAAGGAAGTGACGGAAGTCTTTGCGTTTTCAGGAAACTTTATTTTCTTTCTCTCATTTCATTTGAAGTGGTTACTACTGTTTATATTCAATTGCTATCCTTTTCTGTGAAGAGAAAATGATATTGTCTTTCTTGAAAGAAGAAGAAAGATTCCTGTCCCATCCTATTTTATTTTCAAATTTGTAGTTAGATAGGGGGAGCCTTCCCTTAATTAGGAGAGTTTTACTCATGTGCTGTGGTTGAAACTACAATTTTGTATATTTTCCCAAGTGTACAAAATTTATTACCAACACATGGTATAGTATTTAGTAATGTGTCCATAGGATCATTATTGGAGGATTTCAAAATGCCATGAAATTAGAATTTGATGCTAAGTAAGCCATTATCACCCCTTATTTCTCAATGATTGATTTGAGAATAGGCCACCGTTAGGTTTGTGTTTGCAAGGAATATCTGAATGAGATTATTTAAATGCCTCATGGTTCACATTAAGTTCTGGATCATGTCATTCAATATGGTTAAAGCAGTAGTTGCTTTCTGCTTCAGGATGGGACAAGTATTCTAATTGGTTAAGGCAATTTGTTTTGGTAATTTTTGATGATGGTTTGATGTGTGGCAAAGTATGGAAGAATCACGTGAAATATCAAATACCTAAATCTGATCTTTGGAATTCTAGAGCAGCAGGCTATAATTTGTGAAGGAATCTAAACGTGAGCATCACCAAGATTCTATATTAGAGCTGTGTCATTATGGCTCAAAGCATGCAGGGGAATAAGGAGATTCAAATTTTTGTGGTTTGGGCGTTTCTACTACATCCAGAGTCTTGAAGACTCCTTAGTTTTTGTAGCAATGACCAAAAGTCTGTTGAGGGATTTCCACATATAGTAGCACCCTTAACCAACATGTCAAAGAAAGTAATTCATGGATGGATGGATAAAAGACAAGAAGCTTTTTGATAAGCCTACAAAAGTAAACAATTCATGTCTTATTTTTTCCATTTTAAATTTCTTGCATCCTTGTGTAGTAGATGCTATGAGCATGAACTAGAAGAAATATAGAACCTCAAATGGAATAAGAGTTTTCTCATGACACTAGTAGTAGTGACATCTTAGGCAACAATAGCTGTGTGCCGAGATGCAAATATAAATCAGGGAGGAGCAATTGCAAGTTCTTAAATGCAAAAAGGGTAAATTCTTGGTTTTTGGCTAATTTCAGGTCAAATGTTTAGACCAAAAATTTATAAACCCTAAAATATTTTTGGCCGAGTTATTACAAGAGTGTTTTCATCCCCAAATTTAATCTAGACACCAAGAAGGTTTTTGTCATTTGATTTCATTACCAATAGGGTTTTCGTCCTTTGGTCAAATAAACTCTAGATGCTCAATCTTCAAGATATGGGTTTTTAGCAACAAAACAATGGATGCTTTTCTTCAAGCCTGATTCCTTTTATAATCTCTCGTTTGCTAGTTTTAGCCCACTAGAAGAAGTCTAGAATTTTTTTTCTTTCAATTTTAATATTTCATTTTGCTCCTTGGTCTAGCTACATCAACTTAGTCCCTCTTTTTATAAACACCATAATATTACTTTTAGGAACTTTATAACTTAATAATAAAAATAAAAGTTGTATTTTTGTAATAAAATTAAAGTTACTTTTCAGGCAACTCAAATTAACTTTTTAAACTATTTCTGTAATTCAAAAAAGTGGACATGACATTAGGTATCAGATTGGAGGGTATAGGTTTTTTAAATAAAGAATGACATCTTGGAAAGCTAGCTATCTGATATATTTTATTTCAAATAGAAGTTGATGAAAGATAATTGAAAATTGAAATATATAATTCTTGGATTAATACAAGAAATTTTGAATAGCTTGAGGGTTGTCTTTATCTTTGAAGAACTTTTGGTATCAAAGTTTAAATTGAAATCTCATGGAAAATTCTTTGGATATTAGGTAAATGATGTTTGAGTTAGGGACATAAATTTTTCAGTCCATAAATAGTGGAAAACAGGCTTCTGGGAAAATTTGTGTAACAAATATTGACCAATGTTTCAGAACACTCTCTTGATCCATATACTGGAGAAAAAGATAGAGAGAGAATTTGAATATCTTTGTTTTACCTAAGTTCATGGCAGAGCATGAAATTACATATGACTTCTTACTATCAAGTTCTAAGCTCTCTTTTTTGCATCACATCTCAACATGTCTTTTCCCAGTACAAAATGCCACCTTGTTCTCTTTTACAGATCTGCTTGGCTTTTTCTCAGATACAAAATTTTATGTTCAATTCTAATTTCATCTCCATGACTTGGGATACAATTTTGTGTAAACTTAGGATGTAGCCTCTACAAAATGGCTGGTATGGTCTTATTTCATGTCTTCCTTGTTGTATTTGCACTGTGATGTCATAAATCGTAATGATATTTATGCTATGAGTTTTGCAAGTACTTGTTACACAAATTTATTTATATCTTCTTTGTGAGTATCTAATAAACACACGTTTTAGAAACTGAATTATGTGAGCATACATTACATTTAATAAGGATAACTTGAACAAATGTTTCCAGGTGACTGGTGAAGCAGAATATGCTGATGATGTACCAATGCCATATAATGGTTTACATGCGGCCCTGGTATTGAGTAAGAAGCCACATGCACGAATTTGTTTTATTGATGACTCAGCAGCCAAATTAGTTCCTGGTTTTGAAGGGTTTTTCAAATCAAAGGATGTGCCTGGAGGGAATGATATTGGAGCTGTCATAAATGATGAGGAGCTGTTCGCATCAAAATTCGTGACTTGTGTGGGTCAGGTGGGATGTCTTAGGCTTTTTATAACTGAACTTATTTATCAGGGATATAAATGCTTTGAAATCTTTTGCAAGATCAAAGGCACCCCTTAAATTTCATTATCTGATATATGAGGGTAGGTCCTTGTGTTTGAATTTGAATGTTTTTAGGGTATTTGTGACATTACTTGTGATGCATTCTTTTTGGTGACTTAGAGAATCTTCCTACTATTGCCAGGTCTTTTGCTAGTACCATTCCTGCAATTATCATGAACTAGATATTTCTATACAGCAAGCATTGGTAATAATAAATCTATTGACTTGGAACAATTTATTATCTCCATTGCGTCAAGGGAGTTTTCTTGGTGCCGTATAGCTGTGTTTAGTGAACAAAATATTATGTTTGCATTACTTCTAAATAGAATCATATACTTCACTTCATATAGTTTCTATTTTTTGAACTTCCCCTCTTTTAGCGATTGTGTGGATATTTAGTAAAATGGCAAGAGTTCTTAGCTATTTGGCCCTTACCTTAGTGCAATCTATTTTGTATTTCAGGTCATTGGTATTGTTGTTGCTGATACACATGAAAATGCAAAGACAGCATCCCAAAAAGTACACGTTGAGTATGAGGAATTGCCAGCAGTCCTATGTATAAAGGATGCCCTTAAAGTTGGTAGTTTTCATCCCAATACTGAAAAGATCCTTCAGAAGGGTGATGTTAGTGAGTGTTTTAATTCTGGAGTATGCCAAAAAATAGTAGAGGGAGAAGTACAAATTGGGGGTCAAGAGCACTTTTACTTGGAGCCAAACAGCACATTGATATGGACAGCTGATGGTGGTAATGAAGTTCACATGGTTTCTTCTACACAAGTATGTTCATACTCTTACAAAAAATTAAAATATTAATATTTGTTGCTTTGATATTCTTGAAATACTTTTGAAAAATTGCCGCCTTCTTCCACATTTCAATAAAAATATCTTGCCTACAATAATAATTGTTAGGGGAAAAGAAATATGAATAGTATTATATTAAAGCATTATCTCAAGCTAAGTCTTGTTGTCTTGAGGACTTTTTGCATTAATCTTTGATATTCACATGATTTCTTCTACACAAGTATGTCCATAATCTTACAAAAAAATACAAATATTGACATTTGATGTTATGCTATACTCGAAATACTTGACAAAATATTCTATTCTTGCTGGGTGTTTCCATAAAAATATATTTACTACAATAACAATATTGTGGGGAGAAATATGAACAACATTATATGAAATTTGAAAGCATTATCTTGGGCTAATTCTTGTCTCTTGGGGTCTTGTTTGGTATTATTTAACAAAATCTTTTGCATTCAATCTAGGCCAATGCTTAAGATTGTGTAGGAGGATTCCTAAACAATTTGACGTTAAGGATTTCCAAATTTGGATATAAAAATGGATAAGTGTTTGGCAATGTGTATTGCCAGTTAGATGATGTATAATCTCTAAAAAAATCAGCTTTAAGAAACCTTTTTCATTTTATTTCTTTTTTTCTAATATTATAAATTAAAATTTCATTGCCGATGGCTTGCCACTTTATGGATTTGCCAAGAGAAATCTAGATTTTTGAAACAGAATTTGTTTCAACACGCATTATTGGCCAATAGTTGCATAGGCACTTGGGGTGAAATTATAAATCAAAAATTTAAATGTCGAGAATGGCATGGCATGTCTCAAACCACATGATACCTTTTCATATTTGCTTTCTAATTATAAAATATTTATGTGGCTAGATGAAATTGTACTGCTCAAACTAAAGATTAGCAGCAAAATAATATGTTCTTCTCTAACTCCTACAATGACATACTTGCATTTCCATTGGAAGTTATTCATTCCCTCACCAACACTTGTTCTACTTCTGCTTTGGCTTCTCGAAGTTGTTCCTTCTCTGTACAAAGGTTCGAGTACACTGCCTTCTTTGTCTGTGCTCTTGTGATTGCCAGAATTGCCCAATCTTTTCTGCCACATCCAGCATATTAATACCCTTTTGCTTTGGGTAGTCGGTGTCTTCATGATTCCCCGGTCCACACCATTTGCACAATAATTGTATGTTGTCTTTCTTATTCTAATAGTCTCTTGCAAAGTGTCTTCATTCACTACATTGTTGGCACTGTATGATAGGACATTCTTTGGATTTGTACTGTATTTGATTTTGCCCCTGTTGATTTCCATAACTGCTTGGTGATATATTTGTGGTTTCAATGGGCTAGACTCTCTCTGTGTGAAGAGTACTTGCGTACTTCTAGTCTTCAAATTATATGGACACTCCTTTATTGAATGATCCATCACCTAATAAATCTCACAAAACATCTTTTTAGGACAATTACCTTTCGTATGCCCCTCAATTTGGCCTTCAATTCTTTCATCATTCTCAACATATCTCGGTGAAGGGCTTGAATCGTTTTGAATTCTTCATCACTGCTACCTTTGGTGCTCTCATCATTGTCAGTCTCCTCTTCCCTTAGGAGGATGTTTTGTTTTCACTCTCGATGTCCGTCGCCCGATTGTAAGCATTGATATATGAGGACGAAGCCAATACTTTCATCTTCTTGTGCAGTGAGGTGATCAATCCCTCAATGAACCACCTCTTCTTCAACCAGTCAGCTGGTTGGTTCTCCATCTTACTTAGCAACTCCTTGAGCCTACGATTGTATGCCCATATGCTCTCATGCTTCCCTTGTTTGGTATTGCAGATTTTGGCAACAATTTCATTGTCATCTCTCTGTAGTTTAATCTCTTCTTGAAATGCTTGCTTTAGTTTGTTCAATGTCGCCTCATGTTGATTCGTACAAAGGTTCGAGTACACTGCCTTCTTTGTCTGTGCTCTTGTGATTGCCAGAATTGCCCAATCTTTTCTGCCACATCCAGCATATTAATACCCTTTTGCTTTGTGTCGTCGGTGTCTTCATGATTCCCCGGTCCACACCATTTGCACAATAATTGTATGTTGTCTTTCTTATTCTAATAGTCTCTTGCAAAGTGTCTTCATTCACTACATTGTTGGCACTGTATGATAGGACATTCTTTGGATTTGTACTGTATTTGATTTTGCCCCTGTTGATTTCCATAACTGCTTGGTGATATATTTTGTGGTTTCAATGGGCTAGACTCTCTCTGTGTGAAGAGTACTTGCGTACTTCTAGTCTTCAAATTATATGGACACTCCTTTATTGAATGATCCATCACCTAATAAATCTCACAAAACATCTTTTTAGGACAATTACCTTTCGTATGCCCCTCAATTTGGCCTTCAATTCTTTCATCATTCTCAACATATCTCGGTGAAGGGCTTGAATCGTTTTGAATTCTTCATCACTGCTACCTTTGGTGCTCTCATCATTGTCAGTCTCCTCTTCCCTTAGGAGGATGTTTTGTTTTCACTCTCGATGTCCGTCGCCCGATTGTAAGCATTGATATATGAGGACGAAGCCAATACTTTCATCTTCTTGTGCAGTGAGGTGATCAATCCCTCAATGAACCACCTCTTCTTCAACCAGTCAGCTGGTTGGTTCTCCATCTTACTTAGCAACTCCTTGAGCCTACGATTGTATGCCCATATGCTCTCATGCTTCTCTTGTTTGGTATTGCAGATTTTGGCAACAATTTCATTGTCATCTCTCTGTAGTTTAATCTCTTCTTGAAATGCTTGCTTTAGTTTGTTCAATGTCGCCTCATGTTGATTCGTACAAAGGTTCGAGTACACTGCCTTCTTTGTCTGTGCTCTTGTGATTGCCAGAATTGCCCAATCTTTTCTGCCACATCCAGCATATTAATACCCTTTTGCTTTGGGTAGTCGGTGTCTTCATGATTCCCCGGTCCACACCATTTGCACAATAATTGTATGTTGTCTTTCTTATTCTAATAGTCTCTTGCAAAGTGTCTTCATTCACTACATTGTTGGCACTGTATGATAGGACATTCTTTGGATTTGTACTGTATTTGATTTTGCCCCTGTTGATTTCCATAACTGCTTGGTGATATATTTTGTGGTTTCAATGGGCTAGACTCTCTCTGTGTGAAGAGTACTTGCGTACTTCTAGTCTTCAAATTATATGGACACTCCTTTATTGAATGATCCATCACCTAATAAATCTCACAAAACATCTTTTTAGGACAATTACCTTTCGTATGCCCCTCAATTTGGCCTTCAATTCTTTCATCATTCTCAACATATCTTGGTGAAGGGCTTGAATCGTTTTGAATTCTTCATCACTGCTACCTTTGGTGCTCTCATCATTGTCAGTCTCCTCTTCCCTTAGGAGGATGTTTTGTTTTCACTCTCGATGTCCGTCGCCCGATTGTAAGCATTGATATATGAGGACGAAGCCAATACTTTCATCTTCTTGTGCAGTGAGGTGATCAATCCCTCAATGAACCACCTCTTCTTCAACCAGTCAGCTGGTTGGTTCTCCATCTTACTTAGCAACTCCTTGAGCCTACGATTGTATGCCCATATGCTCTCATGCTTCCCTTGTTTGGTATTGCAGATTTTGGCAACAATTTCATTGTCATCTCTCTGTAGTTTAATCTCTTCTTGAAATGCTTGCTTTAGTTTGTTCAATGTCGCCTCATGTTGATTCGCCAGGTTTGTATACCAGTCGATGGCAATTCCCTGTAGTGTGGCGGGAAATGCCTTCAACCATGGTCGTCTTGACCATTCACCTCCCATATTGTTATGCAAGTCTTGCAATGAACTTCAATAGTTTCTGCACATTCGGACTTGGAGGAGTCAGCATCTTTCTCACCTGTGTACTCCTTTGTGTGTCAGACTTGGGTGAACTATTTCAATCGCTACGTTTCGGTGCTCTCCTTGCACTCTCGGCCACATGCGCATCCTCTACAGGTCCACCTCCAGCGTCCCCAACACTCCGAGTACTTCCAGGCTTTGGCTCATCCCTGTGCTCTTTCCAGCCGAGGTCAACAGTTCGGATCCTCCAAATCTTGGTTATCCTAAGATGGATAGTCGATGGAATTGGTTTGTTAGTTCAAGATTCCTCGCTTCATACTCCTCATCCAACGTTGGTTGTGGGGATGGGTTGTTTGATTGTCCGACTAGATTTTCATCAAATGTTTCTCATAATCTTCTTCTTTGTTCTCTTTGTTCTACAATCCTTAAAGATCGCCTAGTATCTTGGTCTTGACCACCCTGTTTCCTCTTCTCACCTTTATTGGATCTAAGGGCTTGAATCACACAAAGCTGACCTGATTTTTTTTAAGGCAATGACACCAAATGTTTACTGCTCTATTTGATTAACTAAATACAGGAAATAATAATACAAATAACAATGCATTTTAGACACGAGTAAAATATATCTTTATTTGCACATGAAATTGTTACAGAGAAGAAGACTAGAGAGGGTTGGTCAAGGATTACAATTGATCCGACTATATCCTCCTACCTTCCCTGGTGGTACACAATGTATTTAGAGGACTTGATGGTTGCCGAGAGGAACACAACTATCAACCAACCGACACATAACTACCTGAGAGTGACAACCCACTCAATACAAATAATTAATACATTGCCGGATAACTAGTATAACAATAGGCGTTTTATGCCGACTACAATATTTAAGTACTTGCCACAAATTTTCAGTCTAATTTGTATGTTGAGGATGAGGATCAAAAGATATCAACTTACCAATTTGTGAACAGCTTTTTTATCCCTATTTATTAGTGTGGATTGGAGGGAAATTGTTATTATGATGGAAATAGAATTTTTTGGTAGTATAAAATGGACATTAATGCTAGTTTCCAAACTTGATATATGATACGATCAAGTTTGGGGCAGAGATTGATTTGTAAATAGGCTGTTTTTCTTAATTCCACTAATCTTTTCTTTTTTCTTTTTTTTTATGTTGTCCTATTGTGCTTAATGTCTATCTGTTTCTCTTGAGTTCCATGTTGTCTTGTTGTGCTTATGCCTATCTTTTCTTACTTCGTACAAGGGTCAAGGCCTTCTCAAAATCCTTGCTTACCTCAATCAAAAGCATAGAGAACTGAAATGGATTTGATCTTTCAAATCAACCAATATGACAATCTTGCAACAATCATTTATAAAAGTAAAATATAGGATCTAAGAAATGAAACTATGAATAATGAGCTTTTGGTGTCATAGAATCCTTACTAGGCACTAACAACTATTGTTCTTTTCTTGTTCTCAGGATATTTGGAATGAAATCGCTTTAGCAACCTGTATGCTAGATCAATTGAACCTGAGGTGTCCCCCTTACTTTTTTTTTTTGATTTTTAACACAACAAGATTCACCCGTTAAGGTTAGGATAATCAAAAACTTGCATTGAAAGGAAATTCTGAAAGTAAAGCAATCACTTAACCACATGTTCGGCAGGAGGACTGAATTAAGCAAATGACAATCACTCAACCACTTTTCAGCGGGAGGACTAGGAATAACAAAACTATCACTCAACCACTTATTCAGCGGGAGGACAGGAGTACAATATAAAATAGAGATAGGTGGCGTAGTTAGCCTCTATAACCAAACTATCACTCAACCACATATTCAGCGGGAGGACTAGAGTACAATATGAAATAGAGATAGGCGAGGAAGCCAACCTCTTCCACTTATTCAGTAGGCATTAAGGAACAATTCATAATGAAGTTGCTATTAGTACTACTAATTAGCATTACAATAAATAACATGAATTGCAAATCAAGAGGTATTGCTATCCAACAGTTGCAAATGATTTCCAATGTTATTCTCAAGTTTCAAAGAGATTCTCCACCAAAGAAACAACCCCCAAAACTCCAAACATTGAATCTGATATACTTAACCGACAAACTGAAAATATAGACCAACAACATAAAAAACTTATTAAAATGCTCATGACTCTTCCAAAACTCGACGGATAGGCTTGAAATCAAATGCTGAAGAAGGCTAGAGAGGAGACACCAAAACCCAAACCCCTAACAAGCAGCAAATCTCACCTAACATATATTGCACACTTCCCAATGCAGCCACAGACATGGTATGCCCTGGGACAAATGGTGAACTTCACTATAAAATTCAAATCTGCATTAAAACCTTTGAAAATTTGCTAGAAGTATCGCCTAGGTCAAAGGAAAACATAGAGATAATACCCAAAAGCAACAAAAACCCTCTCGAAGACATAATTGAATTTCACTTTCAGCTCCATAATAACCAGCAACCTGGAAGCTCACAAACACCCCAAAATATCAGAAAACTGAAAAAGCCTCACTAAAATCCATCTCAATATGGCTCAATCTATTCTTTTGGATGAGAAATGGTCTCTCCAATCAGTTAGGTGCTATCTCTCAAGCACGAAACTGACACAAGCTAGGAAGCTCTCAACTTCAAAGCACAAGTTTGGCACAAATTCGGCAGCACTTCGTTACATAATATTCATGGATACCAAAATAAGAGCGCAACACTCTTATTTATAACCTTAGTGTCTCCAAATTCAAATTCACATTCCCTCCAAATGGACGCCAAACTCAAATGCAAACTAATTTCACCTTAATTTAAAATTTGCATTTCATTTCCCCTCCTTCCCAAGTCGACCTTCACATAGAAGCAAATATACTTTATAAAAATGACAATAAAATAATCATGTGGTGTCCAAGGTAGAAAAGTGAAATATATTATAAAATTAACTTATTTTCCATAAGGCGTCCATCTTGCCTTATTAATATTTCGCTTTATAAAGTATTTTTTTCTCAACAATAAACTGCCCAACTTTATGATAAAAAAAATACTTTATCACCTCAAGTCGTTCCCTTAAGTCATAACCAAAATTACATAAGTCATACGCCTAGGCCAAGGGGGGCATTAAAAAATATTAAAAATACTTTTCCCATGTGTTGAACAACTGCCATAGTGAATTGAAGGCCAAAAGTACTGAAAACTGCGCTAGCAGAAATAGCCTCTGAATTGGACCACTGAAACTTGCCAAAAATAGCACTGCCAAAAATAGCACTTACTAAAAATAGCATACTGCTAAAAATAGTAAGTGTATCCAAATGCATTTTATTCACATTTGGAAAAATCGTCACAACTTACTAAAAATATTAAGTTTGGAAAAGTCTTCAGATTCAGTTGCATGTCACAACATCGCGAGCTCTCTAAAAACCCAACAAATACCTAAAAAAATGAGCTATCCTCGGCCCCACTTACTAAAAATAGTAAGTTTACCAAACTCCACTGATTGCTATGCATGTACCATCATTATGAAGCTTTTTGAAAACCTAGAAGGAATCTAGAATCAAAACTGTAAAACTCCAGCATGCAAGCCAACAAAATTGCCAAAACATTGTCCTAGAAAATAGGAAACCCTAATTCTGCCTTTGACTGACCAACGGGTCTCAGGATTGGCCAACGGTCTGTGATAACCCCTAAGGTATCACCTGATATAAAGTTATTTAATAATGTTAAGATATGAACCAATTAAATTAGATTATTGCAAATACATGGTTAATGCGATAATACAAGTAATATATTAAATAGAGAAAATATATTTAATATATAATAAAGGAAAGTGTGATTTAATATGTAATGTATTTAAATATATATATGAGAAAATGTTATCTATTATTTAAATATATAATAAAGAAAGTGTATTTATTATACATGTAAAAATATATAATAAAGAGGAAATTATTCATTATTTAAATACATTCAAAAAAAGGCAAAACAATGCATAAACTCCTAATAGACTATTAGGAGCCCTCCCGATCAGCCCGCATGAAGTGGTGCGAGGGTAATCGTAGCCTGGGCTGCGATTACCACCGCACCCCTTCACGTGGAAGGGGACCCGTGGAGGGGTACAACCCTTCATGGGGTATTAAGGAGGGGAGGCAGCCGCAGCAGTAAGGAAGGAAAGGAAAACGGGAGGTAGAGCGGGAGTAATATTCAGGGAGCGGGGCTTTTGCTACAAACCAACAGGTAAGGGGTAAAGTATTACCATTCACTAAGTATTATAATTACTTAATATGTTAATGTTAATTAATATATATTGTTCATTGAACATAGGTAAGGAATATGTAAGGCAATTAATTGTATGCATTAAATTACCATTTACTAAGTATTATAATTAATTAATATGTTAATGTCAATTATATATATTGTTCATTGAACATAGGTAAGGAATATGTTAAGGCTATTTATTATATGCATTAATGGATACAATTAATTAATATACTAATCTACACACTAAAAAATGATTAAGGAATATAGATGTGAAATAAGAAGATGTAATGCATATGTTAACAATGGTAGGGTACATTTGATATATATGTTAAAGAATACATTAGGAATACATGTTAACATAAAATGTGGATTATGAAATGAAATAGTACTAAATCATCAAAATGTATTATAAATGTAAATGTAAACACATGTTGGAGGTTATAGGGAGGAAACTCCCTTAGTCTAAGTGAGGGATTATGATAATCCTTAGGGCAGTATATATACTGAACATTGATATGCATATGTATGGCTTGGTTGATTAAGTTCAACCAAGAGGAGATGGATCTGGCCGGTCCCCTCTGAGGACTTGGGTGATGGGATGCATCACCCAAGGCAAGGAATGGACATACAGTCTTCCTTGGATGGCTTGGGTGTAAGAGGTTACACTCAAGACAGGAATCGAATTAACCTTCGATTTCTTGGAAGACTTGAATGTAAGAAATTACATTCAAGACAGGAGTCGAATTCACCTTCAATTTCCTGGAGGGCTTGGAACCAAGATGGGTTCCAAGAAGGCGAGCTTCATGGCCGCCTAAGGACATACCTTGTATGGCATTCGTATCCTTTTTATTAGATTAAAATTATGATTATGCTAATTAAGTGTTTTAAAGTTAGATTGCAATTTAGATTAGATATATATTTTTATGTCTGTTGTATTCTAACAATCTGTTTTGCAGGATAGTGATCTCTAACTAGTAGGGACATTACAGTGGTATCAGAGCATAATCCTGCCAACCTGTGGGAAGGGTTCTTAGTTTATGATCACGTATCAGAGAAAGAAAGGAGCAAAAGCAATGGCCGATCAATTGGCCAAACAGCTTCAGACTTTCATGGAGCAGACCAATGAGAAATTCGAAAGAATGAGCCAGTTAGTCCTCCAAAGTACAAATAGCAACAATAGAGATATGCCAAACCCTAGAAGAGAGGTACACTCTAATCACGCTGATAACGAATGATCTCCTCAGAGTTCTAGACAAACAATCCTCGAATTTCTACCTAGAGAGGAACATGTAAGGGAAGAAGAGGAACCAGCCACACTTGGGGTGGAAGAAATCGCCCAAATTTATGCTAGATTAGAGCCAAAAGTTTAGAGGGTGGTGTCCTTCAGGGACTTCTGTGAGTCCAAAACTAGTGAAGGTAGAAGGAGAAAACCTATGGGTGATGACCTCAAAGCTAAAGTCAACAAAATGTCCCTACCATGCTTTAATGGGTCAGGGAAGGATGTTGTCCAAGCTTGGGTACAAAAACTAGACACCTACCTTTCATACAGCCCCATGACCAAAGAAGATGCTATAAAATTTGCCATACTACATTTAACCGGAACCGCCCATAATTGGTGGCATAATGGTCTCATTGCCCTAGGACACAAAAATGTCTCCACCTACAATGAGTTCACCCAAAAGCTCATTAACTGATTCGACTAGAAAGATTCTGAATGGTACTTCCAAGAGTTAACACACCTTAAGCAATTAGGAACCATTGAAGACTATATAGACCAATTTCAAAACTTGTCAGTAATGGTCCCCGACCTATCCCAGAAAAGGCTTACCTGTTCTTAGAAGGCCTAAAAGACTATTAAGAATTTTGGTAAACCCTTGGAACCACATAACTTAGGAGAAGCCTTCAAGAAAACTAGAATGGTTGAATTTAGTACTCCCAAGAATACCTCAACCAAAACACCATATAGGAATGAGGGACCCCAGAAGGACTGCAGGGAAAAACCTTGCCGCTTGTGCAAAAAACCTTGGAGTTTCAATCACCAATGTAAGGAGAGGGACGAACTGGTGGAGAAAGGGTTATGTTTCAAATGCAAGGCCCCATGGGGGAGAGGCCATGAATGTAAAAGAGGACAGTTAAATAACACAGAAGAAATACAGGATGAGGAAAGACCCTACAAAAGAGCCAGATTTGAAAACAACGAACCGAGTACCTTGGCAGTCATCACTCAAGGGAGTGAAAATAGATGCTTCAAGCTCAAAGAAACCATCAAAGGATAGAAGGTAATTGCATTAGTTGACATAGGAGCATCACATGACTTTATTAGCAAACACTTGGCAGTGAAGAGAAGGTTGAAAACTCAAGAGTTTGGAGGGTTTGTAGTGATCATGGGCAACGGAGTCATAGACAGGTGCACTAAAGTTATACCTCAATTGGAAGTCACCCTAGGGGGACATACAATTACGAGGAATTTCTTCGTGGTGAACCTAGAGAATGACATCATTTTGGGGATGCCATGGATAAACTCATTGGGACGATTCACCATGGATAGTCCAAATCGGGAGATATGCTTCCAACATGAAGGGAGGGAGATAACATTAAAAGGAATTCCCGACAGTTCTCCAAAGACATTATCTTGCAATGAAATGGAAAAAATTCTTAGACATGATCAAGGAGAGTAGGTCGCTCAATGTATGATCTTGGATAAATCTCAAACTGAAGGTCAAATCATTCAGAGTGATATACAACCCATCCTTGAAAGACACAAAAAAGTCTTCGAAGATATTCCTCCAGGCTTACCCCCAAAAAGGGGATTTGAGCATTCCATTGAATTAGAAGAAGGAGCAAAACCTGTCATTACCACTCCTTACCGCCACCCCCACAAATTCAAAGAAGAGATTGAAAAAACCATAAAAGAATTATTAGAAATGGGACACATCCAACCAAGCAGTAGCCCTTTTGCTTCTTCAGTAGTATTGGTCAATGTTGGATTTTGCCAAGATCAAGGGCACAATGAAAAGCATAAAAGAGACAATAGAATGACAAGAACAAACTGTATTCTCATCAATATAAAAATGATCAACTGGATTAACCAATACAATGAATAGAGGCCTGCTTATATAGGCAAGGCCATATGGATGTATGAGCACACAAATATGACAAGTGGCTCAATGAGAAACAAGGGTAGGTAGGAAATAGGTGTGGGTAGGTAGGAGAAATAATATAATATTCCACATGAGGTGGATCACCCACCGAAGGTGGAATTATCACTCCACAATAAGTGGATATGATAGTGTAATAACAAGATCAACACCATAAAAGGTGGAATTTCTCCTACACACACTATCCCAATGTGACACAAACACCCAAGTGTCTCATATCCAAACTACTATGAAATGCATTATCCTAAGTTAACTTAAGTAAGTGTAATAATATCCATAATGAATATTTATTTACACCAACACCCCCCCTTAAGTGCAACTTAGGGGAATGAAGACTCAAGTCAACAATGCAAGATGGGTCCCGGCTACAAGGCCATGATAGGTACCCATGTACAACATGCAAATGCAAGCAAAACAATGCAATGCAATCTCTCACAAACGGAGAAAGGGAGAAAACCCAGTGGGAAAAAAAACTCCCCCCCAAAAGAGAGATGAATGTACAAAAGAATCTCAAGGAAGAAGGACAAAACCTCAAAGAGGAAAAAGTCCCCCCCATAAGAGAGGAAGGAGAAGTCAGCTGACCCCCCCTAATGACACATCCCGCACCCCCAAGAGAGCTCGCAACTGCTAGAACTTACTCTCGGTGAAAGGTTTGGTGAATATGTCAGCAACCTGCTCTGCTGTAGGACAATACTGCAAATCAATGACTTGCTCCTGGATGAGCTCTCGGATATAGTGCATATGAATCTCGATGTGTTTGGTCCGCTGGTGCTGGACCGGGTTCTTCGAGATGGCAATGGCACTCTGATTGTCACAATGTAGGACTGTCGGCCGTGGAGTAGTGAATCCAAACTCTGTGAGAATCTGCTGGAGCCAAATGGTCTCAGTCGCTGCGTTAACAGCGCCGCGATACTCAGCCTCAGTCGAAGAGAGAGCAATAGCATGTTGCTTCTTGCTCTGCCAACAAATGGGGCCCGAACCAAGGTGAAAACTGTAACCAGAAGTAGACTTACGATCAACTAGATCGCCAGCCCAATCGGAGTTTGTGTAACCAACCAAGCGAAGTCCTGTGCCTGCTGCATAGTGAATCCCATAGTGATGTGTACCCTGGATGTAATGTAGAATGCGTTTGGCGGCTTTCCAATGAAGCTCATGTGGTTCCTGCATGAAGCGGGAAACCATGCCAACTGCAAATGAAATATCAGGGCGTGTATGAGTCAAGTAGATGAGACTACCCACAAGTTGACGATACAAAGTGGCATCAACTAGTGGAGAAGAACACTGAGCCTCAAGCTTGACTCCTGAAAGAAAGGGAGTCGGGGCAGGCTTACAATCAGCCATATGAAAGCGTGCAAGTAGATCAAGAGCATACTTGGGCTGCGATAGAGTAATCCCAGAAGGTGACTGTGAAATCTCTATCCCGAGAAAGTAGTGCAAAAGACCCAAGTCAGTCATAGAAAATCTGTCATGCAAAGCAGATTTGACCCTGCTAATGATGGATGAAGTACTCCCTGTAATGATCAAGTCATCAACATAGAGCACAAGTATCAAGTGAGAGTCATTCTGTCACAAAATGTAGACATTCGGATCGGAATGACACCTGGTGAAACCTGCGGAGAGAAGAAAGGAATCCATCTTGGCATACCAAGCCCTGGGGGCCTGCTTAAGGCCATAGAGAGATTTCCTTAGTCTGCAAACCAAGGAAGTATCCTGGATGAAACCCTGTGGCTGCTCCATATAAATCTCCTCATCAAGATCACCATGAAGAAAGGCACTCTTCACATCCATCTGATGTACAGCCCAACCATGAGCTGTAGCAATAGCAAGTGTCAAACGAATGGAGTTCATCTTAGCTACGGGTGCAAAGGTCTCAGTATAGTCAACACCTGCAACCTGCGAGAAACCTTTTGCAACAAGCCGAGCCTTATACTTATCCACACTACCATCCGCTGCAAACTTGGTCCGATAGATCCACTTACATCGAACCATCTTTCTCTCCTTAGGAAGATGGACTAGATCCCATGTGTTGTTCCTTATCAAGGAACTATACTCTTCCTCCATAGCTTGGTCCCACTCAGGAACCCCTGATGCTTCCCTAAATGTCTGTGGATCGGAAGCGGTAGCAATAAATGCATGTGGAAGATCCTGATGTTGTGATTGAGTTCTCCGTGTATCCGAAGGATCCCCAACAAGAGAACCTGCGGACTCAAGTGTCTGTTGAGCCCAACGAGGTCTAGGTGGAGGTGGAGAACGAGGCACCTCAACTGCAAGTGGACCCTGCGGAGGTGCAACCCTGCGAGTCGGAGTTGAGGGAGTCTCATCATCTGAATCACTAACATCACTATCCACAATGGAGGAAGGTGGAGGCGGTAGAGAGGCTAAGCTAGGAGAGCTTTCCTCAAAGTGAACACTCCTCTCAATGAATACCTCATGTGTCTCTGGATCCATCAATCTGTATGCCTTAACACCCTCAGGATATCCAACAAATATGCAAGGCCGACTCTGTGGTTCCAATGCCTTACGTTGCTGTGGAGGTATGCGAGCCCATACTGGACACCCAAAGACTCTGAAATGTCTCACAATCGGTTTCCTACCAGCCCAAGCTTCAAAAGGAGTAATACCTTGTAAAGCTTTGTGAGGAACCCGATTCTGGATGTGTGTGGCACAACTGATAGCCTCTGCCCAAAAGGCGGGATCAAGAGAACGTGCATGAATCATACAGCTAGCCATTTCTTTGAGAGTTCGATTCTTGCGTTCTGCAACCCCATTCTGCTGTGGAGTGTATGCCACAGAATGCTGAAGATCAATCCCCTCAAATGTACAAAAATCCTCAAGTCTCTTGTTCACATATTCCCTGCCATTATCTGTACGAAGAATCTTGACCACTTTCCCTGATTGCTTCTCCACACGAGTCTTGAAGTCCTGAAATCTGTCAAATACTTCACTCTTATGAATGAGAAAGTAGACCCAAGTGAAGCGGGAGTAGTCATCAATGAAGGTAAGAACATAGCGGGCCTTACTAAATGAAGGTGTTGGAAATGGACCTGCTACATCACTGTGAACAAGTTGAAGAACTTCCAAAGCTCTCCAAGTTTTCTCTTTATCAAATTTCTCTTCGGGATGCTTGCCCATGGAACATCCTGAACATACACCCTCTGAAAAGCTGATTCGAGGAAGACCTGTGACCATGTCTTTAGTGCTGAGCTGCTGAAGATAGCGGTAGTTGAGGTGACCAAACCGCTCATGCCATAGCTTACTTTCTGAATTTGAATGAGTAAGCAAGGCCCTAGAAGGTGAACTTGGCACAAAGTGGGAAAATGAATAAAGCCTTGAGTTGTCATTGACTTGTCCCACTGCTACCAAGGCATCATCATCAAGTTCCTTTACCACAACTGAATCTGGTGTAAACTCAACCTTTTTCCCATTCCCATAGTGAGTGATTTGGTAGATGGAGAGAAGGTTAGTAGACAAGTTAGGAACATAGAGAACATTCTCAAATGTTCCATCATCCATGTCAACTGAACCTTTCCCTTCAACCTCTACTTGTGTATCATCACCTATGTAAATGTGAGGTACCTTAGATGGCTCTAATGAAGAAAACTGCTCCTTTGTAGAACCCATGTGATATGAGGCACCCGAGTCAAGTATCCATTGCTGTGAAGAACCTGTTGTAGCCACAAATGCTTGCCCTTTTCCCTTAGACTGTGAGGAAGAAGAAGAAGATGAATCCTTCTTTGTGTAGGCGGATGGCAAGTTGATGTTGTTTTTCTTGAGAAGATTGGTTAACTCATCAACTTGCTTTGCGTGGCATCGATGCTCATCATGACCATACTTTTTGCAATATGCACAAGTTGGTTTATCCTTCTTAGGTGGTGTCCCCTTCTTGGAAGAGGATTGAAGATTGCCTTGTGGTGGAGAGGATGATTGTCCCTTTTCCTGGTGTGGTTGAGACTTAGATTGCTTCTTCTTCTTGTTGGAATTTTTGCCTTGACTTCCTTGATTTCCTTGATTTGCTACCAAAGCCTTGGACTTTGAAGACTTGAGAAACCCCATGTTCAACAACTTAGATTGTTCCAATATCAACATTTCTGTGAAAGCATCAAAAGAAGGCATAACATAAGAACTCCCCACTGTCAAACGATGAGTTTGGAAGCTAGATACAAATGCTGCATATTCTGGTGCAAGCTTGTCCAACAAGTTGAATATCAATTGAGCATCCTTTTTGTCAATTCCACAATCCTTTAGCTTTGCTCTTAGCTCATTTGCTTTGGTTACATAATCTTGGATTGTATCAAAATTCTTGGGATCTAAGTTGGTGAGCTCATTATCAATCTGATAGCCGCTGATTTCATCAACTTGTCCATACAATTTCTGAAACATATCCCAAGCCTCTTTAATTGTTTTACACTTCTCAATGTGGAAAATGAGGTCATCTGATACATACTTGCATAAGGTTCCAAGAGCCATGCAATTCTTTGTGAGCCATTCTAATTGAGCATTTGGATCAGCCTTAGCATCAGGTGGTGCTGTTATTGTTCCATCTATGTAGTGTGTGAGACCCTTTTCCATTAGTTTACTCCATACTTTAATTTTCCATGATGCATAATTATGTGGAGTTAATGGTGGAAACTTATTAGGACTCATTGCAACAAGAATGGAAAGAGCACAAAGAGGCACAATCACACAAGACACCCCCCAAAATTCACTCAATCAAAGAACCCCCCCCAAATGTGATGATTTTGGCACTTTATAAGTAGTGCGTATACTATGGGCCACTTGCAAAAAATGGCAAAGTGGACTTCTGATTTACAATTTTACAACTGCCTCAAGAAGGCCAAAAGAGACTCAAACTGATAATGCAAGAGATCTAACTAAGATCCAAGCAATTTACAAGTACCTAATAGGCCAAATAAGACCAATATCTGAAAGTACAATTTTCACTCAAAATCTCTGAAATCTGATCATAGATTCTGAAAGTAGACGAAAAAATAAGCACTTTAAAAAAAAACGGCACCTGAAAAGGAGGTCGTATGAGCTCAAACGAGGCCTTTGAAGTTGCAGAATTGAGGATTGGACAGGTACAGCTGAGAGAATCCGAAAATTCCGAAAACCCTGTGCATCAAAATCAGAAAATAACCACACCACTGCGAAGATCACGAAATTTTAGCCCATTTCAAAAAAAATTGCACCAAAAAAGGAGCAAAAATGAGCAAGATATGGCCTTCCAAAGTTGGACTGCAAAACTGAAAAGCCCAATGGAGAGGGGTTAAAAATTTTCAAAAAAATGCTGATGTGGCGCTGACGTCAGCAAAACACTGTGTTAAATTTGACGGCCGTATGACCGTCACAAAAACTTCGCCCTCTGCTGATTGAGCGTCCGTACCGTACGGACAGGTCGCGTGGCAAGCTGACTGTATATTCCGTACTGTACGGAATATTGTTGACTGGGCAGGCTAATGTGGCGTACGGCTTCCTGCGTGGCACTGTACGGAAGAGTTGACTGTATCAGGGTTTTACCCGCGGGCCAGTGGCCCCCTGCCACGTGGCGGGCGCGGTCCTCCGTTCTGGTTGCTACGTGGCCGGGGAGCTGGCCGAGCCGGGAGCGGAAGCCGGGCGCCGGAGAGGAGATCCGGGCGGAGGCGAGGGCCGGCGCTGGGTGAGGGTTTCGGCGCAGAGAGGCGGAGGATGCCGGAGCTGCGGGAGGCGGAGAACCGGGAGCCCAGGCCGCGCAGAGACCGGCAGTCGCAGAAGCTGAGCGGAGCCGGGAGGAGACCTGCCGGCGTCGGTGCACGGTGGTGGCGGGTTGGTGCGGCTGGGAAGCGGTCTGCGGGTACAGTCGGCCGGGGTCAACACGGATGACGAGGCTTCGGCTGACAGACGACGCACGACACGGTACGCTGACAGGTACAGTCTGCAACCTGCGGTACAGCGGGTCACGGGGTTATGGGGGTCTGCGGACCCCCAAACAATTGTTTTTTTTTTTTGATTTTTCTCCCCTTTTTTCCAATTTCGGATTTTTTTGAATTTTTATTTTGATTTTTCTAATTTTTGAAAAATATTTTCCAGCAAAAAAAAAGAATTTTTTTTTTTTTTGATAAAATAAATAATAAATCCGAAAATCCGTCCTATGTAGCAAAATTGGGGAAAAAAATTTTCCTCACCAAAATAGGTCGACTTTATAGTCGAAATTTATGGAAATGGCCTCCTGGATTCAACGGTGATGTCCAAATCGCTGTATGATGCCTCCAAAAAATGAAGATCCCCAAATCCGAAAATAGAAGCCTTCCACGATGTCTCCAAAAACTGATCAACGAAGCCCCAATAGCTCTGATACCATGTTGGATTTTGCCAAGATCAAGGGCACAATGAAAAGCATAAAAGAGACAATAGAATGACAAGAACAAACTGTATTCTCATCAATATAAAAATGATCAATTGGATTAACCAATACAATGAATAGAGGCCTGCTTATATAGGCAAGGCCATATGGATGTATAAGCACACAAATATGACAAGTGGCTCAATGAGAAACAAGGGTAGGTAGGAAATAGGTGTGGGTAGGTAGGAGAAATAATATAATATTCCACATGAGGTGGATCACCCACCGAAGGTGGAATTATCACTCCACAATAAGTGGATATGATAGTGTAATAACAAGATCAACACCATAAAAGGTGGAATTTCTCCTACACACACTATCTCAATGTGACACAAACACCCAAGTGTCTCATATCCAAACTACTATGAAATGCATTATCCTAAGTTAACTTAAGTAAGTGTAATAATATCCATAATGAATATTTATTTACACCAACAGTCAAGAAAAAAGACGGGATGTTGAGAATGTGCATAGATTATCGGGCCCTGAATAAAAAGACTATAAAGAACAGATACCCTATCCCAAGAATTGATGAACTAATGGATGAACTCCACGGGGCAAAATATTTCTCTAAAATTGATCTAAGGTCAGGGTACCATCAGATTAGAATGAGGAAAGAAGATATCCCCAAGACCGCATTCAGATGTCACTATGGACATTTTGTATTTTTGGTTCTACCATTTGGTCTCACTAATGCATCGACCACCTTTCAGTCATGCATGAATCATACATTCAGGCAACAGTTGAGGAAATTTCTTCTAATATTCTTCGATGATATACTCATTTACAGCAAGACATGGGAAGAACATCTCCTGCATATTGAAGAGGTATTAAATATTCTGGAAACTGAATCCTTGTATGCTAAAGCCTCCAAGTGCGAATTTGGGATGAGAGAAATTATATACTTAGGTCGCAAAATTAGTGAGGTAGGAGTGAGTGTGGATGAGGAAAAAATCAAGGCCATCAAAGAATGGCCCACCCCTAGAACCTTAACACAATTAAGAGGGTTTGTGGGACTATACAACTACTATAGACATTTTGTAAAAGGGTTTTTCAAAATAGCAGCACCCCTCACCGACCTAACTAAGAAAGGAGCCTTCACATGGAATGACCAAGCCCAACAAGCCTTCGAACAACTTAAAATAACCATGAGCTCATGTCCAGTATTGGCCATTCCTGACTTCTCTATACCTTTTGAACTACAATGTGATGCATCCGGGGAGGGAATTGGTGCAGTCCTCATGCAAAAGAAACACCCCCTAGCTTTTGAGAGCCGTAAATTTACCGAAGCAGAGAGACACTACTCTATCTATGACAAAGAGATGTTAGCCATAATGCACACCTTATACCTCGTCTGTGGGAAGTTCGGTGTGAAAACTAATCATAACAGCCTACGCTTCTTCTTGAGCCAAAGGGACCTTAATGATAGGCAACAAAAATGGGTGAGCAAAATACAAGCCTATGACTTTGATATAGAATATGTGAACGGGGTGAATAATAGGGCAGCAGATGCATTATCCTGAAGAGAACACCTCAATACCCTTACCAGTATCTCAAGGGACTGGAAGGAAGAAATCCTTAATGAATATAACCAAGATCCACAAACAAAGGAAATCTTGGAGGGAAACCTCCCCAATGAAGACTTTAAAGTTAAAGGAGACCTCATCTTGTACAAAAGAAGGGTATACTTGACCCCTCAAACCAAATTCAAAAACAAGCTCCTAAAAGAATTCCATGATAACCCCCTGGCGGGACACCAAGGATATTATAAAACTTACAAACACATAAGGGAAAAATATGCATGGAAAGACCAGAAGAGAGATATCCAAAAATATGTACAAGAGTGCCTAACGTGTCAATGCAATAAAACAAAACTTACTCACCCAGCTGGATTACTTCAACCATTACCTATTCCCAAACAGAAGTGGGAGAGCATTTTGATGGACTTTATAACAGGATTGCCAAGGACACAAGGGAAAGATAGCATCTTTGTGGTGGTAGACAGACTCACGAAATATGCCCATTTCTTTGTAGTCTCCACTGAATACAAAGCCCACCAAATAGCCGATTTATTCTTCAGGGAGATTTTCAGACTCCATGGACTCCCTCTAAATATTGTCAGTGATAGAGACAGCAAGTTTATTAGTCAATTCTGGCAAGAACTCTTCAGAATGGCAGGAACGGGTTTGACCCCTAGCACCAGTTATCACCCTCAAACTGATGGGCAAACTGAAATAGTGAACAAATGGATAGAGGGCTACCTAAGGAATTATGTTATAGGGAAACAAACGGCTTGGATCAAGTGGTTACACCTAGGAGAACATTGTTACAACACGACACACCACATGTCAATCGGGATGAGCCCTTTTGAAGCCTTGTACGGCTATGAGGCCACAAGCTTTGGAGAACTAATAAACCAAGAAAGCAAAGTACTGAAAGCACAAGATTTTGTGCAACAAAGTAAGGATATCATGAAGACCTTGAAAGAGAATTTACAACAAGCCCAAAATCAACAAAAGATCTATGCAGACAAGAAGTGTTCAGAAAGGACTTTTGAGGTCGGAGATCTAGTGTTTTTAAGGCTACAACCATATAAGCAATCTTCCCTCAAGAAGAATGGGGCTGAAAAATTGAAACCTCAGTTCTATGGACCCTATAAGGTAATTCGAAGGATTGGGGAAGTAGCTTATGAAATAGAACTTCCCAAAGATAGTAAAATACATAATGTGTTCCATGTCTTGTAATGCCCCGCCAGGAAACCCCGAAGGGATAAGCCAAAACACAAGAATAGAGTGCAATAATTTTTTTTTTTAAAGTTACACCACATTAAGATACAACAAGATAACAAAGATTCAGATTACATAGCGGAAGACATCAACTAACACCTAAAGAGTTTCCCAACGAGATTACTTAAATTTCACCATTCACTTAACTCACACAATTAATCCAATAAGTTGATTACCTTAATAACGAGATAATTCTTAATCAGGATAATTTCTTTCAGAAGATGGAAATAGAAAACACAAGCAAAGATTCATCCATTAAGATCTATTCATAATCTTCATTCAAGCTTTTCGTTTAAAATTACAAGCCAAACATCTAATATTCTAACACACTAGAATTTCATCATATACATATGAGATCTTTTCAAGCATACTTAATTTCCTTAACAACAACTGAATATGTTCCATTACTCTAAGTTACATTCTTTCATATTCCAATCTACTGCATTTTAAAAGATGATTGCATACATGCATCTACAATAAATCTCATCTAATCCACTTATACATTCGATCGAAATGGCATTCAAGAAAGGACTACATATAAGCATTTAAAGTTAATTCCATTTATCCACTTATCCATTCTAACATAAGCTAATCATACATGATAAAGCTGAATAAAGGAAACGTAAGAGAATAACATCACATAACACCATAATGATCTCGGAGTTCACCCCTAAGTGGCTACATCTCCGGGTCTGCTCAACTGCAAGACCCCTCTGATAAACAATAAAGTTAAGAATACAAGAGGTTACACTATTACAATCCGGCCGTTAAGGCGAAATATAACAATGTACAAACGACCCCATCGGTCAATAAATACATAAACGATCCCTGAAAAGAACAGGATTCAGCTGAACATAATCAAAGCTAATAAAAAGGTCCAGAAGAGCATCCACAAAACTGAGTCATCACCATCCAAGGTCTAACATGAAACTAGGTACTCACAAGGTGTAATGTCCCCTTTTTAGCGCAACATGATATGGGGTGTCGTTAGCCTATTCTGACACGATCGCGAAGGCTAACAAGGACATTGGTGGGATCCTGAGGTGTTTTGGCCTAGGTGTTTTCAGTTTTAGGCCAATCGGTGCTGCTTTGACAGGGTTTCTAGACACTTACTATTTATAGTAAGTTAGTCTCCAAGCAGTGACTTGGAATTTTTAGTGTTTCCCTGGTTGGCATAATTATCAGTAGAAAATATTTGAAGGCGACAATGATTTAAAGGGATTATCAACAAGGTTTTAATATTTAACGATAAAGTGTAAAGTTAAATTAAATATTTAACTTTATCGTTATATTATAAGGTTGGGAATATAAAGTAATGTTTAAAATATTAAAAGTTCCCTTTAATGTGTACATTGTGGGAAATAATATTTTATTCTAAAATGTATTATCCCACATTGAAGAAATGAAGTGTTTGCATCCAGGAAGAAGATATAAATGGAGGTCGAGAGCTCTCTTTTGGGATAGGTTGGGATGAATTAATGTTATGCTGTTGGATTTCGTAGAAATCTGATTATTGGGCTTGGAGGACGGAATCCCTCTTTGCTAGCATTCTCTTCGCTGTTGAAAGACACAGTCAGGAGGATTAATGGTGTTTTCATTCAGGAAACACATTGGGCTTCATTTGGTGCTCTCGCATGATGTTTTTACAGGGGTATGAAAGTGCAGATTTGAAAATAGTGTTTTTGCTACAGTACCACATGAATAGTGTTTTTGCTACAGTACCGCGTGAATAGTGATTTGCTACAGTACCGCGTGAACAGTGTTTTTGCTACAGTACCACGTGAACAGTGTTTTGCTACAGTACCGCGTGAACAGTGTTTTTGCTACAGTACCGCGTGAATAGTGTTTTGCTACAGTGCTGCGTGAATAGTAAAAATGCTACAGTGCCGTGAATAGTGCAGCTACAGTGCATGAACAGTGTTTTCAGCAGGTTCTATACTTGTGGAGTCCAGGTTTGAATTTGTTTATTATCATATGGTCTGTAATATTCTTCAAATCTGATTTGTATGCTTGGAGTTGGAATTAAATAAATACCATCAGCATTAATCCTCTTGTTTTTGGTATTTGATATGTCTGGTTATTTTTATATTGAATAAACTTTGAAAGCTTTACAATAAATATCAGTTTACCAAATTTATCCTATAGCAAATCAAGAACCAAAAAATCCAGTAGTCAGCTTGCACGCCAACTGTTTGACAAAATTACACTAAGTAAAAAGGACATAAATTTAGTACCGAACAGGGGGTGTCCATTACACAAGGGCAAAGACAATAGGACGACCCACAAAGGTACTCTTAACAGGACAAAATGACAACACACTAGCGAACGTAGGGACAAGTGTCATCACACAACCTGGTATGGTTACCATGGCAAGTCTTCATAGGTCCCGGCCCCATACATTGGGTTACCCTGGCAACCTAATCCGAGCTTCCAGCCCATCCAAGCCTCATGTGGACCCACACATCCTCTCATGAAGACAAGGATGATGGTTTGCCATTTCAGGCCTTCTCACAGCATGTCGGGTCTGTGTTAGCACTCATCCCATGTGTGAGGCACAATTATCTTACTTAGAGATTAACATTCAAATCTACTGATAGGTTATCACTTATTAGACTCACTTTCGATGGGTTACCCAACAGCCACTTTGGGCGCGGCCCCCAATCGAAAGCCACTTTCCCATATGACACTAGACTATACTCAGACGAACTCAAAAACCAAGGAATACACATGGTCGGACGAACGGAGTTCAAGAAGGAGAGAACAACCATCTGGTCAAACACGAATCATCATTCGACACCCACACAAAGGATATGACCAAATACGACACTACCACAAAACAACAGTCAACTCGGAATCGAGGACTGAAACAGGTACCCCAAATCATTCCATACGACAGGGACCTATCAAACAAAACACGACTTGCCATTACATAATCAAAAGCGAATACAGAAATTAAACTCGCATAGGCAACATTCAACAGATACAATCTTTCCGAATTGATCTAAACATTAAAAGTCGATCAAGTTTTCTACATGATCTATGTTTCCAAAAGTACACTAGCAGGAAAACATCATTGCAAGGTGAAATCAATATCACAATTTGCAATAGTACCATTGTCTATTTCTCAAGCGAAGGAAAAATTATAAATTAACCATTCATTTTACTAAACGAGAATATCAGTAACTAAACAATTTTCCCAAATGGTACTTAATTAAATTTCCAAAAGCACATCGCTTAAATGATCAAATATCCAACGATAAAATATTTCACTTGCTTCTCAATTACTCAAATGATATGTTCTTGAATATAATTTAACATAATCAATTAGTAAATACATCATAATTCAACAATCTTCCAATAACATAATATTCTATATTTCTTTAAAACAATACTCCCTCAATTAGCCAAATATTCAAATCAGCTATAAGGTCAGGTATATACTTATTAATCCAAGATCAATCAAAACATAATCAATTAATACTCCATTGTGAAATTAACAATTCTAAAATTTAATTAGAAAATGTACATTAATCATAAAACGAAATCTGAATATTAATTAACGAAAGTATCCTTTTATACGATTAATTAATATCAAATTAATCATGAATTATAATTATGCCACATTAATCATAATTAAGAGCTTAATTAAAAACTTGACATTAACTAATATCAAAAACTATATATATATATATATTTTTTTATATAAAAAAAATACATTAAAAAAAAACACATTTTAAAAAACCGAATTGAAAAAAAAGAATGTGTGGGGAAATCGGCCCATGCCCTAGCCGCAGCGGCGCAGGGCCTGCGGCTCCCACGCGGGGAATGCAGCTCCCTGCGTCGCCGCGGGGGACGCGCCGCTCCTTGCGGCCACCGCGGCGGAGACGCAGAGTCTGCGGCCGCCGCGGGGGTCGTAGCGAGCTGCGGCCTCCGCCGGCTGCGGCTGCGTGCTGTGTGAAGGATAAAGGAGATGGCGGGGGAGGAGGAGGCGGGTTGAGCTCCGCTCCCCGCCCTCCAAACCCCAATCCAAACTATTTTTTTTAAAATTTATTTTCTTGCACAGTTCGATCCTCTTTAAAAACAACAAATCGAATTTGCTAAAATATTTTCGATTTACAATAAGAGCAGGTTCAATGAAATATGTTTGGGTATCATATATTTTTTTTTGATGGTATTCATTCTTTCCAAACCCAAATGGGTTTCAAGCACCCAAAAGAATTGAGGAATAAATTAAAAAAAACTCAAATAACTTTTCCAGCAAAGACCCATATTGGGCCAAAAAGAACCATTTTAACACAATGATTCAACCATGAATATTCTTGAAGAACACAAGCTAACAGCATAGTTCTAAACCCACAATTCCAAATTTCAAACTGATAACAATTTTAACAAGATTGGATTTGACAACAAGCAATTTCATTCAACAACAGACTATTTCCATGGCACAAGGAAGAACAGTTAAGGTAATTCCTACCTTCATACGCATTCCTGGAAGAGCTGAAAGAGAGCCCACTTGCCAGATCCAGAATATCCCTTCTTCCCCAAAACCCCCAAATTTTCATCCAAAAAAACTTTCTCCAACAAAATAATTTCCAAAAATATCCATCCCCCAAAATTTCCCAAAATTTAGGTTATAAGGAAGAGTTGACCAAAATTCCATTTTTGGAATTAAAATTTTTATTTAAAAATAATTCTCAAAATTAATTCTTTTCTAACTATATCAATAAATTGAATTGCTTTTCCCATTTAAAATTGATTTTCTCACTCAACTGAAATTTAACCTTTCTAATTTAAAAAGCCAACAGAATACAATTAAATCTACTGCAATTAAATACAAAACTTTCTTTTTCAACAGCCTATACAAAATGCATTTAATATTCAAAATCGACCATTTAATCGAACTTACTCCCAATTTAAGACAAGCAATCCAATATCAACGATACTCGCATAACGAAACCCTGATTAATCTAGTCCATTAATCTTTAATGCACGAACACATATTTAATCAAATTAAATACTTAAGGACTAATTAATCAATTTAACCATACACACCAAGCACGCAAACCGAGAAGGTCAACCAAACAGACGACTCGCAAACCCAAACAAAAAGGGATTACCGACGGCGACTGACGATGCTCACCTGAGCACGACTAGGGTCAACTAGGGTCTTACGACCACCTAATCCAACTCTAAGGATTAAAGAGGTACACTCAAACCTGCAAATTCAGGTGAAGACGAACCTCGCACTCATGCGGCGTTGTACCTGAAATCTCCTGCAACCAAGAGTCATACATGCATACATATATAAACTTAATGAAAGCGTTAGCCCGATATTAATACCACAAAATAGGAACACTAAACAACTTGCATACAACTAGTGTGAAAACCACATCAACAGCTATGCATTAAATCAAACATCCGACTATAACATTATATTAAGATAAACTAACCAAGATTAAACCGAGATTAGAAATTGATTAGGGCAGGGGTACTACATGTCTCCCGACTCAAAAAAGTTCTCGGGCAACACTTGGCTCCTTGCAGTGAACTACCACCCCTAGATGATGAAGGGAAACTCACCTTGTACCTTGAGATCATTCTAGATACACGACAGAAAGAGCTTAGGAACCAAACCATTACCGAAAACCTGATTAAATGGAAGAATCTCCCAAACAAGGATGCTACTTGGGAAAAAGAGGAAGATCTAAAGATGCTTGAGGACAAGCAAAATTGAGACGGAGGGACTGTGATAACCCCTAAGGTATCACCTGATGTAAAGTTATTTAATAATGTTAAGATATGGATCAATTGAATTAGATTATTGCAAATACATGGTTAATACGATAATACAAGTAATATATTAAATAGAGAAAATATATTTAATATATATTAAAGGAAAGTGTGATTTTATATGTAATGTATTTAAATATATATAGGTAATAAGAAAATGTTATTTATTATTTTTTAAATATATAATAAAGAAAGTGTATTTACTATACATGTAAAATTATATAATAAAGAGGAAATTATTCATTATTTAAATACATTCAAAAAAGACAAAACAATGCATGACCTCCTAATAAACTACTACGAGCCTGTAATGGACACCCCCTGTTTGGCACTAAATTTATGTCCTGTTTACTTAGTGTAATTTTGTCAAACAGTTGGCTTGCAAGCTGACTACTGGATTTTTTGGTTCTTGATTTGCAATAGGATAAATTGGATAAGCTGATATATTATTGTAAAGCTTTCAAAGTTTATTCAATATAAAAACAACCAGACATATCAAATACCAAAAACAAGAAGATTAATGCTGATGGTATTTATTTAATTCCAACTTCAAGCATACAAATCAGATCTGAAGAACATTACAGACTATATGATAATAAACAAATTCAAACTTGAACTCCACAAGTATAGAACCTGCTGAAACACTATTCACACACTGTAGCTGCACTATTCACGGCACTGTAGCATTTTTACTATTCACGAGGCACTGTAGCAAAACACTATTCACGCGGCACAGTAGCAAATGACTATTCACGCGGTACTGTAGCAAAACACTATTCACGCGGCACTGTAGCAAAAACACTATTCACTCGGTACTGTAGCAAAAACACTATTCACGCGGTACTGTAGCAAAATCACTATCTTCAAATCTGCACTTTCAAACCCCTGTAAAAACTTCATGCGAGAGCACCAGATGAAGCCCAATGTGTTTCCTGAATGAAAACACCATTAATCCTCTTGACTGTGTCTTTCAACAGCGAAGAGAATGCTAGCAAAGAGGGATTCCGTCCTCCAAGCCCAATAATCAGATCTCTACGAAATCCAACAGCATAACATTAATCTCATCCCAGCATACCCCCAAAAGAGAGCTCTCAACCTCCATTTATATCTTCTTCCTGGATGCAAAACACTTCATTTCCTAAATGTGGGATAATACATTTTAGAATAAAATATTATTTCCCACAATGTACACATTAAAGGGAACTTTTAATATTTTAAACATTACTTTATATTCCCAACCTTATAATATAACGATAAAGTTAAATATTTAATTTAACTTTACACTTTATCGTTAAATATTAAAACCTTGTTGATAATCTCTTTAAATCATTGTCGCCTTCAAACATTTTTACTGATAATTATGCCAACCAGGGAAACACTAAAAATTTCAAGTCACTGCTTGGGGACTAACTTACTATAAATAGTAAGTGTCTAGAAACCCTGTCAGAGCAGCACCGATTGGCCTGAAACTGAAAACACCTAGGCCAAAACACCTCAGGATCCCACCAATGTCCTTGTTAGCCTTCGGGACCATGTCAGAATAGGCTAACGACACCCCATATCATGTTGCGCTAAAAAAGGGACATTACAGTCCGCCCCCCTTGAAATTGCTTGTCCTTAAGCAAATTCGGTCCTGAATGTTGCAATACCTGCTCATTCTCCCATGTAGCATCCTCATCTGGCAGGTCTCTCCATTTCACCAAGTATTCCTTAACGATTCTGTTCCTTAGTGTCCTTTCCCTGACATCCAGAATAGCTTCGGGTACTAACACAAGCTTCCCCTCCTCATCCAAAGGGGGTAAATCTGCAGAAGGCACTACACTCTGACCAATGGCTTTCTTAAGCCTAGACACATGAAACACATTGTGCACCCGACTGCCCTCTGGAAGCTCAAGCTCATAGGCGACTTCACCCACTCTGCGAATCACCCTGTAGGGACCATAAAATCTAGGCTTCAACTTTTCAGCTTCGCTCTTCTTGAGTGATGACTGTCTATATGGTTGTAGTCTCAAATACACCATGTCACCAACCTCAAAACTACGCTCCACCCTATGTTGATCGGCATACAACTTTTGCTGATTCTGTGCCTGCTGTATATTCTCCTTGAGCGCCCTCAAGATGTCCTGACTATCCTGCAATGAGTCTCGGGCTTTGGGTACTCTGCTATCCCCCAAGACTATGTCAACAAAGCTCGGCGCCTCATAGCCATAAAGTGCCATGAAGGGTGTCATCCTGATAGACATATGATATGTCGTGTTGTAACAATATTCCCCCATGTGTAACCATCTCACCCAGGCCCTCTGTTGTGCAGTCACATAATTTCGCAGATAACCCTCAACCCACTTATTCACAATCTCTGTCTGACCATCCGTCTGTGGATGATAACTAGTGCTGGGTGTGAGCTCCGTACCACACAACTGAAAGAGCTCCTGCCAAAAAGCACTCAAAAATCTGCTATCCTGATCACTCACTATAAACCTGGGCAACCCATGCAATCTGAATATCTCCTTGTAAAAGAGGTCTGCCACCTGCGTTGCTGTGTAAGTAGATGGTATAGCGAAGAAATGGGCAAACTTTGTCAAGCGGTCTACCACAACATATATACAATCTCGCCCTTGCACTTTAGGTAGTCCGGTGATGAAGTCCATGGATATGCTTTCCCACTTCCTATCTGGAATGGGCAAAGGCTGAAGCAACCCTGCAGGAAAAGTGTGCTCTCCCTTATTCTGTTGACATACTGCACACTCCTTCACATATCTCTGCACATCATCCTTAAGTCCCCTCCAAGTAAACCTTTCACAGATCTGCCTGTAAGTTTTGAAGATCCCAGGATGTCCAGCTGTAGGCGCATCATGGAACGCCCTTAAAATTTCCCCCTTGAACAGTGATGTAGGAATCAAATAAATCCTATCCTGAAATCTGATCAACCCATCCAACACCATATACCTATCATCATGTATGGTACCTGCAACTATCCTAGAAGCCCAAGTATCCCCTGCATACTCTGCTATAATCCGATCTCTCCAATCCCCTGAAATCTCAACTAGAGCACAAACATGTGGTCTCCTGGATAAAGCATCGGCCACCACATTCTTCTTCCCTTTGACAAACTCTATGTCAAAATCATAAGCCTGCAATTTAGTGATCCATTTTTGCTGCCTGTCATTAAGATCACGTTGGCTCATGAAATATTTTATGCTATTGTGATCAGTTTTGATCACAAACCGTCCACCTACTAAGTATGATCGGAATTTGACCAATGCATGCATTATGGCCAACATCTCCCTGTCATAGATAGAATAGCTCCTCTCAACACCTCGGAGCTTCCTACTCTCGAATGCAATGGGATGTTTCTCCTGCATCAATACTGCCCCTATCCCATCACCTGAAGCATCACACTGAAGTTCAAATGGCTTCGTGAAATCTGGTAGAGCTAAAACTGGACAAGATGACATCACTTGTTTGAAGTGGTCAAAACATCGCTGCGCTGCTTCTGTCCATACGAAGGCTCCCTTTTTAGTGAGGTCTGTCAAAGGTGCTGCAGTCTGTGAAAACCCCTTAACAAACCTCCTGTAAAACCCGCATAAACCAAAGAACCCTTTAAGTTGTGTGAGGTTCGTGGGAGTAGGCCAATCTACTATAGCTCTAATCTTTTCAGGGTCTACTCGAACTCCATCTGCACTAATAATATGCCCAAGGTATAGTAATTGTGTCATACCAAACTCACACTTAGACTCCTTGGCATATAAAGACTCTCTCTCTAGGATAGATAATACCTCCTCCAAATGCTGTGAATGTTCCTCCCAGGTCTTACTGAAGACCAAGATGTCATCAAAGAAGATCAAGACAAATCTCCTCAACTGCTCCCTGAATACCTGGTTCATACAACTTTGAAATGTAGCGGGTGCGTTGGTTAGTCCAAATGGCATAACCATAAACTCAAAGTGGCCATAGTGACATCGGAAGGCTGTTTTCTCAATGTCCTCTGCTCTCATCCTGATCTGATGGTATCCGGATCGCAAATCAATTTTGGTGAAGAAGCATGCCCCATGCAACTCATCAATCAGCTCATCAATCCTAGGAATGGGATACCTATTTTTAATTGTTTTCTTATTCAGTGCCCTGTAATCGATGCACATGCGCATTGTCCCATCCTTCTTCTTTACCAAAACTACAGCTGAAGCAAAGGGGCTTTTGCTAGGCCTGATGTGCCCCATTTCCAACAACTCCTTAATTGCCTTCTCTATCTCATCTTTATGTTTCTTAGGATGACGATAGGGAGTGATCATCACTAGTTTGGCTCCCTCCTCGAGCTCAATAACATGCTCTGCACCCCTGTCAGGAGGAACCCCATGAGGAATATCACTGAATACCTTGGCATGCCTGTCAAGAATCTCCTGTATATCTGGTGGATGACTCTTCACCCGAGGCTCCGGTGAAGTTGGCATAACTAAGCACTTTGTTGCCCACTCTATGTCATTATGTCGAAAAAGTCTCTCCATTCTCTTCAAAGAGACTACCCTGCAACTCCCATCTGAAAGTCCCCTGAGAACAACAGTCCTACCCTCATGCTGAAACCTCATTTCCAACTTCGCTAGGTTGAAAGTGAACTCAACCAGCGATGCCATCCATGTCATACCGAGGATGACGTCGTAATCTCCCATGTCCACAACGTAGAAATCATCCTCCAACTCATAGCCATCTCCAAATCTAATGTGAAGATTTGAAACCTTCTGAGTACATAATAGCTTTTGGCCATTAGCCACCATGACCCTAAAACCATCATGCTCCTCTGTCTGTAAACCTCTCCTGGCTACCAACTGTGTATCTATAAAGTTATGTGTAGCCCCAGTGTCAATGAGAGATATCACTTTCTGCCCCTGGATGGTACCCCTGACCTTAAATGTGATTGCCTTTTGGGCCCCTGTCAAGCGTGCCAACGATCTATCATCCTTAGGAATGCTGCTCTCCTCTATCGTGTTCCCCTCATCTGAATCGGAGTGCTGATCCTCCCCCTCTGACTCTGACTCCTCTGCTGAAAAATACTCCATTTGATTTGCCTTAGCCTTGAGAGGGCATTTATGAGATAAGTCCCAAGGCTCTCTACACTGGAAGCACAGTTTCTTCTTTCGAAGTTCATTCAAGGTTTCACTGTCTAGTCCTTTTGATCCTTCTTTGGGTTTGTTATACTCTTTCTGAAATGGTTTTTTGTCTTTGTCCTTGCGGTAGGAAGAATCTGTTGAATGGTATTTTCCTTTGTATACCGAAGGGGCTAAATCTCGTGCCTTTTTAGTTGCTTCTGCTAAGGTGAGTGGATCATGTCCCTTCACCCAACCACGTAATGGATCAGCAAGCCCATCACAAAATAACACCACCAATCTCCTAGGAGAGATATCAGTAACAAGTACAGACAAACGCTGAAACTCGGCGATTTAAGTATCCATAGAACCTGACTGTTTTAACTGTGCTAGCTCCTTGAAATGTAACTCGGGATCCCTAGTGTCAAATCTCTCAATCAATCTTTCTGTGAATTTCTCATAGGATGTAATTTGATTATGCCCCAGAGTCACCATGCCATGATGCCACCATTCATGCGCAACGCCGTCCAAATGCATAGCCGCATACTTGATAGCCTCCTCCTCAGGCATAGGATTAAGCTGCAAGTATGTATCTACCTTCTGCACCCAAGCTCGTGCGGTCATCTTCCCTGAAGCATCATAATAAGGCAAGGAAAGTTTTCCAACTTTCTTTCTCAGCTCAAAATTCTGATTCCTCCCTCCTGCTCTAGGCATATGTCTCATCCTCAAGTCCATATAATCTCTGAGGGAAATATCTGCCTGAAACTCGGGTCCACTGGCCTCCCAGTCCCTCCTGAACTGACCCTGTAACTCAGTAATCTGCGGTTCGTTCACTGGTTGAACCGGATCCCTAGGTGGGAAGGTGGGTAGAAGAGGTCTCGAGCTCGCTGTTCGAGCTGGGTGTGCAACATGTTTAAAGTTATCCGCCTCATTCCCATTGTTGCCATGTCCATTATTACCATTAATGTTATTCTCAGGGCCATTGTTGTTGCCTCGGCCTCCATTATTATCATCGCCCCTATTGTTATCGTTTCCCCCATTGTTATTGTTTCCATTGTTGGCATCACCTGGATTAATATTGATGCCCATCTGTCTAGCCATAAGCTGCAACATCATGTCCATTCGCCTATTCTGCTCCTGCTGCATACGCTGCCCTTGCTCTAATGTACCCAGTAACTGTCTGAACATTACCTCTCCCTGATCTGGACCGGTATTCCTATCATCTCGGTCACCCATACTGCTGTCCTGATCAAAGAATATCTCCTCTATGTCTGTATGACTGGATTCTATGTCCACCTGCACGGATGAACTAGACTGCTCGCTCTGTGAGTTCAAATTTCTGTTTTGTCTTGCTTTGGTATGGCGGAAGTTATAAGGCCCCTGTTGCATGCTTAAACATACATGCTTAGCATGTTTTTTAATTCATTAATTTCTGATTTTAGTGTTTTGATATTTTGTCAAACACTTTTCCCTCTATCTAGCTGTTCCAAAGTCTCTGTAAGACCTCCACAGGATGGCAGGACTTATAGCTCTGATACCACTGTAATGGACACCCCCTGTTCGGCACTAAATTTATGTCCTGTTTACTTAGTGTAATTTTGTCAAACAGTTGGCTTGCAAGCTGACTACTGGATTTTTTGGTTCTTGATTTGCAATAGGATAAATTGGATAAGCTGATATATTATTGTAAAGCTTTCAAAGTTTATTCAATATAAAAACAACCAGACATATCAAATACCAAAAACAAGAAGATTAATGCTGATGGTATTTATTTAATTCCAACTTCAAGCATACAAATCAGATCTGAAGAGCATTACAGACTATATGATAATAAACAAATTCAAACCTGAACTCCACAAGTATAGAACCTGCTGAAACACTGTTCACACACTGTAGCTGCACTATTCATGGCACTGTAGCAAAACACTATTCACGCGGCACTGTAGCAAAAACACTATTCACGCGGTACTGTAGCAAAATCACTATCTTCAAATCTGCACTTTCAAACCCCTGTAAAAACTTCATGCGAGAGCACCAGATGAAGCCCAATGTGTTTCCTGAATGAAAACACCATTAATCCTCTTGACTGTGTCTTTCAACAGCGAAGAGAATGCTAGCAAAGAGGGATTCCGTCCTCCAAGCCCAATAATCAGATCTCTACGAAATCCAACAGCATAACATTAATCTCATCCCAGCATACCCCCAAAAGAGAGCTCTCAACCTCCATTTATATCTTCTTCCTGGATGCAAAACACTTCATTTCCTAAATGTGGGATAATACATTTTAGAATAAAATATTATTTCCCACAATGTACACATTAAAGGGAACTTTTAATATTTTAAACATTACTTTATATTCCCAACCTTATAATATAACGATAAAGTTAAATATTTAATTTAACTTTACACTTTATCGTTAAATATTAAAACCTTGTTGATAATCTCTTTAAATCATTGTCGCCTTCAAACATTTTTACTGATAATTATGCCAACCAGGGAAACACTAAAAATTTCAAGTCACTGCTTGGGGACTAACTTACTATAAATAGTAAGTGTCTAGAAACCCTGTCAGAGCAGCACCGATTGGCTTGAAACTGAAAACACCTAGGCCAAAACACCTCAGGATCCCACCAATGTCTTTGTTAGCCTTCGGGACCATGTCAGAATAGGCTAATGACACCCCATATCATGTTGCGCTAAAAAGGGGACATTACAGAGCCCTCCCGATCACCCCGCATGAAGTGGTGCGATTACCACCGAACCCCTTCATGTGGAAGGGGACCCGTGGAGGGGTACAACCCTTCACGGGGTATTAAGGGGGGAGGCAGCCACAGCAGTAAGGGAGGGAGGGGGAAACGGGAGGTAAAGCGGAAGGAGTATTCAGGGAGACTTCTGCTATGAACCAGTAAGGGTAAGTATTACCATTTACTAAGTATTATAATTAATTAATATGTTAATGTTAATTAATATATATATTGTTCATTGAACATAGGTAAGGAATATTTAAGGCAATTAATTGTACGCATTAAATTGCTATAATTAATTAATATGTTAATGTTAATTAATATATATTGTTCATTGGACATAGGTAAGGAATATGTTAAGGCTATTTATTGTATGCAATTAATTAATATACTAATCTACACACGAAAGAATGATTAAGGAATATAGATGTTATCAAAGAAGATGTAATGCATATGTTAACAATGCTAGGGTACATTTGATATATATATATATATGTTAAAGAATACACTAGGAATACATGTTAACATAAAATGTGGATTATGAAATAAAATAGTACTAAATCATCAAAGTGTATTTTAAATGTAAATGTAAACACATGTTGGAGGCTATAGGGAGGAAACTCCATTAGTCTAAGGGAGGGATTATGAAAATCCCTAGGGCAGTATATATACTGAACATTGATATGCATATGTATGGCTTGGTTGTTTGAGTACAACCAAGAAGAGACGGATCTGGCTGGTCCCCTCTGAGGACTTGGATGATGGGATGCATCACCCAAGGCAAGGAATGACATAGGGTCTTCCTTGGATGGCTTGGGTGTAAGAGGTTACACCCAAGACAAGAGTTGAATTAACCTTCGATATCCTGGAGGGCTTGGACGTAAGAAATTACATTCAAGACAGGGGTCGAAATTCACCTTTGACTTCCTGGAGGGCTTGGAACCAAGATGGGTTCCAAGAAGGCGAGCTTCACGGCCGCCTAAGGACATACCTTTGTATGGCATTCGTATCCTTTTTATTAGATTAAAATTATGATTATGCTAATTAAGTGTTTTAAAGTTAGATTGCAATTTAGATTAGATATATATTTATATGTCTGTTGTATTCTAACAATCTGTTTTGCAGGATAGTGATCTCTAACTAGTAGGGACATTACACGGTCCCTAAAACAAACTAGAGCGGAAAAGGGGACATTACATAACTTTAGGATGAATCTGCCTAGGCGTATCTCTTTTTAGTCACTAGATTGATAATGGTTGAAAGATTGCCTTATAACTTGCGCTTTATTTTGAAGAAGACTACTACTTACTTAGTCGTCTATTTGATCAAGTTGCTTGTCTTTATTTGTCAACCCTCTCTCTTGGGCTTGTCTTTGTACTTGAATCTTAGCTGCATTGTCAAGGCTGTTATAGTTCAACCTTCACTTCTTTTTGTCAAGAATAGTGGTAGCAAGGTGGAAATTTGCAAAGCATTATCTGTCCCACATGAATCATCTTGGATTTCTAGAAATGTCAGCTTAATATTTTGTAATTTCCAAGTCTAACTGCAAAATTGGTCAATCTCATCAAATGGTCATGTGCACACTGGATTTGAAAGTTGTTGGAAGTTCTTGCATAAATCAGCCTTGTGGCCAATGCTAGGTGTCAAAAACTATTATCTTGGAAGTTTGTTTGGAGTAAAAAATTACCATGGGAAGCATGCAAAATGCATAATTACTCCTCGATTGGTAGAGTATAGGCATACTTTCTTCTATCTACTTGTAGCAAATTTATACAATGATGACAGATCTTATAATAAAGAAAGGGGGGTTTGTGGGAAAGAGTTCTATAAGAAGCACTTTGAGCATAAGATTAAAATTTTGCAAGAAAAGAAATGAAACGCTGGAAGGTTATCAACAAAGTTACTTTTCCAGTGTCATTTTTTATGTGATTCAATTACAAAGTACAATCATAATAGCATAGATAACTTAGATGATTTGAGCATAGAAGCACTCATAGCATTGTGCTTCTCTTCTATTCATGTTTAGTGGACTTCTTTACTTTACAAATTGACAAGCATACATGATTGTGTGTAATTCTCTACCACTTAATGTTTAAAGATAGTTCATCAATCTACTAATGCTTCATTTATTACATCAAATGGTATTTGATGTAATGTAAAGTGGCTACCTTAGAACTATGTCAAAACTAAATTTATAACTACCTACTTACTAATAGAACCCTAATCAAAATTTAGTCAAGCTGAATTTAAGTGATTTATTTTTACAAATTTGAGTTGAGATGGGTTACACCCAAACTTACCTAAAAAAATATAGCACTGGTCACTTCACTCTTCTCTATCACCAGAGGACTTATGAGGATCTCTATTTGTGCTTAATTGGAGATGGTTGCATTCTTTCATAGTTGATAATAGTCATTGAACACCTTCAGTATTAGGAATCTAAAATCACTTCTCGAAGAGGGTCTTTGTTGCTTTTCTTGTATAATATAACTACCACGTTCAACTGGTGTTATGGGAGGTGCAACAACCTTTCTCAATCCTCTAAACAGTGTGGTATTTTTTCCTTCAAGAAAATACTTTGGCAACCTATAGCTGCCATAATTTATTTTCTACAGCCTCCAGTTCATAAATTATTAAGAGTATCAATATGCATGAAAAATCTTTAGGGAAACATTTCTGCATTGTAATGACATTTATGAAATGCTCAAATAACAGACATAGCAATACTGATACCACTGTGAGTCATGATGACCCTTACTAAATACACAAATAACAGACACAAAAATGCTCCAACAACAATTATATTTCTTTAATATATTTTTTTAATAATTTCTACTGATAACATACATTTAAATGGAAATTTAGCAAACTGCACAACTTACTAGATACTTAAATATTTGAATTGCATAAATGTGATGATTCTATTTACACTTTACAACTTGTATTGGACCTTCAAGATTTTTGTCCTCACAACGATTAAGATCTTTTCCTGAAGGATTTCGTCTCCAACAACTGCTGAAACCCCATGTCTAGCCCACAGAAAGAAAATTGTTTTTGCTTGTAATATTCAATGATGCCTTTTCTTTCTTCGCAATTCTACATATATTTGCCAACTCAAGGCATCCTATACAAATGGAAGTTAATTCCACAATTGATGGTTTCTAACTGACAATCAACTCCCCACAGTTTGCTAGCAGCTAATTGACCCAGCATTACCACTCTTTGCCGAGAATAACTATATGTGTGGATGGTTATGAGATAAGTACAAATGCAGCTTTCTTATTTTAATTAACAGTGACCTAATTGGTAGACCAAGCCTTGCCTCAACAAGAAGAATTTGTTTCCTTGCTCTAACTTAAAGTCAACTCCCTTCCAATTGTCGACAGGGACTAAATCAAGATTCAGTTGATAACTGCTGACAAACTTAGTGTTACAAATCAAATAAAAAAGGGGACAATATAAGTCCCCCCTTCCTAAAATTGTTTGCCCTCAAAGATTGCAGCGTTGAATGTTTGAAATTTTTTGGTCCCTCCCAAGTAGCATCCTTGGCAACAAGGTTCTTCAAATAGACCAAGTACTTTGTGATAGTCCTGTCCCTTAGTTCAGTTTCTTTTCCCATATGACAATGATGGCCTTTGTAACTAGTCTAAATTTTCCCTCATCATCCAAGGGTGACAAATGAACTAATGGTACAATATGCATATCAAGTGCTTTTTTGAGGCAAGACATGTAAAGCATTGTGAATTTGGTTACCTATTGGCAACTCCAACTCATAGGCCATTTCACCAACTTTTCCCATGATTTTGTAGGGCTTATAAAAGCAAGATTTGAGATTTTCAGCCCCACTCTATGTAATTTCCCCAATTGGGATGAACACGGTAACATGCAATTTTTTGTATTATTTTGATTTGTGAAACAAGAATGAATGTTCAACAGAAAATTCAAATTAAACTAATCGCCGATCACAACTGCAAGTGGCTGGAAAATCATGAATCGAATCCTCAAATAGGCTTATATTAATCCCCATGAACATTACAAATAACAAATCTAACATCTAGATACATGATTTGATGGAAATGGTGAAGACAACAAAGGTGGAAACCCTAGCAGGTGCATGTAGTGGAGATTCTACAAGCAACTAGGTTCTCTTCCCCTTGCAACGACAATTGCTTCTTGTGTTGGCATGGGCGATGGCTCTTGTCAGGAGGATGTTTTTGGCTTTGAAGATGACGAGGTTCCATTTGTTGAGGATACATGGGATGAGGAGGTGATGTGTTGTAGAAGCTTTGCTTTGTTGATGAGGAGCTTCTTCTCAACACTCTTTTGGAGCCAAAATTGACAAATGCTTCTATTGGTCCTACTTCATCTGTTTGTAGGGAGCCTTTGTCTGGGCTTGTGTAAGGGTTTCCTTTTCCAACCTCTAGCTAAAAAGGATGCTAAGTGTGCCTTGACCTTGTTCTCGCTCCTTTATTTAGTGAGGATTCTCTACTTGAATGGAGCAAAGGTGAGGGTTTCAATATCGAGGGGGTGCCTTCTTTTGTTGAATCCCTTGCTTCCCTTTCTGGTTTGCTACTACCTCTTGATGGGTCTTTTGAGGTTCCTTGCCTTGAACTTGTGCCTGGGGATTTGGTTATGCCCGTTCCTCCTATGGGTGTTGCTACTCCAAGAGCTGATGGCACCCCCTAGTTGCAGATTCTATTGTTGATCGAAATGAGAAGAGTTTTGAGTTCTTTGTTTGTTCCAGTGATGGTTGGGTTTGGGCTCCCCCCTGCAGGTGCCCCTTTCTATTGCTTTGGTAAGGTCTTCCTTGTAGTCCAGAGATATTGGGGATGACACCCCTTCTAGGTTGCCTCTTGCTCTTGTTTATATTTCTCTAAGTATTCCTGATGGTTGCTTGGATAGAGCTACTGTCAGCCTGCAATTTGCACTCATTGGGAGAGTTTTTGGATATAGATTGAACATTGACATAATTCATAGTTGGGCTTTTGATTGCTGGAAGGCTCCAGGTCTCAGTATTGTGGCTTGGATGAGTGGATATTTTCTATTCTCTTTTTATTGTTTGGAAGACTGCACTCGTGTTTGTCAAGGAGGTCCTTGGTTCCTTGGTAAGGCTTTTCTTCATTTACAAAGTTGGTTTGCTGGTTTTGATGCTACCTGTTGGAGTAAATTCTATTGCTAGGAATACAACCTGTAGTATAGCCTTCACACAGAGAAATAGATATTTCACCAATAAGATGAATTGATTTGAGATACAATAATATGTACAATATGCCTGCATAAGGCAATAGGTAATAGAGTACACAATATGGATATGTGTCAATCATATGCGAGGGTAGGTAGAGTTCAACTACCGACAACTACCCAAAAACAATTATTAAATGCAATGCAAGCATTAATAAATAATATTTACTTAACTATCTAAATATTAAATGATGTTTGCCTAAGTAAACATAAGCATTGGTAAATGGTAAAACACGCATTTACTCCAACACCCCCATTTAAGTGCAATTAGGGAGTAGATTATTATGCAATATGGGTCCTGGCTAGAATACCATGTTAGGTACCCATGTACAATGCAAATGCAAAGAAATGAAATCTCTTACAAACAGAGAAAAGGAGAAAACCCCGTGCGACAAAACTCCTCTCCAAAGAGACAAAAGAAACAAACAAGATGATGCATGGAGGACATACTAATACCTCCCAAGGACTACATACATCATGTATATCCCCCCCCCACCCCCCCGTATAATGGATAATGTTCTATAGAAATGGTGAGTTCTTGAAATAAAACAGAGTCCAATGCCTACAAACAACATTTATCCCCTTGGGAAGAAGATAAACCAAGTACAAATGCAGGTTTGCTTCCTATTTGGGATAGGATTTAGGAAGTAGAATTCAAATGTAGGATGATGGTGTCTCCAAAATCTGCTCATATGTTGCCAAGTCCTTGGATGAAGATTTCACAAACTAATTAGGTACATGCCCAATCATAATAGAAGGTGATAGACAAGGAATTGTTGGAAACTGATTTTGAACAAGCTTCAAAAACAGATGAAGTGACAACACTAGTGCCACAACTATCATCAAATAGGAGAGATAAACCCTCAAACGTGTCCTCCAAATTTGAAATGTGAGACTCCACAAACAATGAACGAATGTCTAGAAAATAGGAATCCCAATCAGGAAGACAAATAGATACCTCTTGTAATGACTCATTGGAATCACTTACAAAGGATGAATGGGTGATCTCAACTAGAGAAGTAGGAGTTGTAGGTGGAGTCACTGGATCATCATAATTCTCAAGCACTGCTTCATATCAAACTCCTCTAAGGTACCATCATTAAATGGAATATTGTCAACATCATCAAGTGGAAGAAGGCAATTTGTAGCAAGATCATCTGGGAATGGAGGAACATGTGGATCTCCAAAAACCTCCCAAATAATTGTCCAAACTGTGCATGGGCAGTGATTACCTCAAAAAATGGGGTAGATATCTTGGATGCTCTTGCACCATCATGTCATTCAACCATTAACACAGTGTTGGGAAAGTAACTCCATGATGGCTTATGATTTATATGAATTTAAAATTTGCAATACTAATCATTGAAGATTACAAAGATGTTGATATGATAATATCACCAATTTTCTTGCAAATAAATTGAACACCTAGGCTGCAACCAATTAGTCCAAATGCAATTATTAAATAGATTTGCCTCAATGGATATGAGGGTTTTTTCCTTCCCAAATCCAACTATAAAAACCAAAAGGGTTTTCATCCTCAGGATCTCTAACACCAATAGTTTTGGTCCTTGAATGCTTCAACTCCAAAATGGAATGAACATTTGAATGACATTGAATAGATAGCATATGATGTGAGCCTTGATTTCTCTTTTATAGATGCCTACTTTGGGCCCTCTATTTTATTTTGTTATTATTTATTTTATTTTTTGGTTCACATTTAAAAAATACCTTTAAACTAAGTTACCGATTTGGGTATAGGTACGAGTATGAATACTGATCTGGGTACGCAGGTATGACAATTTTTTCCTTGGGTATGGGTACAGGTATATATATATGTAATATAATATATATAAATATTATTATATGTAATATATTATATTATACTATATTATAATATATATAATATAATAGATATTTTAATATATATGAATTGAAAAAAAATTAAAATTAATAAATAAATAAAAAACATATTTTTAGTAAACACTATTAAATATATTAAAATCTATAGTGTTAAAAGTTGTGATACAAAAAAGAATAGTATGTTAAAGACGGCAAAAATGAAGATTAAACACTACAAGAAATAGAACTCCAGAGATACCTGATGATTGTTGACTAATCCTAGAGATTCATGGTGATTTTTGACAATTTCGGGCAATTTTTCAAATTTCAACAATTTCTGAAGTGTCCTGAACCAGGTATGAACTGGGCTTGGGTCGGGACCCAACCTGAATCCGTCCCCACACCCAAAGGCTAAGGGATGATTCTGGTATCTTAGGAAGTTTAAATTACACCAAAAGGGCCCTTTCTTTCAATTACATTTTGAATAAAGTGTTAAAAACACTTTTTTGAATATTACATAGGACCTAAGATAATATTCTAGTTGCTTTTTTCAAAACCAAATGATCAGGTCCACTTAAAATATTACTATTTTTATTTCCCTTAGTGTATGCTTTGTCTTGCAAGAAATGGTGATGTCTATTCTCCATGGATCTAATCTTTAAAATGGGACATGACACTCCACTTGATGGAAGTCTACTTATAAGGTTGCAAGGACAAAAAGACCATATGCCCAACCTCAAATGTTCTCTCAATATGGTACCAATTTGGATAATTTTTTGTTTAATTTGAACTTGTTGTGGGTGACCATTGTTTTCTTTTAGAATGTCTTGTTTATGTTAAACCATGTCACTTGCTATTGGTACCTTGCTTTAATTAAACACCAAATTTGTAAAAGTTAGGGCATTGTATCTATCTAAAGCCATACAAGGTGTCATATTGATGACATGTGGTGAGCGGTGTTGAAGGAATCTTCTCCAAGGTGTAGTTATTTTACCCATGTTGCTTGCTTGTTTATGGCATAGTTCCTCAAGTACCCTTCAACCCATTTGTTTACTATTTTTGTTTGCCTATTGTTTGTGGTTGGTAACTAGTATTGTTTCATGTCCCCTTTTTGGACGTAGGCCGACAAAGGCCCTTAGCCTATTGTTAGTTTTCTTGTAGGGATGCTGCAAAGGGAAAAATAATTTAATAATATGACTTCAGTCACTCAAAAAGGTAAATTTATGTTTCATGAAATAAAGGTGACGTAGGTTCTATTTTTAAATGATAAAGTGTCTTAAGTATTTGAAAAAACACTTTAATTAATCTCTGGAGGGAAAAGTTGTAAAAGGAAAATAATATTAAATTCTCTCAAAAGGTCATAAATGAGGGGTTTGGGAAAGATTAAAGCATCCATTTTTGCGAAAAGAAAACTTATTTCAATATTGAATGGAGTTCATCTTTGTTCTTGAGGATGAAAACAATTGAATTTTGGATTGAGGACAAAAAGCCTTTGTTTCATTCAGTGATTTCACTTAGAGATCACACTTGAGCTAAGTGTTATAGTTGAAGAACTTTATGCATTCTTCTTGATTGCATTTGTTGAACAATATTTGTGCTACACTAGAGAAATCACAACCTTCATGCACAATGAGAGAACAAGTCTCCTCTAAGAGTTCATCCTCCTCTGTGAGTGTCCGAATCCCTCCTTGAATGCTTCAGGGGAACCAAATCTCTCCTCCAGTGTACAACAGGGACCTATATCAAATTTAAATAGGGACTACACACTAAACACACCACTCTTTTCGTGTTTATGGATGGATACAGTATCCAAAAATTGAATACCCAATCATGAAATAACTGAGGGTGTAAAACCAGCCATAAGGATGGTGATAAACAAGTTCGATGTGAAAACCGGCTGTTTGTGCTTTTTTGGGAGGCTATGTAATGATGGTCTATATCATGTGAGGGCTCCATCAGTGATGTCATGTTCAGTGACCATTATTTTATGACTTGAAAACAGGCATCGAATCTGTTACTTCTTGGATCTAACTGCTCAGCATTGATTGAGCTGTCAAACTGAAGGATAGCAACTTTGGTATATAAAAGGTTGATGAGTTGGAATACAAAAGCCGCAAAACTTGTTGGGGCATTGTCTATTCAGACATTGTTACATTTATGTATTAACTTCGCTTGGAACTATTTCCAATTTTGTCTGTTGGAATTGTTCTGTTTGTTTACTATTGCCCAGCAGTGCATCTTTTAGGATTTAAAATTTTAAAGCTATTTTTAAAAAAATTTATTACATCAATATGCTCAGGAAAAATTATCTCCCAAATTCAGTTGATTTTTTTTTTCAGAATAGATAGTTTAATAAGTTTTTAATGCATAATTCTTCTCTTTTGTGTTTTCTTAAATTTATTTTTAATTTTCAGGCTCCACAAAAACATCAGAAGTTTGTGTCCCATGTTTTGGGGCTACCAATGAATAAGGTAGTTTGCAAGGCAAAACGCTTAGGTGGTGGTTTTGGAGGAAAGGAGACACGGTCAGCATTTTTAGCTGCTGCAGCTGCTGTACCATCATACCTTTTGCGACGACCTGTGAGGATCACTCTGGACAGAGACATTGACATGATGACCACAGGACAAAGGCATGCTTTTCTTGGAAAATACAAGGTATTAAGAAATTTTTTGGTATCAACATTATTTCAATTAGTTTGTGTTGCATTCCCAAGTTAGTTTGTTGATATTGTCATTTATCCATAAGAAAATAGTTTGTTGAATAAAATTTTTGTGGCCAGTGATAGGCCAAGCAATCTGTTATTTCTTTACAATGTTATCTCTTTTAAGACATGTATCTATTTACATTGTTCTGAAATGATTAATTCTTGGAAACTGAGGATTTCCTGTTTCTACCAGGTGGGATTTTCTGAGGAGGGTAAAGTATTGGCATTGGATTTAGAAATATATAACAATGGAGGAAACTCGTTAGATTTGTCGTTAGCAGTCCTTGAGCGTGCAATGTTTCATTCTGACAATGTGTATGTGATAGAAAATGTGAGAATCAGGGGCAAGGTTTGCTTTACACATATTCCAAGTAATACAGCATTTAGAGGGTTTGGAGGACCTCAAGGAATGTTTATCACTGAAAACTGGATTGAACACATTGCTAGGGAGCTTGGAAAAAGACCTGAAGAGATAAAGGTAATTCCTGTCTATTCATTCATCCTTTCTATCTAGGTGAGTCTCTACAAGCACACCAATATTAATTCCCTGGTCTGGGTTGTCTTCTTACAAGTTTTTTCTATTTTTGTAATTTAGATTCTTTTATCAGTACCTTGATCATTTATTTAAATTATTTCTGTTTGCCACAAAGTGTTTTGGAGTCTAGCATCGTAGTTTTTCAAATCTCTATTATTTTGCTGCTATATTGCAATTTATGAATTATGTCCTGGCTATAGGTATAGCTTTGATATTGCTATATATTTTCTTTCTTTTATCTTTAATTCTTTCTTTCAGAACCTCTTGGCTGGTATTTATTGATTGTATATAGAATACATAAATTTTTGTTGATTGTCTTTTTTAACTCTACTCTATTTTAGTAATGATGATGATGGAAACATGGTATTTTGCTTCTGGAGTAGAGGAAAAACATTACTCAGTGATGCATTAAGGTGCAAATAGGAATTTTATTAGATCGTGTGAATGTGTTGAGGCATATTACTTTTGTTTCCAGGCCATCTTATTTGGGTAAAATCTAATTGTAGGAACAAAACTTTCACAAGGAGGGACATGTGCTTCATTATGGTCAGAAGCTTGAACAATGTAGATTGCAGCAAGTTTGGAATGCATTAAAAGTATCTTGTGACTTTAATGTAGCTCACTTAGAGGTTGATAAATTTAACTCACTGAATCGTTGGAAAAAGCGTGGAATAGCGATGGTTCCAACAAAGTTTGGTATTTCTTTCACAACAAAGTTTATGAATCAGGTATTTGCTTATGCAGATTCTTTGTTTTATAGCTTGTTATTCTGCCTAATTTATTGAACAATAGAGGGTTACAAATCTTGTAAAAAGTAGACAAGAAAGATAAATTATAACTTATTAAGTATTCATTAATCATGTAACATTTTGCAATTTTTACAATTTGTAGAATCCATTTTCTTGCATATTCGGATTATTAGTATACCCACTAACTGCACATAGTAAATATATAATATAGGTGAAGCTGAATATTCAGGTGAGAGGTTATTTATATGCATTTACTTGAGTAATGTTTGTATGAATTGTAATAGTGTATTACACCTTGCTTTAGAAATCCACACATATCATCAAGGTCATCATTTGCTGCTACATTCATGACTAAAGTTATTAGAAGTAAAAATGCTGACATTATGAAGGTTTTTAGTAGAGTTTAGTATGTTTCTTTGGATCCTGTTGATTGATATTCATAATCTTTGCTGAAGTTCTTGAAAATTTGGTTGAATGCTCATATTTAACCACTGCATTGTTGGAAATGATTTCAGAAAATTGATCATTTGATAGAATTTTTTTTAACCCAGTTTGTTAACATGGAAATCTGTTACAAGAATGAAATTTTGCTTATTGGCATATCGATTTTGTTTCTGTGGAAATACATTTTTCCTTTTGACCAAGCTCTTAATTTTCTGTAATAAGAGCACGATGGTTAAAAGGCACAAAATTTCTACATCTGTTGAAAATAGTTTTATCAATAGTTTTCTCTTGGTAAGCTTATGATAATAGTTTATTGTTTGTTTTTTAATTTTTTGAATCCAACCATTTTGTTTTTCCAATTCGATCTTTAATAACTCAATTTCAAATCTTTCATTTCCTAATATTTATTTATTCATAGATGTTTAAGGCACAATTATTGATTAAAATTGATGGTGCCAGATGGTGCAATCTGGTGAAATAGCTAGTACATATATTCCATAGGACTTTCATCGGGTCTTTGGTATTCCATGTTTAGGTTTTTCAGTATGTAAACTCTCTACCAAATTAGCCACAGCCAAAAAGAAGAGGCCATTCAGTTACTTTGTCGTGATAACCTTACTCCACAAGAACAAGCAAACATCTAGAGCAAAGGTAACCGAGGGTTTCAAAAAGATTACCTTACAAACGAAGAATGGAAGAGTATAATAGACCTGATTTGGAGTTAGATAGATGGGTCGACACATGCATCAAACTTGCTGGTGTGGATGATCAAGCATATCATTGGCCTGAACATAGGGGAGTAATTGGGTTGAGATTTTATCAGCTTTCATTCAGGAGTTTTTCTTTGAAGCACAAAACTTTTTTCATGACACAAAAGGCAATTTCCTTATTCCTAGATTTCATTCTTATACAAGTGCCAATAGTTGTGGTGTGAAAGTTCAAAATTGACCTAGAATATAATTCTTCATGGCCATCTATTTTTAGATGGAATTCTCTTGACATATAGGTTTTGTTAGGTAAAAGTGAGGAAGCCAAAACAATCATACAAAGGAGTGAATATAGATAGAAGACTACTCTTGTAAAGAGAATCCTTCAAAGGGAGGCACTAGTGATGAAGACAAGGAAGTTGAAATGATTGAAGTGAGTAAATCTCTTTTTGATACTCGACTTACAGAGCTCCCTCCATATATTACACTGATTGAGCTTCTGAGAGATGCAACAAACCATATTGATACATGGATGAGCTTACTTGCGGCTCCCATCAAAGTCATGGAAGACACACCTTTGTATCCTCCACAGAAGGAGCAGCCAAAGGTCTTCAACATCTTGAGAGAGACCTACACTAACTAGAGGCCACAACTAGAGACAAGTATTGCACCATTGCTAGTAGGTAATTCCCCAAAATTGCAGGCTGACCCATAGTTGCATGAGGAGTTGCCTAGCTCTACTCATTAGAGTGACGGGGAGATTACCATATAGCTATCCAAACCTGACCCAAGAGATCCACCACGAAGTATTCATCTACACATCTAGGACTTCTAGCTGATGGCCTACATTGTCAGGTAGGTAGCAAATATGGCTTGCAAATTTGATACTATCCATTCTTCCTTGCCCTATAGGAAGCCCACTAGATTCAACACTTCATTGAGAGTACGTGCCAACTTCATAAGAATATTTTTCTCCCATGGTTGGTCCACCATGGAGACACCATAGATGACACTGTCTGGGCATCCTACATAGATTGTTCCTATCTTTAAGAGGCTCAAATGGTCAGATATTAGGAACACTATGCTCCATTGAGTTCAAATATTCCTCCTTATAATTATTTCTTTAGCAAGAAATAGCCACTCGTCAAACTATTTACACTCAACCTTAAGAGATATGGAGATGAAATTCATGGTTGATGGGACTAATCATGTTCTTAAAGCTATCAAGGCTAGCAACTTGAAATTAATCACTCTTAAAAGAATGGAGAGACTTATTAGGCATGACATGGTGGTTTGGGCAGCAGAGTGTAAACTAATGCCTACTTATGAGGAGCAGCATAAAACACCTTACCATTCAGATATTTAGGAGCTTAGTGTTAAACATACAAAGGTTTTTAGTGACATATCTCCTGGTAGGCCTCCTGATAGAGGCATAGAGCACATTATTGAGCTTGAAGAGGGCACCAAGCCCATCATGATTACACCTTACCGGCACCCCAAGCGGTTGAAAGATGAAATTGAGAAAACCGTCAAAGAACTTCTAGCAATGGGACACATAAGGCTGAGTAAATCTCCTTTTGCTTCATCAGTTGTTTTGGTGAAGAAGAAAGATGGCACACTCAGAATGTGCATTGATTACCATATGCTGAATAGAAGGACTATAAAGAACAGGTATCCCATTCCTCGCATCGATGAGTTGTTAGATGAGCTTCACGAAGCTTGTTATTTCTCCAAGATTGACTTGAGGACAGGTTATCATTAGATCAGTGTCGGGGAGCAGGATATAGAGAAGACTGCATTTAGATGTCATTGTGGACACTATGAGTTTTTGGTTATGCCTTTTGGGCTGACCAACGCACCGGCTACCTTTCAGTCCACTTTGAATAGGGTCTTCCAGTCTCAGTTGAGGAGATTTGTTTTGGTTTTCTTTGATGACATTTTGGTTTACAGTAGAGCTTGGGAGGAGCACCTGGTTCACTTAAATACTGTTTTAGGCATACTTGATAGGGAGTCCTTTTACGCCAAAGAGTCCAAGTGTGCATTGGGAATGGCAGAACTTTATATTTGGGTCACATAATCAATAGAGAGGGAGTTTGCATGGATCCTGATAAGGTTCGTGCCATTGTTGATTGGCCTATGCCTGAGACCCTGACTTAGCTCAGGGCATTTGTTGGTTTATGTTCTTATATCGTCGGTTTGTTAGTGGTTTTTCACGGCATGCTGCACCACTCATTGATTTGACCAAGAAGAGTGCATTTGTTTGGACATCTCTCGCACAGGATTGTTTTGAGAAGTTCAAGCAATTGATGACATGTCCAGTTCTTGCTTTACTCGATTTCACCAAACCTTTTGAGCTTCATTGTGATGCATGTGGAGAGGGTATTGGTGCAGTAATTATGCAGGATCGTCATCCTATAGCTTATGAGAGCAAGAAGCTTCGGGGTCCGGAGAGGAGCTATAGTATTTATGACAAGGAAATGTTGGCCATCATGCATGCAATGGCCAAGTTTAGGCAATATTTAGTTGGCAGCAAGTTTTGCGTCAAAACTGATCATAATAGTTTGAAGCATTTCCTTGGACAACGGGATCTAAATGAGCGTCAACAGAAGTGGGTCAGCAAGTTACAGTGTTATGATTTTGACATCTCCTATGTCAAAGGGACTCAGAACATTGTTGCTGATGCTTTATCTCCTCACCCCCATTTGAGCTCCATGGCAGTTGTTTTCGAAGATTGGAAACACTTGATTATAGCAGAGTATGTCAAGAATCCATGGGCCTCTAGTATTATTGATGGGACAATACAGAACAACAGGTACTCTCTTGTGAATGACCTCATCATTTACAAAGAGAGGATATTTCTAGTCCCAGGTTCTGAGGTGAAGTGCATAGTTTTGAGGACTTTCCACGATTCACCTATGGTTGGACATCCCAGTTACTTTAAGACCTATAGGCAGATATGGGAGAGATTCTCTTGGATGGGTCTCAAGTCTGATGTTCTTCAGTACGTCAGAGAGTGTTTTGTCTGCTAGCAGAACAAGCAGGAGCACAATTTTCCTGCAGAGATAGTTCAGCTACTTCCTATTCCTGATGGGAAGTGGGAATGCGTGTCTATGGACTTTATTACGGGCTTGCCAAAAGCCCAAGGGAGAGACATAATTTATGTGGTAGTTGATCGGTTGACTAAGTATGCACATTTTTTCCTGATCACGATTACTTATTCTGTTGGTCAGGTGGTTGATCTTTTCTTTTGTGGGGTATTAAGATTGCATGGTTTACCTCAAAGTATTGTCAGTGATAGCGACAACAGGTTCATGGGTCACTTTAGTAGGAGTTATTCAGACTTTGCGGGACAGAGCTCACTCTGAGTACCAGTTACCACCCCTAGACTGATGGACAGACAGAGATTGTCAACAAATGGGTGGAAGGATACTTGCGGAACTACATCTCAGGGTAGCAGAAGGCTTGGGTGAAGTGGTTACATTTGTGCAAGTATTGTTATAATTCCACTCACCACATGACTATTCGGATGACACCTTTCAGAGCTTTGTATGGATATGATGCTCCTAGTTTTCTGGATTTATTGATGAGCGATTGTAGAGTACCGAGTGCTGGGAATCTGTTACAGGAGAACCAGGATATTATGAGAGCACTTCGTGATATTCTTAGAAGGCTCAGAATCAACAAAAGCAATATGCTGATCAAAGGAGGGTTGAGCAATCTTTTGAGATTGGGGATATGGTTTATTTGAGGCTACAACCCTATAGACAGTCCTCTCTTAGGAAGAAGGGCTCGGAGAAACTCAAGCCACGTTACTATGGTCCTTTTAGGATTTCCAGGCGAGTTGGCTAGGTGGCTTATGAGTTAGATTTACCGGCTGATAGTAAAGTTCACAATGTGTTCCATGTGTCATGCCTTAAACAGGCATTGGGACAACAGATAGTTCCTTCTGCTGTTTCACCACCCCTAGATGATCAGGGGAAGTTAGTGCTAGTACTTGAGGCCATTCTGGAGTTCAGAGAGCGTCATTTGCGGGGAAGTGTCATCAGGGAATTTTTTATTAAATGGAAGGATTTGCCGATAGAGGATGCTACTTGGGAGTGTGATAGCATTTTACAATATCCAACATTGAGTTTGCTTGAGGACAAGCAAATTTTGGGAGGGCGGACTTCCCCATCCTAGTCAGGGACAGTGGTTTGAGGAGTTAGCCTATTTTTGGACCCTTGTAGGCTAATAGGGGATGGATAAGGGGGTCAGTAATGCAGTATCTTGAGGAGTGGTCTGTCTATTTGTTCTAGTTTAGTGTTGAGTTCAGTTCTGGTCTTTGTTTCATCAGTTTCTGACATTAAATGAGGATTTCCTAATTTTTAGGGAAAAACTGCTAAAAATAGACATGGTCCTATTTTCATTGGCGTGGCGAACTATGGCCCTAGCTTTTGTCAGATTCAGTTTCCGAGCAATAATGAGAGAGATATGAATTTTTAAGTGGTTCCCATAGGCAATTAATATTTTAATGAAATATTAAAATAAAACCACAAAGTGCATCACTTAAATTTATTTAAGTGAAAAATTAATATCTCCCAAGTTAGGCATTTCTTTTAGGGTTAAGTTGGGAACCCTAAAAGCAAGTTATGATTTTTAAAAACCTAATTGCTAAAAATCATACTTTTTGGGTATTTAGGCAGCCAAGATGGAAACCTCATTCATAGATTTGAGCATTTGACATTTCTTCTGAGCACTTGGCTATGGTGGCTAGGGTTTGGACTTGTTTTGGAGAGCGTGCATTCTTTAGAATTCAGAAGCTTTGAGATTGTGAAAGATCAATCGAATTGTTGCAGCTTGGTTGGCTTCATTCAGAAGTCAAATTGAATTAAATTGGGGCAGATTTGGCTTCTTACAAGCCTGCTTTGTTGTAGGTTTCCTATTTATTGTTTTGTTGTTAATTTTTCTGTGGTTTGGAGGCTTCTTTTCCCAAACACACAGCTTGCTCAATTATTGGTGCCATCTTCCACTGTTTGGGTGTCTTAGTATTAAATAAGAGCAGATCTGAATAGTTTCAGAATAAAAAATCAGAACTTTGTAAGTTGCTGATCGAATTCTTTTAATTTGATAAATTGGCCAAGGACCTATGGATGTGCTTCTAAATTCTCCAGTTTATTGTTTCAGTTGATTAATTTCATGTATTATTTCAATATGTGTTGCAAATTAAAGAAACCCCCTTCTGCAACTTTTGTCTATTTCTGAATGACCATCTTAATAATCAAAATTACAAAGAAGATCTACAAATTACAGCAGGTTGAAGAGTTGAACCAGCAAGGGTTCATCACATCGATGCCTTGTACTTGCATTAACTAAAACACAAAACACCTGCACAACAAATATATCCATGTATACATCTAACAATAGCATTAGTAATCATAATCAATCCTCCAATAGAATCACCTGAAACATATGTTAGTGCATCATGATCCATCATAATCATAATACATCATCTCATACATAGTCATTAAGAAATTATAAGCATTGAACCCTAATATCATCAATATGTCCTCATGCATAATTATCATAAGCATTATTATGTCTTGAAATATAGAATCCCCATGAATAGTCCACCAACATAAATCAAATAAGTATGTCCACACACACATCCAATAGGATACCACACACACATAAAGTCAAACATAAGTCCAACAGAAACAAAATAGGAAGCAAGTATGGAAGGGTATTACAAAGAGTACTGCAAACTTATTATAAACATGACTAATCTCATGCTCTCCTAAGGATTGGTGGGCACACTTAGAAAACAGCAACTGGCTGCTCATATAGAAACATAATGATACACAAGGAAGACATAGGTCCAATGGCATTGAGAAAGAAAATTAAGCCTTGAAGGTTGATACCGTTTTTGGAAAAGTAAAATGTTGGTGAGCCTATGCATTCTATACCCCTAGGCCTGTACAGCATGACTACTAAATAGGAGCAGCCTACATCGGATAGATCTAATAGTGGACTTAATTGTAATTTTCCTTTTATGTTAATATTAAGGGAGCTGTCCCATGGCAGCAACTTGTGTGTCCCAAAATGAAAGATCCCTGCTGGATCCCCTTGCTGATCTGCTGTAATTTTTAAAATAATAAACTATATTTTCCTGTGATTTTGCTGATGGTCTTACAAAATAGAGAGAAGTTGCAGAATGTTTGGTTCCTTTTTGTATTCTTTTGAATATATAAGCAAGTAATGAATAAAGAACAACAAATAAGGAAGGAAACTGAAACAAGTAAGAACATTCAATTAAATCAGAATTGATACAAATCGTACCAGGCAGATTTCTGATTTATAATACCCAGATTATTCCCTATGCACTGGGGATGTGCTTACATCCAACAATGGCGCCAACTAAAGGGTAGATGATGAACACAAACCAAGAACACTAGCTATGGCTGAATGAAAGTCTTCACCACTTCCAACATATAGTGTACCTGCTGTAATGGTGGCATCAAGCTGAAACAATCACGCCCCAACTGGGAAATTCAACCACCCTGTTGAAACCCTCACCAAGCAATCTGAATCTCCACAAAGAATAGCGCATACACTTTGACCAATAATGCCAACACCAAAAGAATCCATTGCCAATCAATAGCTGAGGGCTACATCCCAGCCAGTACCAATCATGGGGTTTGCATCCCAGATTGAAGAATTGATCTACCAGAGCAATATTGCACCAAACAAGTTTTCAATATGTAAAAAGATAATGAGAAATTAGGTTTCCTTCTCCTTATATCTCTTTCCTTCCAATTCGAACCCTAAAGATATATGAAAAGTGCGCTTTAATATAAAGTCATATTTCCCAATATTGGGCACCCAAGTATAGAGAAAACACCACTTTTTCAATATAAAATAACTCCAAGGGCCAAAAGGACCCTGGCAAGTGAAAATCATTTAGAAAAGTTCAAGACCTTTCCAACAAGCTATAACACATGGGCATACGAATCCAGATGAAGCTGAAAACCCCTTATTACTCCGAAATGGCTATAGACATAGCCTTATTTAAAATATTAAAATGCTAACTTAGGAAATATTTAAATATATTAAAAATATAACCCAAATAGCTACAGAAAGCTCAGAACACACCAAAAGCCTGAAACTGAACCTGTCACCTGTCTGTGACTGATGTCGGAAATCATGGATCAACTGGCAGTCTCATCCCTAAAATCTAGGGATGCTCCTAGAAACTAGGAAACACACCCAAATCTCCTGAAACTGAAACCAAGGAATGGTCTCATGGAACCCCAACCCTGGACGCTGTCACAACCTCCTAAAAAGTAGGAACTACCTCCTAAAATGTAAGAACTGCCTCCTAAAATCAAGGAACTGCTCCAAATTGGTCTACTATTGCCAGAAACACCAAATCCAAACACTGAATATCCTGATTGAGTCTCTATCCACCATTGCCAGCCTACAAGACTCCATAATAGGCTAACTCACATGTCTCTGCTAGACAGAGCTAAAGAGGGGACATGACACAAAAAAGGACAAAAAAAAAGAGAATTGAATGGTAAAATAATTACAGACAAATGAGTATTGCAAATGTTGCACAAGATAGATTGATCATTGAATAGCTGCATCTATATTGCTATGTAGTAGTATAAACAATCTAGCTATAGTACAAGGAGAGGATGACAATACGAGAGCGCTTCCTTGATCCTCATCATCTTAGATATAAGTTGGTTTACCAAGGGATATGTTGGTCACACCACAAGTGTCAAGGTACCAATTGTACTAACCAAAAATTAATTAAGTATGCTACACATGCCAACATATGTACTGATGCAAAACCACATTCAGCTACATTGTCAAAATTCATAACAATTGATTACAATCTAACTGATTACATCCCGCAGTCTGGATGGTCAGCTACCATTTCTTGTTTGCATTCTAGAAAATCCGATCAAATGCATATTGCCAACTTCATTTCTACTAGTAAGGCATGGATGTTACAACAGTTTTCCAGAAATGTTATTTATTTATCCCCAAAGTCACCTAGTTAGGCTTACTTAACTTGGTCATTCTACGGTTTTGTTTGGTCCAATTTATTTGGATCAGGGCACTTGGGCATACAAATTAGGGCAGCTTTTGTCTCTATCGCATTTGTTATCTTCTTTTATGATGGTTCTTCTTCCCTTCCAATTATTTGTAATCTTTGTAGTGCATGGTTTTATCATCTTAACCATTTGGGGTTTACTTTCTTTAATTCCAACTGTGTAGATAGCCAGTCTCCATTATGAGTGCACTTTTAGTTTTTGTTGTAGCTTCTTTCTGCTCCTTGATGATGCATGTACTATTTAAATTCTTGAGTTCAATTGACCTATTTTGGTCTTTTGTGGAAGCATATTTGCTTTACCTGTTTTTGTCCTCTATGGACATTAATTTAATCTCTCTTCCTGTCCCTCCCTCTCCTATCTTCCTCTTAGGATCCTACAGCTGGCACTTATGTTTATGAAAATTTCAAGAATGACATGATGAACTCCTCAATAGTTTGACTGCAAAAGGACACTACCTTGAGTACTGCACAATGATATCTGGAGAAAATACCATACATTTGAACATGCAATTGCATGTTTTGCAAGTAAACTGAGCATCTTATTATAGGATTTTACTTGGATCTTATCTTTATGAAACCAGAAAGCAGTGTCTTAGCTGAGAAATATTCACATTTGATAAGGTCTCCTATCATGCCCTGAAAACACATGTTAATTTAGAAGAAGAATCCTTTTGGTTGTTGAGGTTGAAATTGCAAGATAATCTAATTTGTGTGATTCTGGGTTTTGGTATAGGCAGGAGCTTTGGTGCAAGTATACACAGATGGAACAGTTCTTGTGACCCATGGAGGTGTTGAGATGGGACAAGGACTTCATACCAAGGTTGCACAAATTGCTGCTTCGGCTTTTAATGTTCCTGTGAGCTGTGTCTTCATTTCAGAAACAAGCACAGACAAGGTAGAATAAGGATTATTATTTATGTTGGATAAATATGCTAGATGAAAAAAGGCAGCCTTGCTACTTACTAGGGTAGAATTTATGGATTGCTAACTAGACATGCCACAACTTTGCTCTTGTTTGTGAAATTGAAGAATCTGAAAACAAAGTCCAGTAAAAGGAAGGCATTACATACTTTAGGACCACTTGTTGAAAAGAAGGAAAAAAATTGTCTCAGGAAAATCCTTTGGTGATCTCTTTTTAATTTCACCTGTTTTTAGGTACCAAATTCATCACCTACGGCAGCTTCCGCTAGTTCTGACATGTATGGAGCAGCAGTACTAGATGCCTGTGAACAAATCAAGTCACGAATGGAACCAATTGCTTCAAAAAATAAGCATGCTTTATTTGCTGAGGTAGGTTGAAAATGCTTAGCCTCTTGATCTATTTTGCTACATCGATTTTACTCAGTTCATGTTACCATTAATTAGTTGAGAATTACTATATCTATTGTTCAAAATTATTAATGTTTACAAGGTTTCAAATGTACTGTAACTTAGATATCATTGAGCAATGAGATGCAAAGGTACATGTTGCTTTCTGTGTTATTAAATCCATTTCTCTGCATAATAACGAGGCATCGAGTTATTAAACTCATAATGCTGTACATTTTTGTACTATGGGTTTCTGAAAGACTGAGCTATCAAGTATTTTGTGGTCAGGTAAATGCTCCTAGAACTCCACAAATATATTATAGCTAATAGTGCTACAAGATTTTTATATCATTTGCAGCAAGATTCATGTGGTCCAAATATCTAATGAAACATATTTGCTACACATTTAGGCATCAACCCTTGCCCATCTTCTTCTAGGGCATTTACTGTTGGGTCACTAGATGAACTGTGTGGCAGGTCATTAATGCCATTGACAGTGCAATCACCATTACCATGGGACTTTATAGTTACCGTTAAACAAATGAGTCTAATATCAGGAGGTGTGGATATGTTATACACGAGCAGATAAAACAGGGAATTGTACGGAAAGGGCTGCATTTTGTTACCTTCTCCAACACAAGATGGAATAGGATTTGAGCTAGGCCAAGCTCCAGGACCTACACAATTAGTTTAGTTCAATTACTGTAATGTCCCAATAATTGAACATTACATTGTGTTGGTGTGCATTTTATTACCCACCAAACACAGAATAAAATGTTCAAAGATGCACTATCCTCTCTTGAATAAAATCGCCGCATATGCTAATATTGTGAGAAGATCATATGGCAATTCCAAGGTTTCTTTTGTCAAGTCTTGACATGTGGATAAGCTCAATGGGCGTTGTGATATGCTGATAGTACACAAAGGGACTTACTCTTGGCTCGTTCAATTCACAATGAAGGTCTAGACAATGAAGCTCTATCGTTTAGGTTTTGGATCATGGACTTCAAGAAAAGTTAGAAAATTGAAAAGAAGATAAGGGTTTAGAAGTTCTAATCTATTCCTAAGAATTCAAGAGACGGTATTGACTTGGTGAAACCAATAACCATGCTTTGCTTCGCCATGCTAGGACAACTACATAAAGTGGGTGTAATCTTCAAGGGACGTGCTTATGATTTTCACATCATGAATAACTACCATCAAATTGAACAATATTTATCTAGATAGAAGTTAAGCATTGGGCATCCACAAAGTAAGCTCAGACTAACTTTACACAATGAAGAAAAATCATCTGTTCATCAAAAGTATGAGCGGAAGATTCACCATAAATCAATACTTCAGATCTTGCATTCGTCTAACATACATGAAATAAAATCTAAACTATGATGAGGGATAAGAACCATGCAAACTCCAAAATAAGAGATGTAATCACCATCAATTTGAACAATGCATTACTTATTACTTTGGCAATCAAAAAAAATAATTTGCTTATTTCAACATGTTTTGCAACATGCTCCCATGTTTTACAAATGAGGGGCGAAGTTAATTTATAGGCTCCTCAATTACAATTCAATGGCTAGGATTGATTTCGAATCAATGACCGAGATTACAAAATAAAACCCTAATTAGGGTTTGTTACAACTAACTACCCCTTAACCAATGAGAAAATTACATTTGGGGACACTTGCCCTTCTTGCTAAATATAAACCAATAATAAAATAGAAGGTCATTGCATTGTGGAGTGTTCCTTTAGAAGCTTTCGTGGATAAGTTAGGTTCATCGAACCTAGACATGTTGACTTGGAACAATTTGATTGGTTGGAAGATGAGGAGGCGCCACCTCAGCGTGTTGGATGTCCCCCTTGGTCACTTTGTTCTTCTTCCACCTACTTGCCTTAGAGTATCTTTCCTTGCCGACGACTCTATCCTTTGCGCTTGCTTCTTCTTATCTTTGATCTTGGATTCCTTTCGAGATTTGATCTATTCTTCTCACCTTTATTTGAATCTTTGAGGTTTGGAAGTCTCCCTTGGAGCAGATATTTGTACTTGAGGTTATTAAAATTTTCTTTCTTGATTGCTTTGAAATTCCTCTTGCTTGAACTGGACTGATGTTATTCCTTTGAATTCTTCAATTTGTTTGAAGAAATTGTCTAAGTATGGAAATTTGTTTGGAATACTCTTCTTGTCTCCATCTGATTTTGATTGGGAGCTTGTCTTCAATTCCTCACGAGACGAATCCTCGAAGAAGTTGCCCTGATTGCTTCAATAGGTCTAGGATTGTAGATGAAATCCCCCAAGAAGTCCAAAATTTTTTGCCTATATTTTCACCAAGTTTGAGGACTGTTCTTTCCTGATGCCTTGAAATTAATTCAAGTGCCTTGAATTTGGAGAAGAATTCCTTTGTTCTTTCGCCACAATGGAGGAAATTAGAATTTTCCAGTGAAGTATTTCGCATATCCAAAATCTGGCTATTCAATTTCATTTTGTAACACCTTCAGACGGACCTTTCAACACTTAGCCAAGATTTGAGTCTTTTGTGGAAAATTCCACCTAACCATTTTTATTCTCTCTTTTTTAATTTTTTTGTTTCCTCTTGGCAAATTCCAACACCGGGGCGAACTTCACAAATTCTATGTAATTTTGACCATGTCATGGGCAGAAAACAAATTTTTTTAAACATCTGTTGGGTGGAGTTTGTGATTTTCATGGATTTTTGGACAATCTTCTCCAGGCAGGTCGGACTTAGCACACTTTATGACATGCTTGGATAGGACTTCAAACATTCTTTTCCTTGCTTGGGTAGGACTTTGAAAATTGTTTTCCTTACTTGAACTTGGGATAGAGAGACCTTTCACTTTCAAACTTGAGAAAGAATGAGAGTGAAAATGACAAGTTGAAATTGGTATAAGGTTGAGAAGTTCGATCTTTTTAGCATCTTTACATTCTTTCCTAGGTTCATTGAACCAAGTCCTCTTCTCATCTTCCTTATATTGGCAACTCAATCTTCTTTGAAAGATTTTGAAAGAAAGTTTCTATTTTCACCTATGGTTCCATTTCACTTAGCCAAAATATCTTCTCTTTGAATGAGTCGGCATGGAATCTTTTAAATTCCTCGTGTTAAAATTTTTTCTAAGTGTTGGGCAAATTTTTGAAAAATATTCCAAGTGTTGGATAAATTTTGTGACTTCCAAACCTAGTTAGTTCTTCATTCATGGCGAAATTTGCACTTCATCATGCCAATTTCTCTCTCTTCTTGGCGAACTTTCTACCTTTCCAAAATTGTCAAGGCAGACATCATGATTGGCAAGCCATTTGCACACATGGCATGGCTGACTTTGCTTGGCTTACGCCATTTTAGCCTTGGGCGGACTTGGAGTCTCATGTACCATTTGTTTTCATCATGGGTTGTCATAACCCCTCTTTGGACATTGGATTATTGTGATTAAATAAGTACGATAATTAAAACATTTATTAAATAACATTTAATAATATTGGAAAATTGTCTCATTTATGAGACTTCACGATTTTCCTCTAAAGTGAGAGGGTTGTCATAACCCCACATCTTGGTGATGTAATTAATAATAGATTTTGTGATTCTTCATCATAATAATAAATTATCATTTATTATGTAATTAATAATTGATGTTAATAATATTAATAGTAATAGTAATCATTCATTAATATAAAAATAATATTAATATTATAGTAATACTGTCATGTTCCCTCCTAGATAGTTATATACATAATTATTATTGATTAATATAATAACTACCAAAAAATGATTATTTGGAATTTATTTATTTATTAAATATTATTATTTAATTAATATTTATTAATGTTTATTACTAGTAATATCTTGAAATATTCAAATAAAAAGATAAATTAATATTATATTATAAACACAATTTATTAATAGATATCCTTGTTTATTAGTGTTTATTATTAACACCCTTGTTATTATTAATGCCTATTATTAATATTCATGTGTATTAATGTTCATTATTATTAATAATCATATTTATTATTAATGTGTGAATGAGTATCCACAATTCATTAATAATTGATGCCATTATTATTAATGTTCATATTTATTAATTCATTTTATTAATGTTCATGTTTATTAATATCCACTACCCATCCCTTACCCACGATAGTCAATCATTTTAATGCACCGATCTGCATTTAATTAGAATAGACATGACCCATTTGTGAGACACGTATGGAGAAGCGGGGCTTTTGGGAGGGGTCACAACCGGTCAATGGTCTTAAATACCATTGACCCTTCCTCTCCTACTAATACACAGCATACCGTCACACAGAAAGGAGAAAAAGATAAGAAAACATCTGCGGTGGTAGTAAATAGGAAGTTGCAATAGGTACGAATCTGAGAAATATCATTACTAATATAACATAAGAGAATGCCGAAAGCACAGTCCGATATGACTGTTGTGATCGGAAGATAATGGGGTTCGGTTTGACATAAGATAATAATATATTACACACATATTAAAATATATTTATCATATAACCTATGTTGCCAATATAATCTAAGGGCTAAGAATACAATACATTACTGCCTACGCAAATCTGTTTTAATACAGTAATTTGATACTATAATATAAGGCAGAAAATAAAGAAGTTCTCATACGTGTGAAGCATGGAATTATACAATGTGAAAAATATATGGAGGCAGTGGTAATTGTGAGAAAGTAGAGTGCAATAAGCATGACACTCATATGAGATATTTAGTGGCAGACCAGATCTGACGCATGTCAGATCTGTCTGTTTTACAGCCACCCTTATACTAACAATTTGTGTTTTAGGCAGTGGTGGTATTAGTGATTTATACAAAAAGGTAATTAGTAAATATAATAATAATTGGTAATTAATAAATATATAAATGATTTATAATACATATAATGTATTTAGTTGTTTATATATATGATGTAATAATACTATATGAATGATGTAATATCAATAAATATGCATATAGATATAAATAAACATATACATATATTTGTAATATAATGCTGTAATCAGACATAAAAATATTAGATTGTAAATAAGAAAGAACTCATAAGATAATAAACAGTAAGAAGAATATTGTTTGGATATAATCCTTGCTACTGCTGTCAATATTCATAAGGTTGGGAATTGAGATGTTCCAAAGAAGGGCGGTCTAAATCCAATTAATAGGATGGATCCCAAGACAAAGTAGGGATCAACAACCCATAAACCTTGAGGGCATGGTCCCGAGATAGGTAAGGGCGTGGATCTGTAAATTTATTATGGATGTATGATAGATTAACAATTTATCTATTAATAATTAATTGATTGAGCTGCAGAATATCATTGATTCGATGCTCGTTAAGGTGGAATTGTCTCCAAATATATTTAGTTAAGTTATAAATATATTGGAAATCAATTAATTATGGTTAAAACTGTCTTGAACCTAGTTGGGGACATTACATGGGCGGACTTCACCTTTGGTTGGACATTTTAGCAAATGCCAAGGCGGACTTCATGTGTTGTTGGACATTCCAATCATGTCTTGGGCAAAATTTACACTCTTTAGGCCATGTTTTGGCAGACTTCATGATTGTCATGCCACTTTTAACCCTTTCATGTGCTGGGTGGAGTTGATGATTAATTGGCCAATATTTGGCGGACTTGAACATGGCTTAGACATTTCTTGGCGGACTTGAACATGGCTTGGACATTTCTGTTTGGAGGGGGTGGACCTTGTCACATGTGAGGCCAAATTGTGCCTTTCTTGAGTGGACTTTAGACTTCCTTAAGCCATTTCTTTCTCTACTATGGGTGGAGTTTACTCTTAAGTCATTTTTGCTAAGAATGTGGGCAGACTTTAGGATGGCACAATACATTGCCATCTCCATCATGGAAGACTTCACCCTTTGGCAAGCCATTTTGACCTAGTGTTTGGCGGACTTGGCACCTGATTTCAACTTTTCTTTCAATCCACTAACACTTAGCCGAATTTTCCTTCATCTTCCTTGGGCAGATTTGCTTCTTGCTTAGGGAATTTCCTTGACATATAACCAAATTTTGAAATTTAATTCTCCAAGGTATCAACACTTAACCAATTTTTTGAATTTTCTACCCAAGGTATCAACACTTAGCCAATTTTCTGATTTTTTTTTCTCCCCAAGCTATCAATACTTAGCCAATTTTCAGAAATTTTCCTTGGTGGACTTTGCACTTGTCCAAGACATTGCCATCTCCATTTAGAAACTTTTCTTTGCGGCATAGACACTTAATGAATTTTCTTGCTGAACAGTTCATGTTTGTCTGGAACTTTTGGATCAACACCCTGTCTAGAGATTTTTTCTTTCTTTTCATACTTGGAGATACAAATTTTTGATTTCAAAGATAGGAACCCTGTTGCCATGACCTGAGCAACCCAATCCTAGGTCAACTTTGTGATGTCCCCTTCTAGCTAGAGACATCACTCTAGCTTGTGATTAGCCTATTAAAGACCCTCGTAGGCTAGTAGGATTGGATAGAGGGTCACCTTGGCGTGGAGATCTTCCGGGGACAGAGCAGAGTACACTTCTGGGTTGCCAGAGTTTGTTTATGATGAGTTTTGCTTTGAGTTTGGCTTGGCCAGGCTATTTTTAGCAGTTGGAGATGGACCCCTGCTATTTTTAGCAGACATCACGGTCATATGGGTGGTCAACTAGTGAGCTCCAGTTTCAGACGGCATAGCTAAATTCAAAATATTTGTGGAGTTAGACAAGTTTGAATGACTTAGCATTTATTATTAAGTGACTTTATATTATAATCACTTAACTTGAGGGTCAACTCATCATTAGACGGGGCCATGTTTTTAATTAAATTATCAGAGCCAGACTATTGAAATATTAAAATTAAATGCCCATTTAATGATTAAAATCGTTTTGACACCCAAAGTGAAATTAAATGAAATTACAAGCAAAATTGTAATTAAGAGGATTAGGGTACGACTTGCAAAAAAGGATATATAGCATTGAGTTTGGAAAGAAGAGGATGGCTATTTTATTTTGACATTGTGAAATTGAAAGGGTTTTGCTCTGGAGACTAGGGTTTTCAGCCACCATTGGAGGACGTAGTTGCTTCAATGTTCACCATCTGAGCTGATGAAATATTCAGTGATATTTGGTTTCAGGAAGACTTCATTCAGAGGTCTTATTTGCATCTAATTGCGCAGAATTGAAGAATAAATTCACGAGAAATTATTGCAGATTTATTGAAGAAATTTTGGTGATTAACAAGTACGGTACGGATTGCTACAGTGCCGCTGTACGGATTGCTACAGTGCCGCGTGAATAGTGCCGCCGTACGGACTGCTACAGTACCACGTGAACAGTATTTTTTTTCAAAAAAATTAAAATTTGCAGTTTGCAGATTTTTCAACTACTGGGACAGCAAAAATTAGGTTTTTTTATCTTACATTGTAATAAATTTGTTTCCCAGGCATATTGGCCATAAAACAGAACAACATTCCCTTGATAGTCTCGTAAATTAAATCCAGCAGTAATATTATTGTTTCAGTATTATTTTAAGCATAGGAGTTTATTTCAGTATTGTATCATTGCTCATTATTACCAAAAAATCACAAAAAAAATCTATAAACATTCAAAAACCAAAACAAATTCAAATCTACTGCATTCAAAAGAAACAGTCAGCAGAGGAGAGCCAAGTTGGGTTCTTACATTGGTATCAGAGCTAAATCCTGCCATCCTGAGGGTTTAGCAATCACATGCAGCCGCCTGAGGTTGGCTCTCACAGATATTACACTCGTAGGTGAGCTTTGTTTGACAGGGAACAAGAATTTGATAGGCAGCCGGGCACCATGGGTGACAGGCAAGGGGGTAGCCCACCCAGAGGCGATAGGAATGAGGAGCAAGAAACAAGGGAATTTTTCAGAGCAATGGCTACAGGACAGCAGCAGATGGCTCAGGCCTTGCAGGCACTCACCACCATGATTGAGCGCATGAATCCACAAGACAGACAAAATCAGGAGCAAGGGGATAACAGGAGTGCAGTGGGGTCACCTAGAGCTCATAGGACTCATTCCAGGACAGCAGACAGGCCTACACGTCCTACCTTCATTAGAGATGAGCCTGAGGTAGCACCTACAGGAGAACCAGGAGAGGAGATGTTCGCAGATATCCTCATGGCTGCGAATGACGAATGGGATTTATTAACTCCACAGGTGCGAGAGAGGATGACATTTGAGAGGTTTGTTAATCAGAGGAGAGAGCATTACAGGTCACTCAGACAGGATAGGAGGCCTAGAGGTCAAAATAGTGAGCTGAATAGGGTTACAGGCAAGCTTACTATGCCTACATTTGATGGGAGTGGTAAGATGACAGCTCAAGCTTGGATTCATAAGCTTGACACATTTTTGGCACTGAGGCCAATGACAGAGATTGAAGCTATCAAATACGCCACTTTGCATTTGGAGGGAGTAGCACATGATTGGTGGTACCATGGTATGGTAACACTTCAGCATAATCAGGTGACAGAGTACCAGGACTTCGTGGATAGGTTGGTTGAAAGATTTGACAAGAAAGATCCAGAGGTTTACTTCCGGGACTTAGCACAGCTGAAACAAACAGGCAACTTGGAGTATTTCATTGGTGAATTTCAGCGGTTGGCAGTCATGGTGCCAAACATTTCAGAGCGTAGATTGATAGTTCTTTTCATTGAGGGCCTATCCGAACCACTGAGAGGTTGGATAAAGGCATTTGATCCTATTTCTTTACAGGAAGCTATGAAAAAGGCAAGAAGTATGGAACATGTAGTCCCAACAAACAAATTTCAGTCCAAAGGAGCATCTTCTAGTAAGGATAACAAACCATTTTATAAAAAACCAGAGAGGACTGATTTTAAAAATGATTCTAAAGATAAAACTCCAGCGCCTTTTGACAGGGAAACATTAAATGATTTGAGGAAGAAAAAATTATGTTTCTATTGTAAAGGACCCTATGATGCAAACCATGATTGTCCTCTTAGACCAAAGGGCAAAGCTAACAGAGTTATGTGGGCATACTATGAGGAATCAGAATCAGATAACTCAGACCAGCAGTCTGATATAGAGGAAATAGATGGTGAAAAAGAGGAAGACAAGGCTGAAAACTTGTCTAAAATGGAGTCCAAAGATGGGGAAGGAGATGGGCAACTTAGGGAAGCTCGTCTCACAAGTATTAGGTAGGAAGGGTCATTCCGGATGAGAGGAGTGCTTGCTGGACAGCGAGTTATAACTTTGGTTGATACAGGTGCCACTCATAATTTCATTGATGCTAGGATGGTGGAGAAGCGTGGCATACAAACAGAGGAGTTTGGGGGAATTAGAGTGAGGGTAGTTGATGGCTATGTCCTCAAATGTGATCGTAAGATCACTGGACTCCCATTGAAAGTTAATAATTATGACTTTAAGGCAGATTTCTATGTTGTGCCTATGGGAGATACAGATATAGTCCTTGGGATGAGTTGGTTGCATGATATTGGGGAGTTCACTCTTAACCTCAAGGAGATGGAGATGAGGTTTAAAGTGAATGGGAAGACACATATTCTTAAGGCAATCAGGGAAAGTGATCTCAGGATGGTTTCTTTCCGAAGGATGGCTAGATTGATTCGACATGATCAGGTAGAGTGGGCAGCAGAGTGCATGTTGATGCCATCACAGGAGGGACAGCAGAAGATTGAATATCCTCCTGATATTCAGGAGCTTAGAGTTAAACACTCTAAGGTTTTCAGTGACATTCCACTAGGTAGACCACCAGACAGGGGTATTGAGCACATCATTGAGTTAGAGGAGGGGGCTAAACCCATCATGATTACACCTTACAGGCATCTGAAGAGGTTGAAGGATGAAATTGAGAAAACCGTAAAGGAGTTACTTGCTATGGGCCACATTAGACCAAGTAAGTCTCCTTTCGCTTCTTCAGTGGTCTTAGTGAAGAAGAAGGATGGGACATTGAGGATGTGCATTGATTACAGGGTGCTTAATAGAAAGACAATTAAAAACAGGTACCTGTTGTGACCATTTCACACATCGCCCCATCGCAAATGGGGACCCCCTCTTTTTGCTTGTTTTTTCGCTCGTTTTCGCTTTCGTTTTTAGGGTTTTGTTAGTCAGTTGGTTGTCTGGATTTAGGGCCAAGCCTTAGGGTTTTAAATTTTGCCTTTTCAAGCCAAAATCCAGTCATTTTTGAGAGCTTTTGAGCTTCCTTTTCTAGAATGCAAATTTTGAATGAAATGAATTCGCCAGAATGGTCTAATTTTCAATTGGAATGTTCATGCAGAGCTTAAATTTGTCAAGTGTTGACCGTCAATGTGAATTTTTGTCTGATTGAATATTTTGACCAAATTTTGACTTTTTTGAATTTTGATCCTGGGCATTGGAATTGATTTGTTTTCGCCTCGTGAAGTGTTAAAATGTGAAAAATCTTGTTATTTTGGCCTGTAGGAGCAAAATCGCTCCTGTCCCTCAGTGAAGGACGGGAGCTCAATTTCAAATATCTCATCATCCTTGCAGAGTCCAGACAAATTTTACGTTTGAAGTGATGGAGAACGGCGAGATCTTTCCATTGAATATAAATTGAAGATTTTCATGAGCACGGAAATTCCTCCAGGAGGAAAATCGCTCCTGTCCCTCAGTGAAGGACCGGAGCTACAATTCAAATTTCACCTTGTCCTTGCAAGATTTCGAGAGCTTAATGATTTGAGGACGTCCGAAGGAAGATACTTTGCCAAATGAATATAATTTGATATGCAAAAACGAAGGAAAATGACCTATATTGACTAAATCGCTCCTGTCCCTCTCCAAGGGACCAGGGCGAGGTACCTTGTAGCTCTCGTCCCTCTCCCAGGGACCAGAGCGATTTCCTTCATTTTGCAAAATCCAGACAAGGGTCAAGGCAAGTTTACGTTCAAAAACAAAGGAGAACATGAGATGAACACATTGAATATAAATTGAAGATTTTTGGGACGTCCATACCAGTGTTAAATGCCTAGTTCGCTCCTGTCCCTCAGGAAGGGACCAGAGCGATTTTTGATATAATTGCTTTTCTTGCAAAGTTACAAATGATGTCAAGGCATGGACGAATAGAGTGAAGAAGGACGAGTCCGTTGAATATAAACTTGGAACCTGGCAAAGTGAGATGAAGGCCACAGGGGGAGGATCGCTCCTGTCCCTCTCCAAGGGACCAGGGCGATACTATGATGATAATACTCCCTACGCAAGTTCAAAGGCATTCCTCCAAAGTTCAAGGTCGAGCCAAGTCAAGACGAAGGGTGGCGAAGACATTTTAGGGCATTTCTATCAAGCGCAAGGTTGTAAAGGTCATCACATGGAAGGAATGTGCACTCTAAGACCCAGATCGCTCCTGTCCCTCCCCAAGGGACCAGAGCGATATTTCCATTAAGGCATCGATTTCAAAGGACAAGCAAATATTAAGTTACCAAGAGGACTTAAAAGACGTCATTTCACGCAATGAAGATAATTGCAAGTTGGTAAAAACAAGAACAAGCTCGCAATGATGAACTTCGCTCCTGTCCCTCAGGAAGGGACCAGAGCGATGTTAGATGCATTGGCCATTTCAGGCAAAATTTACATAAGGACAAGATGTTGCAATGTTCTGGAGGGTCCATGGTATGACAACAAGATGATAAACAAGAGTTTTGAACGTTAAATAATCACCAAAATGGATCTAGGAACCATATCGCTCCTGTCCCTCTCCAAGGGACCAGGGCGATTTGCTTTGGATTCCTTGTTTTGCTACAAGGTCAAGCTAAGTCAAGACGCCCTAAGATAACATATGCTCCAAGACATCGTTTGAAGATAATTTGCAATGGGTTTGAACGTCTAAACATCGCCAAATAGTGTAAAAGGCCCATATCGCTCCTGTCCTTTGGACAAGGACCAAGGCGATACTATCAAAACACTCACGTTCCTTCAAAGATCAAGGCGAAGTGAGGTTAGGAAGTGCGAAGGACGACGTTTGAAGGACATTGCAAAGGAGATCGAAGTTTAAAAGTCGCCAAGATCAAGGAGAAATAATGGATCGCTCCTGTCCCTCTCCAAGGGACAAGGGCGATGGTCCCTTTAATACATCCAAACACATAATGAAGACAAATGGAATAAGCGCGAAAGGACATGAGCATAGAGGTTGTTCGCCCTACAATGGAAATTCGAAGGTCAAAGATACAAGATGAACGTGAAGACATGGAGATCGCTCCTGTCCCTCTCCAAGGGACAAGGGCGATGTTAGGCAAAACACACGATATTCTTTGAAAATCACGTTAAGACAAGGACGCACACGGTTTTAAATGACATTTGGAAGATGATACAAGGAAAGGATCGTACCAAAGTGGAAAATTTCAAGCAAAAACCTTAGGATCGCTCCTGTCCCTCTCCAAGGGACCAGGGCGATGATGGTCATAAGATGCATTTGCTCGCACAAGAAAGAAATTCAAATTCGAAGGACCACCAGATGATCGATTTGGGACATGGAAATGAAGGAGTTGAACGTTGAAAACGCAAGAATCAAGACCAAAATCATGGATCGCTCCTGTCCCTCTCCAAGGGACCAGAGCGATGAGGTACGTCCCTTTATTTTCATATTTTTGGCGCGAAATTAAACAATTCAAATTTCCTTAAATGCTAAATCGATTTAAAAATTGAAAATCCATTTTTATTTGGCATTTAATATGGCGTTATCTCTTATTAATTATTTTTTGCCTTTATTTAAAATCGAAATTCTCAATTAAAAAACGCAAGGCATTAATAGTTAATTAATTAATAAAAAATCGAATTGGAGCGCTCATATATGGAGGTCGGCCTTGTTATTTAATTTAAAAATCATTTAAAAATCGTTTGAAATTGTTATATTTTATCAAGTCGGCCTAAGAGGTGAAGGGTGAACGCGCTATATATAAGGGGAGTGGAATCATCATTTTCTACATCATTATTTTACCTTCCTTCATGCAAATTGAGAAGAGGCGAATATAGTGCGAGTTTCATCCATCCAAGGGTGGCGCGCTAAGTTATCAAAAGGTGGTGCGATTTCAAACCAAAGGTGGCGCTAGTATCATCTTGTGTGGAGTGCGAAGTGTGTTTGAAGAGGTGCGAATTCCATCCAAGGTGGCGTAGACATTCCAAAGGTGGTGCGAAGCGTGCTTGAAGTGTGGAGTGCGAATTGCGTTGAAGACCAAAGGTGGTGCGAATTGGAAGACCACACCAAGTGCGAGCTTGAGGATACATTAAGGCGAATTTGAAGATCCATTTGAGACCACGTCCAAGGCGATAATTGAAGATCACGTTCTCTCCAGAGGTGGCGAAGTCAATTTTGAGGAGATCATATTGAAGATTATCTTATATCTCAAATTTTGCCTAGGCAAATTTTGTTTTTGCATTCTAGAGTTAGCTCTCTATCGAGGTATGGCGATTTAATTGTTATTGTTTTATTCATTCATCGTCATATTTCAAATTTTGAAATTTTGATTCTTGAATTTCTCTTAGCTCAATCGTTGTATTTTAGGAAATGATGACTCTAGGGACTTATCATGAGGTTTCCTAAAATTTATCTCTCTTATTTACGTTATTTATTGCAAAATCTATTTCTTATAATGAAATGTTGTGTAGGTATGGCGACCCCAAAGGCGGGAGCATCCACCAGTCGCTCGGCTCTCATGAAAGAAGATCAGAAGACCGAAGAAGTGGAGACCAAGATCGTGTCCAAGTGGAGCAACATTGGAGATACCAACTTGGGGAACTTTAGCACAAAGAAGTTCCGGGAGGTCCCTTACATCGGCAAGCCATCACCTGTCGCCCGGAGAATAATAGAGAGTGGCATCATTAAGGCGGCCGGTTTTCCTCCAACCATTCAGTGCCACGAGTTGATGATCGAGTGTGCCCGTCATTACAATCCGCAGTCCAGGACAATTGTGTCCAATGAGGGAAACACTTTGGCGTACCTTTCAGAGGAAGCCATAAGTGAAGCCTTCCATCTTCCAGAGCACAGGGACATGATATACAAGAGCATTGAAGGAGCCAGATCAGTGTACGATGATGATCCAGATGCTTGCCTAAGCATAATTAACAAGAACTTGCTACTTAAGAGTCGTCCCCGTCTGAGCAAAGTACCGAACACACCACACAGGATTGATTTCCAGGAGGAGTACAGAGATTTGATCACCATGCTCAACAGAGTCACAGGAGCACCTCATGCCTTCTATTTTGAGAAATGGATGTTTTACTTCATCCAGGTGATTGTTCAAGGAAAGGGTACAATACATTGGGCTAGGATAATTAGCCATTGCTTGGACGTACAGTTGAGGAGACTCAGGGCTACTAAGTCCTTCCACATGAGTTCATATGTCATCTATGCCTTAATCAGGAGCGTTGAGTACGCAGGACTACCTCACAGAGGAGTGATTGGAAGAGGACCCGGCGAGGTCAGAGTTTGTGAATCCTATACCTACTTGCATCATCCACCAGGGAAGAACTACAAGTTAATCAATGATACTTTCACGATGAACATCACAAGGACGTTGCAAGGAGGGATTCACAACAGATTATCTCAAGATGCCCAGGAATTCATCAAGAGGTACGGTGCTTGGTTCATTCAGTTTCCCAAGTTCACTTACATTAGAGTGTATGGATGTCCTTTACCTCCATACATGTTGCCGAGGTACCCGACAGATAGAATTGTGTTACTTGAAGTAACAAGGCAGTTGGCAGCATATGTGAAGGCATTCAGACACAGACATCAGAATGGAGTTCAAGTACCTATTATTTTGGGTAATTCAGTTGAGGTATGTCCTAATGTCTTAGCCATGGATGACGCAGAGGAGTTAGCCTTGTATCCTTTTTCATCTTTTGCTTGGAGGAATAGTTTTGATCCACATGGACATTTAGAGGAGACGGTCGGTAGAAGATTTAGACATGAGTACCAAATTGAAGATTTTATGATGAATCTCCTAGATGATCTTGAAGTGAAACGTAAGATACATTCTAGATTGCCTTTGGATTTCATCAGGAAATGTAAGATTTACAGAGCATCAGGCTATCCAAGTTCTTGAGATTATTCACAGATTGATGGCAACAGTAGCTGCATTTGCTCATACCAAGGATGTTGTCATCCCTGTCCTGAAAGTTATAAGACACACATCCAGAAGAATTTTAGCACAAGAGAGGATCTTAGAAGGTGATTCTCACAGTTTGTTTCAGTGGTCAACCTTGCTCCATATAAAGAGTGTTCTCTTCGAGGACATCAGTGTTAGATGTGGTCAAGTTGAGGAGGTGATCAATCCGATCCAGGACAGAGTATTTGAGGTACTTCGTACCATTCTTGGCAGAAGGATCGAGGTCGAGACAGATGTGGATTTACAAGAATTTGAGGATAGAATCAAGATCATCTTTCGCAAGGACGCAGATGTTACAGATGAGCAGTATGATCAGATGTATGCCACCATGCTCCTGATTGATAGAACAAAGGAACTTGAACCTACTTGGGACACAGCTCTTCTAGATGCATTTGATCAGGTTATCCACTTAGAAGAGAGTATCAAGAATCTTCCCGAGATTCCAAGCACAGAAATCGAAGGAATCGTGACAAAATTCATTGCATATGCTAAGAAAGAGAATTGGAAAGGGAATAAGATTCTAGATGAAAGGTTGTTACAGATGACATGACACCTTATTTCTCATTGGTTGATACCTCCTAGATTTTTGTGCCAAATTTAATATTTGGCTATGTATTTAATATTGTTCAGTAAAACGGAGGTCATTTGTAACAAACCCTAATTAGGGTTTAGGTGTCATGATCTTGTCCATTGATTTATTTTCAATCTGGACCTTTCATTGTAACTGGGGATGCTATTTATACCCCCATTTTTCATTTCATTAGAATATATATAGAAAATAGTGAATAAGTGTGAGAGATAATAGTTGATGTAATAGAGAGATTAGAGTTAGAAGCAATTTTTATTTTGTAGCAAGATTGAGTCTTGAAGAGAGGAATTCAAGCAATTGTTGTATATGATGACTTGGAAATCAATAAAATATTGAAGTTATGGTGTTTTGTTGCAAGTTTCTTGAGTTATCTTCATGGTTGTTGGATGTACTTGAATCACGCTCAATCGAAGTAGTTTGTTAATTTGAAAGGCTAAGTGTGAGATTTGATATTTGGTAGGATTCGCAATCCAAACCACTAGCTTCTTGCTGATTGTAGGAACGCCTTGCGTGGTCGACTGGAAAACATTTTGAGTCCTTAACCTTCAAGCATTTTCGCATCTAGGATATGTACCTTCGTAGTAGTGTCCTTGGTCTTTGATGCATTGAACACCATTATTACCTTAGAAGATCGCACTAATTTCAATTGAGTTGTTATCTTATGGCAAAATTGAAGTTGGTTGAGTCTTGCCAAATCTCATTCATGCTAAGTCGTTCATAGGGTTAGGCTAGATTAGACTTACTTAAACCCTGTCCTTTTTCCATTTTTTGAAAGTTCCTTTTAGTTTAGTAAAATCTTCGAGCTTTTGAATCCGTAAGACGCCTTGGAGGAAACAGCAAATCACATCATACCACTAAAAAGCTTGTCCACACGTGGAGACCCCACTAAAAGAACCTTGGAGTCCATCTAACTGATCCTTTTTGCAGATTTTCAGCAGTTAGAGACTATTTTCTCAAGAGAGGATAAGATGCCTATTGGTATTTTATTCTGTGTATGATTGTGTAGAAAATACACGTCAACAGTACCCCATTCCTATGATCGATGAGTTGATAGATGAGCTTCATGGAGCTTGCTTCTTCTCGAAGATAGATTTGAGATCAGGTTATCACCAGATCAGAGTTAGAGAGCAGGACATTGAGAAGACAGCCTTTAGATGTCATTGTGGCCATTTTGAGTTTGTAGTTATGCCATTTGGGCTAACTAATGCACCTGCTACTTTTCAGGCAACAATGAATCGGGTTTTCCATCCTCAGTTGAGGAAATTTGTACTTGTCTTCTTCGATGATATCTTGGTGTACAGTAGATCTTGGGAGGAGCACTTGGTTCACCTTGACACGGTGTTGGATATATTGGGCAGAGAGTCCTTGTATGCAAAGGAGTCAAAGTGTGATTTGGGCATGACAGAGTTGTTGTACTTGGGTCACATCATCAGTGCAGAGGGCGTACGCATGGATCCTGAAAAGATTCGTGCCATTGTGGAGTGGCCTTCACCGGTGAACCTTACACAGTTGAGGGGCTTTTTGGGATTATGTGGTTTCTACAGGAGGTTTGTGGATGGATATTCTAGGCATGCAGCACCCTTGACAGATTTGATGAGAAAGGGAGCTTTCTTGTGGACTCCTGAGGCACAGGAGTGTTTTGAGAAATTTAAGGAGTTGATGACTTCTTGTCCAGTGTTAGCATTACTAGATTTCAGCAAACCTTTTGAGCTACACTGTGATGCTTCCGGGGAGGGCATTGGAGCGGTGCTTATGCAGGAGAAGCACCCTATTGCTTATGAGAGCAGGAAATTGAGAGGGCCAGAGCGGAGCTTCAGCATATATGATAAGGAGATGTTAGCTATTATGCATGCTTTGGCTAAATTCAGGCAATATTTGGTAGGTAGCAAATTTTGTATCAAAACCGACCATAATAGCCTAAAATACTTTTTGGGGCAGTGAGATCTCAATGATAGGCAGCAGAAGTGGGTGAGCAAGTTACAGTCCTATGACTTTGACATTACATATTTTAAGGGGACACAGAATGTAGTTGCTGATGCCTTATCACGTAGGCCCCATTTGAGCCTATTGACAGACATATCGGAGGATTGGAGACACTTGATCCTTGCAGAGTACGCAAAGGATACTTGGGCAGCTGGATTCATAGATGGGAATATTCAGGACAGCAGATACACCCTTGTGAATGAGCTCATCATTTACAAAGGGCGAATATTTTTGGTTCCAGGATCAACAGTGAGGAGGATGGTTCTGAAATCTTTTCATGATTCACCTATGGCAGGACATCCTGGTTACTACAAGACATACCGGCAGATTAGAGAGCGCTTCACATGGAAAGGGCTCAAAGCAGAGGTACTTCAGTATGTTAAGGAGTGTCCCACCTGCCAGCAGAATAAGCAAGAACACTCCTATCCAGCCGGTTTACTTCAGCCACTTCCGATTCCTGATAGGAAGTGGGAGTGTTTGTCTATGGACTTCATCACAGGACTGCCTAGAGCCCAAGGCAGGGACTGCATATATGTGGTTGTGGATCGCCTTACGAAGTTTGCACACTTCTTTCCGATCACTGCTACATACACTGCTACACAGGTGGCAGAGTTGTTCTTCAAGGAGATATTCAGATTACATGGCTTACCTCGGAGCATTGTGAGTGACAGGGACAGCAGGTTTATGAGTCACTTTTGGCAGGAGCTATTCAAGTTGTGTGCGACAGAGCTCACTCCGAGTACTAGCTACCACCCTCAGACAGATGGTCAAACGGAGATAGTGAACAAATGGGTGGAGGGATATCTCAGAAATTATATAGCAGGGCAACAGAAGGCATGGGTAAAGTGGATTTATCTCTGTGAGTATTGCTACAATACCACTTATCACATGTCTATTCAGATGTCACCCTTTATGGCCCTGTATAGGTATGAGGCACCCAATTTTATGGATTTGCTTTTGAGTGACAGTAGAGTGCCCAGTGCAGGTGATTTGTTACAGGAGAGTCAAGACATTGTTAAGACTCTCAAGGATAATATAACTAAGGCACAAAATCAGCAGAAGCAGTATGCAGATCAGAAGAGGACTGAGCGGACTTTTGAGGTTGGAGATATGGTGTATCTTATGTTGCAGCCTTACCGTCAATCCACTCTCAAGAAGAGTGGTGCCGAGAAACTTAAGCCACGATACTATGGTCCATTTAGGATTATCAGGAAAGTGGGAGAGGTGGCTTATGAGTTAGATTTACCGGCAGAGAGCAAGGTGCACAACGTTTTTCATGTGTCACGCCTCAAGAAGGCGCTAGGACATCATATTGTGCCTTCTACAGTACTACCACCCCTGGATGATGAGGGAAAACTTGTTTTGATACCGGAGGCTATCATTGATTTCAGAGAAAGGAACTTGAGGAGACGTACCATCCGGGAATATTTGGTGAAGTGGAAGGATTTGCCAGTAGAGGATGCTACTTGGGAGAGCGAGGAGATTTTACAGCATCCAGAGTTGAGATTGCTTGAGGACAAGCAATTTCAGGGAGGGCGGACTGTGATGTCCCCTTCTAGCTAGAGACATCACTCTAGTTTGTGATTAGCCTATTAAAGACCCTCGTAGGCTAGTAGGATTGGATAGAGGGTCACCTTGGCGTGGAGATCTTCCGGGGACAGAGCAGAGTACACTTTTGGGTTGCCAGAGTTTGTTTATGATGAGTTTTGCTTTGAGTTTGGCTTGGCCAGGCTATTTTTAGCAGTTGGAGATGGACCCCTGCTATTTTTAGCAGACATCACGGTCATATGGGTGGTCAACTAGTGAGCTCCAGTTTCAGACGGCATAGCTAAATTCAAAATATTTGTGGAGTTAGACAAGTTTGAATGACTTAGCATTTATTATTAAGTGACTTTATATTATAATCACTTAACTTGAGGGTCAACTCATCATTAGACGGGGCCATGTTTTTAATTAAATTATCAGAGCCAGACTATTGAAATATTAAAATTAAATGCCCATTTAATGATTAAAATCGTTTTGACACCCAAAGTGAAATTAAATGAAATTACAAGCAAAATTGTAATTAAGAGGATTAGGGTACGACTTGCAAAAAAGGATATATAGCGTTGAGTTTGGAAAGAAGAGGATGGCTATTTTATTTTGACATTGTGAAATTGAAAGGGTTTTGCTCTGGAGACTAGGGTTTTCAGCCACCATTGGAGGACGTAGTTGCTTCAATGTTCACCATCTGAGCTGATGAAATATTCAGTGATATTTGGTTTCAGGAAGACTTCATTCAGAGGTCTTATTTGCATCTAATTGCGCAGAATTGAAGAATAAATTCACGAGAAATTATTGCAGATTTATTGAAGAAATTTTGGTGATTAACAAGTACGGTACGGATTGCTACAGTGCCGCGTGAACAGTACCGCATGAATAGTGCCGCCGTACGGACTGCTACAGTACCACGTGAACAGTATTTTTTTTCAAAAAAATTAAAATTTGCAGTTTGCAGATTTTTCAACTACTGGGACAGCAAAAATCAGGTTTTTTAATCTTACATTGTAATAAATTTGTTTCCCAGGCATATTGGCCATAAAACAGAACAACATTCCCTTGATAGTCTCGTAAATTAAATCCAGCAGTAATATTATTGTTTCAGTATTATTTTAAGCATAGGAGTTTATTTCAGTATTGTATCATTGCTCATTATTACCAAAAAAACACAAAAAAATCTATAAACATTCAAAAACCAAAACAAATTCAAATCTACTGCATTCAAAAGAAACAGTCAGCAGAGGAGAGCCAAGTTGGGTTCTTACAAACTTTCAAAAAAGTTGGAAAAAGCAAAAAAATAGAATCCCGCAAAAATAGGAAGGTGTTAAAATTGACCCTAAGCAATTGCGTTTTTCGTCCTTCGGGCCTTCTTAGCACTTTGATGGTGTCCAAAGAGTGTTCTGAGCATGATTACCTTAATTGACTTGGATGACCATCTAAAAACTCTAACTCCTCATTGCAAAAAGACTAGTGATTAGCAGGTGCGACACCAAGGCAAAACCCTAAAAAGCAAAAACAAGGGGTTCCCATTTGCAATGGGGCGATGTGTGAAAAAGGTCACGACACATTGCTAATATTCCTTAATTTTGTGAAGTCTCTAAATGAGATAAAATTGGGAATGTATATATGAAGACCATTATTATAAAGGGTTCAAGTGTGGTGCTTAGCATGGACCGTCATTTAGGAACACTAATCGTATAACCAACAATCATGTTTAAAGACATATTGAGCACTCTAAGGGGATTTACGACGTAGCCTTCTTCTCAGACACCCTATAGTAGTTCATGGTTTTGATTTAATGTACTGGTCAAAGAATACATTGTGCGATCCTATGAATGACAAATCACAAAGCATTGGGCATTAGATTGTCGGTAATATGACCCCACGCTACCTTAGTGGTGGCTAATATAGACATCAAATATTATGGAGATGAAATATGTCTGGAGGAGCTTGGTTCATCCCAAAGCGTCTCATAGATAAGAAACGATACAAGCAAGGAAGAAGACTGAGCCAATCATAACATCGGGCCCCATAGTAGTTGTTACCAGATTTTCACCTACAAGCTCAATCAGGTAGAGCCACTAGGTTCTTTTTGAGCAAGTGGTATATTTCATAGCCTCTCTATGTTGCATTCAAGTACAAATGAAATAGCATCAAAACATTGCAGAAAGCAAAGATGGCAAAATAAAAACATTTCATTGATATAAATACACAGAGCAGTAGGCAAGTCTTTCGGAAAGAATGTAGTCTTTATTAAAATGATAGAATGCATGTCTCACACAATAAGTCGTGAGACTAACCATGTTCATTCAATATGCATGATGCACATGAAAGCTAAATTATACATGAATAAGTAAATGCTAAAAATGCATGTCTAGAGGGTGACTAGTCATTGCCTGAATGACTGGCACTTGTTGGCTGATCCATAAATCTGCTGGTGTCGTCCTGCTCCTCCTTGCTTCCCAGGTCCTCAGTGCTCCTTCTTCCTGCATGATTCAATAGGCAATAAGTTAGAACTGTGTTCTAAGCAACGAAAGGTCATACACTATACATGAGCATTCACTTATACATGTATAAGTCAGTTTTGATGTGCAAAGAAAGGATATGCATATTTTAGGTGTCCAAGAGAAATCAAGAAAATCATCATACATAGGCATATTATTTCTAACATGTTTGCTTCATGTGCAACTACAAATCTGATCATGTTCATTTTCAGCATGTGGGGTGAAATGGGCTCCCACAAGGGTTGAGCTCAGCGTGCTACAATCTAGTGTTTAAAAGGAATTATGGTTACTCTGATGTGTCAGCGTAACTAAATCAAATAGGGGTTCATTATTCACAAAGGTGAATTAGTCAATTCACTGGTATAAACAACAATTCACTACTCCAAGGAGCCATGCTGACATATTAGAGTACCAAGCAGCTATAGTCACCATCAGAGATTGATCCAAGGAGTCTCCCAAGGGTAAAAGCTTTAAAGCAGGTGTGAATTATGACTCAATGCAAATTTCCTTGTCATGTGTGAGAATCTCAAGAGTAGGTGAAGACAGTGCAGCAATGATAATCATAGTAGTATGAGGAATGTAAGTGTGCTTCAAGGTTGACCATGGACATATTTAATAAAGGCCACAAGCAAGGGTGAGTCATAACAACCTCACGAATGTTAAAGCAGTGCTTTCTAAGAAGATAATGTAATGCAATAAGAGTAGTAGAAGACAACTCATCGACTTAAAAGTTTCAGAAATTCTTTCCCGATCAAATAAAATATGGACCTTTACATGCTTCCAAAGCACCAAAACTGGAGGGTTCAAAGCAAACTGGTGAAGCAAATCATTTTGCAGCAGGCACAAAAATGAACACTGAATCTTTGCCAAAGCCATGCAATTCTTCTGATATATATAAAGAAGGTTGTGACTGAGAGAAAGGATTGTTTTTTCCTTCACTAAATAATGAAAGGTCTGTATGATCCTCACAATGACGATGAAGAAAGTCACAGACAGAAAAATAAAGAACAGTGATAGGATACAATCACCTAATGCAAACATTAGCAAAGATTGGAAGCATGACGGATAGTTCAGTTATCACCCATTCACAGCGATGCAAGAGCAATCAATTACAGTGGGCAACAAATAGGAGGGAAAACGGTGCTTATTTAGAAAATCATTATGAAAACACTTTTTCTCACCCCAATACATGATTCAATCACAGTAACCAGTTCGCAGTTTTGTAGCAGCCAACAATGGAGTTTTGGTTTCTGAAAAATTCATCCAGTAACCCTCAGTAGATGCAGAAAAATCACACGCAACCTACACATCAAATACCAGTCACACAAACACTCTTCGAAAGGGCAGCATACAAGCATAAAGTCAGTTTGTATGGTAAGATGGCAGAATTAAGATGACAACCTCCATTCATGATTTGAGTAGCCCTTTCATCAAGTCACAATGGACATATAACAGTCTTGAGGAGATTAAAGCATCTTAGAACAATGATAGCATGCACTATTGTCTAGAAGCAAAGCAAAGAGATCTAATAGTCAAGGCATGATCACAAAATCCCAGTATGCAATCCCAATAGTGCAGATAAATTCAAATTTGCAGGGGAGCCATGTCAATTTTTTAGCATTTTGAAGAGCAGAAATATTTTCTTCCTTAAAAAAAGAGAAATTTAGTGGAATATTCAGGAAAACGACTTTCTTTTATGAAGAAAATTTGTGCTACAGAATCAAACTAGAATCATCACAGTAGCATATCATGCATTTTTCGGTCATAAATTAGTAATGACAATGTATGTGTTACTTATCGTGATAACTTGAAGGTCTGATTTTTCCTTCCAAAGACCCAGAAATCAGAAAAGTTCACGCCCAGTAGCAAGAAGGCTCGGGAGATGATAAATTTCAACTACCGTGAGAGGCCCAAAATCAATAAATTGCAGGTTCAAGCCTCCAAACCCTCATGGTGGCACCCAACAGATCAGAAAAATATGCCCTCCGTCCAAGGATAACGTAGTGTAAATGCACCAAAAAAATGACAAGTTCGGCCTACTGTAGGAAGCCACAGTGAACCGACAGAATGATGCAAATCGAATCATCTCCAAATCCTCATGGCAGCTAAATAGTGGCGATTGTCTGCCAAATAGAGCCTTCCAAGACACCCTGCAAAATCTTTTCATGGCAGCCAAAGAGAAAGCGAAAATCTCAGGCAACAAATGGCACCTTCAACTCTTCCCAAACCCTAGTTCGTGGCGACACCTCTTCTAGTAGAGTGCAAAATGAAAATATCGAATGTCAAGGAGAAGAAATGAAACGCTTTAGGGTTTCATTACCTTTATCCATCGAATTTGCTAAGGCATCTTTTTGCCTTTGATGTTTATTTTTTCTCCTCAAATTTATGCCCCGTAAATGCCTAAGGGAGTCAATGTGTTTTAAGTGCCCCTATTAATATTATTAAGTGATTTATTAATCATCACTTATAATATTTGTCATTGTAATATTATATAATATTTATTAAGTGATGATTAATAAATCACCTATTAATATTATCTAATGTTTCAAAATGATTAGAATGATAATAATGGAATATAATATTTATTAAAGTGACTTATTAATATCACTTTATTAAATAACTTTGTTTTATTTCATCTTTTCATTTTAAAATTAAAATACTAATAAATGGAGTAATAAAAATGTTTATTAAAGTGATAATAATAAGTCACTTTATTAAATGTGTTTTCTTATCACATTTATTAGTATTTTGACTTTAAATGTAAAAATGAAATAAAACAAATGTTTCATTAAGTGATAAATTTTAAATCACTTTATTAGATATTTGCGCTATTTACATTTAATAGGCAGGTCAAAGAGATTTTTTGCATTAATGAAGGCTTGCAGTTCTGTCAGGAGATATTTTGGGGCCATTTATGGTGCTTTTAAGAGCTTTTATGGTTGCAATATGGGTTGGCTTGACTTTTGGCCCAGGTTTCTCCCTTTCAGACCTGTTTCAGGTCTTTTTAAGGGGGGTTTTGTTTCTGCTTGCCCAAGAGGAGGTGGAGTTTATTATTCATTTTTGCTTTTTGGAAAGCATATATACTACCTTCCTTCTTCATTGTAAGGGTGCTGAATTATTCATCTCTTGGCAGACTGTAATTTTAGAGTTCTTTCTGCAGAAGTGGATATTTTTGTAACAAATTTTCAGAAGCATACAGATTTGTAACACCTTTCAGCAATACTAAGAGTTCATACCTTTCCTTTCTTTCTGGTAATTATTTGCAAGTCATGGGCTGTGTGTGAAATAGCAATCTTGGGTTGTGAAAAAGAGTGTTTTCTCCTCCCAGGGTTGTAATTTTTAGCCTTCTCACGAATCACTGATGCAAGTGTTATGATTAATTGGATTGTGTAGGAGAGCTTTATTATTATTGTCATTTTCTGTGTAACTCTTTCTTGCTTTTAAGTTTTTCAACATATCATCTGGTGCATCACCTTAGAGTTAGATTTTAGTTTCATATGTCCTCCTCACTCTTTTCCCTGAAGAAATTGTTAGTTTAGGTGAAGAATTTGAAAAGAACCAGCTTACTCCGGAGGTCCACTTCAGTCTTCAGGCTACCCACAACCTCGAAGTGTTCCCATGTTTCAATAGGGAGCTGAAGTTCACAGCTTTAGCAGAGGGTGCAGGCTTGATTGATAACAATAGCATTGATAGAGATGAAGATTGCACACATATGCGGGCTCAAGGAGATCAATTAATGGCATGAAGAAAGTGTCAATGATTAATTAGGAGCTATTGAGTTAAGATGTCAACTCATATAATTTCGATTTTGCAGATGATGGTTAATTCAATAAGAATCATTAAGATAGTTAAGATCAACTAATAATTAACCATTCCTTAGCTATTATCAAGCATATCTGGGGTGATTAGACAAGTAATCTAATCGCTCAATTATTATACCATGAGAGAGCACGATAATATTAGTGCTAAGCATCACTATTGACCACGATTAGTCATAAAGACTATCGATTTAACTTTTTAAGGAAAGAAGATGGACTAATCAGCTAATTGAGTTAGCGACAGATTAACTATGAAGCCATTTGAAGATAAAAGTGAATATAATAACGACAGTCAAATAAAGGGTGACCAATAATCATGAATCCACCTGAGCAGCGATTATGTTAACAACGATAAAATGTTAATAACTCAGAAATCTACATAAGCTATTATAATTAGCAAATAGTATATTGAAGTATTTCAGTGATTACAAGACCAATGGTTATGCCTTAAGATAACAACGATTAGAAAGAGACTATGTTAAAGAGAGACGTTGGGAAGGACATGTGTCTCATCACTCATGGAGAGGTGCAAACCATTCATGCTGCAAGATATAGAAAGGCACTTGGTGGAAACCAGTTAGATATTAACAGGACTCAGACCAGAGAAAGGACATTAGTTGTTGCAAGTATATATGTCCAGATCAGAACATCAACCATCACTCAGGGTGATATCAACATCTTTGTAATTACATATATACGGACATACCAGATATAGGAAAGACATAAGTGGACATTGATATCACACTTATCAATCCGTCTACATTAATGTGGGAGAAACAGGTTGGTTTATCAGCCCTACCACAGATTTGTTGTATACTCATCTCTGAATTTTAGAAACAAGCACGTATTTTTGTATATATAAATTGCAGATCCAGATAATATAACTTTACAAACTATTAAGGGTTATATCATATATTGCATCCATCTGTCCTCCAGTTCACATATTGTACCTTTGAATATTATTGATATTGTTCACCGGTTGTTTTCATTTGAAAATATCTCTTATTAATAGATAATTGTCCCTACTTTTTAAATAACCAAATAAGGGTACATTACAATTACCTTCTGAAAGCATGTACAAAAAACAAAAAATGGTGGAATTATCCTTGTTGTTGCTACCCATTTCATCAATAATGGAATCTTTAGATCATTGATTTGGGATTGTCTTATCAATAGTGTTCTAAGCCGATGGAGCTACAAAACTTCTATACTTTTTTGGGATCTTGGAATAACATTGATGTTATTTAGGGATTATTCTATTTATGAGTTGAGATGTCTTTTAAACAAGCTATCTTTGGGGAGGATTGTAATACCCCCATTTTTATGCTATATTGTTCTGTGAGCGTTGGCTAGTTTTTGGGGTTTTTCAAAGGTTTCTAGGTGAGTTGGGAGAGTACCGTTGTTCTTGGAGAGTGTAGTTTAGGGTTTTCTAGGCATCTAGTGGTGGTTTGGAATTCAATTGGCTTTTAATTTTGTAGTGATGCTCCTTGCAGCATTTTTGGCCTTCTAGGTTGTTCTCGATAGTTCATGAAAAACACTGCTTTTTTTAATGACTGCCCATTTTGGCACTCAACATCATTCCTCAATGTTAGTTCTTTCTTGGCATGTTCGGTTTCAATTTTTGATGTTGTGGTGGTGCTTGTTGTCAAGTGATTTGGATTATTTTAATATTTGCACTAAAGTTAAAAGTAATGTTTTAATATTTAGTGTTAAATATTATAATGTTATGTCCCCAAGTTGGATGCCTAGGGAAATGGAAAAAAGGGGGACTTACATTATTTAAAAATGTAAAAGGGCCTTTTGGAGGGAAAAATAAATAATTTGAAATTTAAATTACCCTAATTCCCTCCAACTCTATAAAGGGGTTTTGGCTCTTATTTTCATTATGGAAGTTTACAAAACATAACAGGATGTTGCTGGAATGAACAGAGGAGTTCTTCCGAGGTTAATTGAGGATGAAAATTCTTGTCAAGGCACTAGTTTCGGTGGTGAAAGAACCTCTCTAGCTGGTTTGGTTGTGTGTCTACCTTAGGAAACACCATTCCCTTTGAGAGTTGTAGATCAGGGTTTTATAGAAAATGAAACTCCTCAAGGTATTTTGATGAGCCTTTGTTGGATAGTGTTTGGGACTCTTTTTATATTGGAATTTTGGGAGTTTTTGGTACTGTTTGATTGGGTTTTCAAGCTTGGCCATACAAATTACAATGACAGGCTGTACCATCATTTTCTGCTCGTGATTTGGTGATTGGGGATCCAAGTCAGTAAGTGATGCCAGGGATACCTTCCTTAACCTTGGACAACCTGACTTGGTGATATTTAAAAGTTTAATGTTGCTGTTATTAGTAAATATGTAGGTCATACTATTTAGGGCCATTGATCGGCAATTGTAGAGCTAGCGTGGGGGAAAGATGGTGTCAAGTGAATGAGTTATGAGAATTTTATAACTTTAGAAGGAGGCATCCAGATCTACATCAGTAGTTGGAGGTGCTAGAGTATGGATTTGACTCATTCTGTGGACATATAAATTAATGGGCTGGTTGGCCCTGCCCTTGATACCACTATATTTTGACTGTGAAGATTTGAGATGTTAGATTGGTGTATTCCCTGTTGTTTTCAGGTAACAATTGGGTTTGTTAATGGTTGTTGAGTGTGAATGGGGGTGAAATGCAACTTTGGAGAGTGTACTAAACTGGAAGGAGATGTTGTTAGTTGAGTTTTTAGGCTGTTTTGACTTGCAGCCCTTTAAACTGTTGCCACTCAACAGAGATCTCTGTTGTACCAGATCAGTTCACCTTCATATGCCGTTATATACTTTGATAGTGGCTGATCACTGGGTTTTTATATCGTTGTGTGAAGTGGGATTGCTCCTTTGCCTAACAACATAGTCTGAAGCGACTTCATGAAGATGGGAGATGGGAACTTTTGAAGACTATTGATGCTGGCATACCTCTCAAATCAGTGACAGTAGACTTGCAAACAATTTATTACCAGGTTTCATGTACTCTCAGTTGAGCGTTTAATTGATGAAGTGTTGACCCTTTCTCTGATGCAAATCCACAACAAGTTTGTATCAGTTAAAGAGATAAATTGCAAATCTTCTCGAGCTTGTAACAGAAAAAAAAGTAAACAAATTGCAATTCATAGCAAAACTAGTGATATCAGATTTATCTTATTGCATGTTCATTGTGCATTCATTGATGTTCCATTTTGGCAAAGAAATGCAATGCAAAACTATAATCGTCCTTATGGCAGCAAATAAACCTCTTATGCAAGTGCATGTTGTGGTTTGGTAAACAATTGAAATAAGATTTCTATGTGGGTTTTTTACAAGTGGTATCATTTAGATTTGAGTTTATATCAGATTTAATCAGCATATCACAGTCCAACAGCAGTAAGCGAGTAGTATATCGGGCTATTTGACCCAAGCACATCACTTGATCATCACTTAACTCAATTTGGGAAAATATTTTGTGTTTCAATTTGTTAGCTAACTGTTTGACAAAATGCTTACAAATTTCAGAATGATAGATAAATTTCCGACGAAACGTTTGAATGGAATTGTTGAAGGCAAATAATTGTTTCTTATCTTTTCTCATTGTAATACAGGAAGGTTGTAGTGTCAATGATTGTTTCATTATTATAATAGATCCTTGGATAGCAGTACTGCCAGATCCCATTTATTTTCTATCATTCTCTATCAGGCATGGTGTAAATTGGAATTGGGTGAGTTTATCAGTCATTTTGGCATTGATGCCACTTTGTTTGCACTCACTATCCAGTTTGGCTAGAGTGATTTTAAATTTTTAGGACCCTCTCTAACTCCACCACAACTTGCTGCAATGCTCGACCCCTCGTCACCATGTCAACTAAATAGGCCTCAATGTCCTCCCCCTCTTGCTCCGAAGGCTGTGACCGTGATGGAAGTGGCATCTGTGTAAGAGCGCCAAGGGGCAACTCAGAAGTCTCTGTCGGAACCGATACTGCCACATCCTGCTGGTATGAGGGTACCTCCTCCACCACTAGAGGTGTATCATCCCCCTGCTCCTGGATGGCAGAGACGACCTCTCCTGCCTCGTTCCCAACTGCTGGTACATGTGTCTCGCCAGAGGAATTGTCCAAGTCTACTACCTCAGCTCGAGTCTCTCGACAAGGTGAGAATACAGCAGCTCCCACAGGTTGTACCAATGTCATTTGAAATCGCTGCGTCAGCCAACTCTCCATAGCCACTATCGACGGGTCTGCACTGGGGATCCCCTGGACTCTCTGCATCTCTACGACCGGGGGATTTGTCGCCATAGCCATGGGCTCCTCCAACAAAGTGGCAGAAACAGTCACCAGTGCTTCAGTCCCAACAACATCCAACCGCACCTGAGGCTCCATATCAACCACCTCCCTCAGTCCCTGCTCCTCATCTACCACTACGCGATGTGGCAACTCCTCCGTACGCGACTCTACCACGTCTTCGGTAAGTGCCTCCGTGGTCGGGGTCAGTCTCAAAGGTGGTGCTCGATCCTACAGAGGTGATGCTACCTGTTGTTGGATGGGACAAAGTGCAACTGGCGTGCGACTCTGCCCAAATGCCGGAATAAAGGTGCCTCCCACTCCAGATGACATCATTGATGTGCCCATCGGTAGCAAGGGTGGGGCAAAAAGGACCCTCTCCTTCATCGCCCTGCTGCTATCATCCTCCACTTCTGAATCCTCTGTACTATTGGAAGTCTCCCTCCCACTATCAGGTTCCCCTGAGACTGTATCTACCGTTCGTTTCCACTTCGCGGAAGAGTGTTTCCAATACATGATAGGAGGCTCACCTACTACCAACGGTCCCTGCGGTCGTACCTCCAACTCTGCCTCCGGCATTGCTTTCCATGTGGCTTCCAAGAACAGTCCTATAGCATAGTGGGGCATATAGAACGTGCGATGCTGCATCGTCAAGAACTCATACATGCGCTCTGCTAGCAACGCGGCCCAATCGTACACAATGCCGTTCATAAGCCGGTTCATGAGCATAATCTGAGGGAGGGCGATGTTCGACGCCCTACCCGATCCCGTCAACCTGCTCTTAATGACATCCATAATGCACCGTCAGTGGCCCTCTGCAACAAAGGTCTTAGGGATTCCTCGTCCCTTCGTGGCATTAGCCACGCTGTTTAGCTCTGCTGTCGTCAAGTTCCTGGATACTAATTTAATCCAATATTCCTTCTCCTCACGCTTCATCTTCTTACCCTTCAACTCGATTTTCCTGCCCTGCCTGCCTGGGATGCTGAATACTTTGGTAAAGTCCACAACTTTGAAGGATATGGTGACATCCCTCCCGAGGTACTCAAAAGTACTCGTGCATGTGTGTCTGTCAAAGGTGTCCACCATGAACCGTAGGGCACCCTCATACTCGTAGATAGGAAACACAGGCATTCGAATAGCCCACTCCACTTCTGCCTTATGAAAGTTCTGCTTCACCAAATCATTGTCGGGAGTGTCCTGCCACCATTTCCGGCTTTCCGACCCATTCAGACCCTCGAAGGTGAAATTCTGAGGTGTTAATGTATTTTTTCCACTTATGGCAGGTTGTGGTGCTTTCTACTTTTTCTTCTGACTTGCGCTAGCATCCATTGTGCTGCCTGCCACACGCACGCTTGACGACAAGACCCTGGTATTTCTATTCATCTGGCTGCTACTGGAGGAAGCCTACAACTGCTTCTTCCAACTCCGTTTCCCAGCCGACTCCATTAATTTCCCTTGTAATTGATTTCTTGGTTACAGCTGTACGGTTGCGTAGCCACCTTAACTACCTCCTGGGTGGTTGTGTACGCCTTCCCTATTCTTGCGCACTGCGTTGTCGGCGTTGTGCATGCGTTTTATGTTTGCATCTGGGCAGGGCTGCTACGTGTGCGTGTGTTTTATGTTGCATTTGGGGCTGCTGCGTGTTTTATTACTTGCATGGGCGGTGGTATCCACCTCACGGTGGTGTGCACCGCCGGTGGTCCCACCCCACTGTGGTGTCACCGCACGATGTTGCCATCGGTGGTGGTCCTCCTATCGGTGTCGTCACCGCCGGTGTTGCCACCGCACGGTGGTCCACCGTCGTTCTTTTTTTTTTATTGTTTTGCCATACAGATTGTACAATTTTTTTTTTTTTTTTGTTTGATTTTAATAATATTGTCAAACACCCTGATTGGAGGGTCCAGGTTCCCTCCGTTTGTGGTAAACATTCAATTTGGACCTGTTCATGGCTTCGGTCGCTTCACGGTCGTCTAATGTCCACAGCCGAACCGATCCATTTGCTGCGACTTTGCGAACTTTGTAAGGTCCTAAGCACCTCACTTTAAATTTTCCAGGTTTAATTTCGTTTCGCCCATTATATTTCAACACGAGTTGTCCTGGGGTGAATTTCATTCGCTTTAGGTGCTTAACATGCCACAACTTCCTCCTCTCCTGCGTTGTCTCGGTTGTCCACTGAGCCATCATCCGCTTCTCATCAAGTTTATTTAGAGCATACAGTTGCTCCCTCAGGCTCTCCATATCGCCGAGTCTATTTTCTACTGCAATACGAAGACTCGGTACCATGAATTCGGCGGGCACCACTGCTTCCTGCCCATACATAAGTTGGAAGGGCGTTTGTCCTGTAGTCACTTTGTACGTCGTGTGGTAAGCCCATAACATGGAGGGTAACTTCTCTTCCCAATCTTCCCCTTCGACCCCGCATGACTTATAAATGACTCCTACAAGGATCTTGTTCGTGGCCTCCGCCTGCCCGTTGGCTCGAGGGTAGTAAGGGCTCGATAGAGAATGGAAGATCTTAAATTCTGTCGTGAGCAACTTAATAACATGGTTGACAAAATGGCCCCCTCGATCACTCGTCAGCTGCATGGGGATGCCATAACGAGTGATGATTTGCTCATAAATAAATCTGGCTATACTCACTGTTGAGTTATCACTTATCGGGTAGGGCCCGTGCTTCTACCCACTTAGTCAAATATTCCGTGGCTACCACGATGTATCTGCACCACCTAGCACGGCTAACTTTGAGTGGTCCGACAAAGTCCAACCCTCATCGTTCAAATAATTCTTGGGTGTGCGAGGGGTTGAGTGGCATAAAGTCCCGCTTTAATGGTTTCCCAGCCCTTTGGCACGTGTCGCAACCAACAACCCATTCTCGGGCATCATTATATAGCGTGGGCCACCACAAGCCCGCGAGTAGCACCTTCCGTGCGGTAGTGTTTGGTCCCATGTGTCCCCCCGCCGGTCCTTCGTGCACCTCCCGGAGAACTCCTGGCACCTCCTCCTCCATCACACATCTTTTGAGTATTTGATCTGGTCCCATCTTATATAACAGTCCATTGATCAGTTGAAATGTTCGACTTCGTAAAACTAGTTTTCTTCGTTCTCCTGGTAGCATGCTTGGCAGAAAGACTGAAGTAGAAAGATACTCCTCGATGGCCGTGTACCATGATGGCAATGCAACAATTTGGAATAAGTGGGCATCTGGAAAATCATCGTTCACCCCTTCCGCTAGTTCTCCTGACTTTATGCGTGATAATTGGTTGGCTATCACATGGCTTTTCCCAAGCTGCACGATAATGGTGAACGTAAACTCTTGCAGCAAGAGTAGCCATCAACTAATCCTTCCCTAAATTATCGGCTTGTTGACCAAGTACATGAGGGCTTGATGGTCTACGTAGAATGTGAACGGTGTCGCCAACAGATAGTGTCTGAATTTTTGTACCGCATAGATCATCCCCAATGCCTCCCGTTCTGTTGTGCTATAATTTTTCTCCGCTTTGGATAACAGTCTATTGGCAAAATAGACGGGATGATCCAACCCGTGATCTCCCACTTGGGCCAGTGTGGCACTGATCGCAAAGTTTGAAGCATCCACATGGACATGGAACTCCCTGTCCCAGTTGGGGTACGCGAGGATGGGGGTAGCTACCAGCCTCGTCTTCAATTCCTCAAATGCTTCACTCTCCGGGGTCCCCCAGGTATACGGCTCACCCTTGCGAGTAAGCTTGTCCAAGGGGTGGGATATTTGTGCAAAGATTTTTATGAACCTTCTGTAGTAGCCGATATGGCCCAGGAAGGACTTTACCCCGGTGACATCCGTAGGAGGCTCCATCTCCGCGATCACCCGTATTTTGTCTAGGTCCGTCTTCAGACCTGCTTTGCATACAATGTGCCCAAGCAATTTGCCTTGTGGTACCATAAATCGACATTTTTTTGGATTAAGGGCCAGCCTTGCCCTTCGGCATCTCTCCAGGCACTCTCTAAGGGCTACCAAATGCATATCTTGCCCGCTATAGATGGACCAGTCATTGAGGAAGGCTTTAAAATTCCCTACTGACATCTTGGTGAATATGTGTAGTATAATTCGCTGGAATGTTGCAAGTGCATTGCATAGGTCGAATGGCATCCGGTTGTATGCATAGACACCATCTTCGACCACAAAGGTGGTCTTCAGTTTATCTTCCTCGGCGATCGAGATTTGTTTATATTTGGAGAATCCATCCATAAACGAGTACATCTCATGGCCGGCCACCTCCTCCAGTATGCTATTCGTAAAGGGGATTGGGAAAGGGTCTTTAATCGTAACTGCATTGAGACATTGGAAGTCCACACAAATCCTTATTTGGTTAGCCTCCTCCTTTAATGAAATGACTATGGGCGACATCCATTCACTTGTCTGTACTTTAAAAATGATACCGGCCTCCAACATTTTTCTATCTTGTCGTTCACCTGTGCTGCATAGTTGCGGTTCATCCAGTATGGTCTCTTTCGTACAGGCTGGGCTCCGGGTACAAACAGGATGCGGTGCACGCACAGTTCGGGAGGTACCCCCTTCAGGTCTTTATACGTCCATGCGAAGACATCTTTAAACTCCAGAAATATTTTGAAGGCCGCTGTCTTCAGCACGGGATCCCAGTCATCCCCAACTAATATATTCCGTGGGTCCTCCTTTCCCAGGTTTGTTGCCTTCAGCTTGGACTCTTCGAATTGAATTGGCTTGTCTTTCTCGAACTGATGTGCGGGTGCCTCATCCACTCGGGCTTCCCCCTCCTTATATTCTTTGTATTCCGGAGGGAAGACCTCCGGATTGGCAAGCTCCTCTATCTGCAACATGTTGCAGTGAAAAAGTTCGTAGTCCTCCATTTGCCAATGGAAGAGCCCGTTGAGTGAGCACACCTCATCTTCAGAACATCCCTCCAATTCGAGCACCCCTTCACTATTCGGCTCCATCGCGTTCTTGCCCTCGCTTTTGTCGGGACCCCCTTCCCATTTATTAGAGTCCTCTGAGTCCGAGTCGGAAGAGGCGAGCTCTTCGCCGACATCTTGGGTCTGTAGGTCAATGATATATTTCCGCCCTCCCTTCTCCATGGAGAGTGTATTTTTCTTCCAGTTATGGTTCACCCTCGCGGTGATCAACCACACTCTCCCTAGGATGGCGTCATAGCCTTTCTTTTTCAAGGGAATAACTACAAAATCTAACAGGAAGGGCTGCATACCAATTGTCACTTGCTGGGCCATCAATATGCCGAGTGGCTTGATGCCGTGTTGCTCGACTCCTACCAGATTAAATGTGGATGGCCACAGGGTGGGTTTTCCCAGCCTCTTCCATGTCTCTTCTGGTAGTACATTCACCCCAGCACCTCCGTCCACAATGGTGTCCTTTAGAATGGTCCCAAGGATGCCCATTTCTACCACAGTTGGGTGTCTACCACTGTTCAAGGCTAGTAACATCGGGTTCTTAGAAGGGCTGACGGGAACCTCCACCTGCGGTGCACTCGAAGGTACGTGTGCGGTGCTTAGCGCATTGCTGAGGATGGCAGTCCTCAAATGTGGTATGGAGTCTAGAAGGTCTTTTACCTTTCTCGGCACCTCCATCTGCAAGACTTGCCCAATAATATTCTTTTTTGCTTTCATGCGGGTTGAGGGACTCATCATCTCCGTGTTCTTGCGTCCTTCTGCCGCCATCTCTCGTTCAATGTCGGCCTTCGCCTCCCGCAGTCCCTCCTTCTCTGTGCGGGGGTTGGGATACGTTGCCTTCTTCGCTTGCGCACGAGTGATAGCCCATACTTCTTTGTCTTCGCCCGTCTTCTCAATATTGAGGAGATTCACCCCTTGTTTAGGACATTTTGTGTCATCGTGATCACCGGGGCCGCACCATCTACACAGGCTCTGGGGGGTTTCAGTATTCTGGCACTCCCGAGCGAAGTGCCCCCATTGGTTGCAGGCCCGACATTGAATTATTGGCCGCCCCTTAACGTCATATTGCATTCTGCTCCGATTGTTGTTGTTGTTGCCTTTGCCTCCTCTTTGGTTACCTCTATAACCATCGGATGATGCATGTAGCGTCGGCTTGCGGCTGGGCGAAGCCCGCTGCTGCGGACAGTGAGGGTTGCTCTTGCGCGAAGAATACTTGGCTCCCTTTTGTTTTCATGTTGTAGGGACACTCTTTGATGGCGTGTCCTAACATTTGGCAAATTTCGTAGAATGCCTTCTTCGGGCAGGTGCCTTTTGTGTGGCCTTCTTCCTTACAATTAGTGCACCACACCTCTTCGTTTTTACTCGTGCTTCCTTTCATGTTCTTAAATTCCTTCAACATTCGGTGCATATCCTTTTGAAGAGCTTGCACCTTCTTACTTGATGATTCATCACTGCTGCTTTCTCCTGAGGACTGCTCTTTTGCAAAGGACTTGTCCTTTTTCTTCCGCGATGTTTTGCCTTCACTTTCCAAATCCATCGCGCGATTGTATGCGTCATCATATGAGGTGGGCGGTACAATTTTCATCTTTCTCTGCAGGGATGACCGCAACCCTTCCACGAACCATCTCTTCTTTAGTCTGTCAGCCGGCTGGTTCTCCATCTTCCCTAGTCACTCTTTTAACTATCGACTGTACGTTCGCACTGTCTCATGCTTTCCCTGCTTTGTTCTTAATATCTCCACCACGATCTCATTATCATCTCGAAGGAGTCGAAATTCCATCTCGAAAGCTTTTTGTAGTTCATCCCATGTTCCCACCTTTACTTTATCCACATCAGAGTACCAATCAATGGCTACCCCTCTCAGGGTGGCAGGGAACTGCACCACCCAATCTGCTTTGTCAACCACCCCGTTGGCTGACCATATTGTCTCACACGTACAGTAGTGCCGTACGGGGTCATCATTGCCATCTCCGTTAAATTTGGGCAACTTCTGTTTTCTCGCCATCAATGGGGGTCATCTCCTCGGAGGTGGCTGTGGCTGTGTCTGTGCCCCTGCGTCGCTCCCTCCTGCGCCGGTGGTGTGTCCTGCGTGGGTGACTGGGGGTATGGTGTTTTTCCTATCGTGTGTCGCACCTACAGCTGTACGGTTGTCCTCTTCGTTCTCACTCGCGCCCACTCCTGGCTCCCTTTGGTGATCCTCACTTCGTGGCGTAAGGGATAAGTTTTTGAACTGATCCCGGGTCTCTTCGACTAGATTCCTCCGTAACCTTGTTTCCTCCTGAAACTCTTCGTGGCTTCTCACCCTACGGTGTTTTGGCGACGCGTAGAAATTTCCCTTGGCTTCTGCACCCTCCGTGACACCTCCTTGTTTTCCTTCGGGCAACCCCTCAGCAGGTCATCCTTCGGCAAGTTGTGTCAGCCTCTGTCTACGTTCTACTCGTTCCAGAATCAAGGTCCTCTACGTAGCCTCCCACTCGTCCGTTTTTGCTTTCTTATTTCTATCTTTGTTTAATAGGTTGGGCATTAATTCCTGTACATTTCCATAAATAACAACACATAAAACCAGAACATTCCTTTATTAATTCATTTCATCATATACAACTTGTGTCAATATTATGACACCTTTATTTGAATATAGAATGTTCCTTTATCCCTATGGGATTCAGGGTTCAATTCCTTCTTGGCCTCGTGCCATCCCGCTCCGCTTCCCGACGGCTGCTTTCTTCGTACTGTTGGAGGATTTGTTGGCGTCGCTCTTCCCGGACAATCTCCTCCAGGCAAGTTCGTTGTGCTAGTGATGCCTGTGCAAGCAACCGGGGGAGGTGGTTCATCAACCGATTTACTGCCGGGCTAACTTCCAGTGCTATCCACACGGCACTTGTGGGATTTCAGCCTCCGTGGCCTCTCTTCGAACGTAGCTCTTGATGGCTACCTTGAGCAGGATTGAAAATTCACTCGTTGCAGTGTCTTCCTCGTTGTAGAGCTATGTTTGCGCATTGTCGACCTCTGGGTTTATCTCACCAACGGGTAGGCCCATCGTGTCTGTGCGCCATCCGCTCCTTCCTTTCCCGAGTACGTCTAGGCAACGGTACCAAATGTTTGCCTCACTGGGCAAACAAAAGGAATATGGCAGTAATGCAGAAATAAACAATGCAATAACAGCATGAATACGAGAATAAGCTTTCCATTAATAACTCAAAGTGTATACAATGTTCATAGTATTATCTGTCGTAAAACAACATATCCTTCAATACCCACAGGTAGTACAATATATAACAGCCGAAGGGGTGCGACACAACCGTCGCGACTCCAACTACCTACCTATCGGCTAACTAACAACTAACAAATGACATTACTACCAAAACATAAGATATACATATTTCCCAACAACATTAGTCAGTCGGTTTGCCACCAACAGTTTTCAATTAATTTTCCTTTGCCCTCGTTCTTACTGTGCATGCTCTCACCTTGCCCATTTTTGGAATTGGATATCATAAAGAGTAGAATTGAGTTGATTGCAAAAAAAATATTCAAATTTGAGCTAACGCCTTTTAGGGGTTATTACAAGGGAAATAATAATATTGTATTCCTGAAACCCTATTAGAGGAAGTGTTGGGCTATGGGGAAGAGTATTATGAATATTTCACCTATTTTATTTCTCCAATAGCTTGTTCATCTACTTTCTTTTGAGGATGAAAACTGTAATGTCCCCTTCTTAAGGCTAGTTAGTAGGTGAGACTGTTAACCTATTCCTGAATTCGCATTGGCTATTTAGTGGTGGTAAGGGGAATATATTGTTCTTGGTGAGATTGGTTTTAGTTTTCTTGGCATTTGATGGTGATTTTGTGGCAGAATATATATTGCAGCAGCTTGTTGTACACAAGTTCACACAAGTTCTTTGGATGAAATAGACTTTGAAAGATATAAAGGTTTAGGATGAGCATCCTGTCCCCATACTCTGGGATAATACAAGTGCCATCAACATGTCAAAGAATCCAGTTATGTGCTTGAGGACAATGTTCCAATTAAGTATCATTTCTTGAGGGGGCAAGTACTTGAGCAACAAGTAAAGTTGGAGTATTTTGCTACAAAGGATCAGATTGTAGGTATTTTCACAAAGCCTCTTCCAAAAGAGAGCTTTGACTACTTGATGGACAAATTGGGAGTAATGTCACTCATCCATTTACTTAGTTTTTCAAGAGAAACATGTGTTTAGGGAAGCCATTCATTGCCTTATTTAGTTAGCCCCGGATAAATTGCTGTTGATGTCAAAGGGGGAGAAGTTTGAGTAAGGGGGAGCATTTCAGTCAGTGGGAGTTGTATGATTTAGTTGCATTCAGAAAATTATTTTTTATTGGGTTGCCATAAATGACAGAGAAGGCGATTTTTGGAATATTGTCATGTTTATTAGAAGCAGAAATTTAAGAGAATTAAGGAGCAGATATAAATAAGGAGAGATAAAAAAATTAATGCAGCATCACGGCCGGCTTGTATTGGAGATTTTAAATGCAATAAAATAAAATACCAGGGCCGACCCATGATAAGAAAATTGAGGGAAATTAAATAAGTAGAAATTTAATGGTTTGTCCCAAAAATTGTCCCAAAAAGGGAAGACTTTATGAGGATTGGTGCCCAGCTTTGGGCAGGTAATAAAAACAATAAAAAAGACATTTTCCAGTTGCTGCTGGCCAATCTTTTTAAGTTTTAAAATAATAAAATCTTTTTATTGTTGGCCGACCTGTCTTTGATGAGTTGTAATTCTTGGTGATGAGGCATTTTTGGGAGGTATAAATAAGGGATCTTTGAGAGTCATTTATTTATCAATTCATTACATATCTTTCCTACTTCAAGAGCGGATCTAGAGCAGAAAAAAGGAGCAGACTTATGAGTAAAAATCAGACATTTGAAAGAAAAGATCTACAGCAGAAAAGAGCAGATTTATGAGTAGTACTCAGACATATTTCGGAGCAGACTTTATGCAGATTCTCATGAAGATAAATTTCAATATGTGCATTTATTGAAGATATTTTAGCGGATCTGAATGGGAGCATTTGGCAGCATTGAGAGATGTAAGATGCCCCCCTTGCTAGCCACTAAGTTTGTGCCTTTCCCACTCACTGAAATTTTGTCAAACAGTTTGCTTGCAAGCTGATCACTGTTGGTTCTGAGTTTTACAATTACTTAGAATGATGTTAAAGTTTGACAATACTCCAAATGGTTGATCCAAATATGTTTGTTGTGACTAACTATTTAGCTTCAGCAGTATGGAATCAAATACAAACATAGATGATTTCACCACTTAAAACACTGGAACTAAGAAACAAATAGTATTTCTGATTTATAACAGCTGAGTGATATTTCGTTTGCAACGCCAATAACAATACCAAGTCTTTACATACTAGTAACAGCGATACCAAGCAATATATCTTCACTATTATAATGACAGCAAGTAACAGTCCAACTAACCTTACTTTCCACGCTATGTATGGCAAATACAAGTATTGGTACGACTCCCGCAAATACAAGTATTGGTACGACTCCCTTAACTGCAGGTACAATGCCCAGAATACTATTTCAGAACTTGGTTGACAGGGATAACATTATACCACTGCTTAAGTAATGTTTCCAGACTGGAATGATGCTGATGGAAACAAGATGTATGCAGGTACAGCACTTCTGTGACTGTTCCCAGCTTGTACGACACTGCTGTTACAATTATCAGACCTGTATGGAACTTCTGTGACTGTTCCCAGCTTGTATGGCTCGGCTGTTACAATTATCAGTCCTGTACGAAACTTCTGTGGCAATCTCTAGCTGGTACGGCACTCCACAATCACTCAAATAACATTGTAAGTTGCAATGCAGTCTTCAAATGGAACCCTTACTTCAGAACTTTAGATTTGAACCTCCAAAAACTAATGACCTCATTCAAAATGGAAGAAGCAAGTATTTCACAAACTGATTTACCTTATAGCTGCACAAATCCCCAGGCTGTATCTTTCAATAGCGTAGAGATCGTTAGCAAAGAGGGATTTTGTCCTCCAAGCCCTTGAAGATGAACTCTCTAGTTAATCTCAATAAATTCCTTATTCAATCCAGCATGCTGAAAGAGGACTCTTTAATCTCTTTTATAACCCTTTCTAAGAGCTCATTCACCTACCTCTTGTCAATGTGGGATACAGAATCACCCTTTTTACCCTTTACTATAATTTCGGAATTTTTGCCTTTTTGCCCCTATTTTCTCATGATTGCTTTTTTCGCCCCTATTTTATCGCGTTTTCTTTTTCTTTAATATTCCCCATACCATGTAACATGATTTTCCTTCAACTTAAGTCCCCGAACACTTTTTTTTGTCTCCAATGTATAATAGAATAAAGGGGAACTCTTTTATTTAAATATTTCCCATAACTATAGAGTATGCATTAATAAAGTTAAATAATTAAATTTAACTTTATAAAATAACTTTATTAACGCATGATAAATAATATCAATCAAAGTTTTAAAACCTGGACTCGCCATGGACTCGGCAAACCAAAAATTTGGACTCGGACTCGGACTTGTGAAAGACTCGGCAAAAAGAAAAACCGTAGTTTTACAAAAAAAACATAAAGAAATTAATGCATTTAGAGAACATAAGAGCCATAATTGAAACATTACACATGTCATATGATCTACAAACATGCAATATTTGAAATTTCATCATTCATACTCATAGTTTCAACCTGAGTTACCGTGTTTGCCTATATAGGCCCCCGTATTGCCGGAATACGGTTCGTGGTTCGTATATGGTACGAAACACGGTTCGGCAAATCCAGTAGCTATACACTACGTCACAACATTTGCCTAGAATTCGTAGGGTTTTAAAGAGTTTTTTTGGTAAAAATATATTTGATAAAAAGCCCTTATATTTGCATTTTTTTCCATGTTAGAGGAGAAGAATCGCTGGAATGATTCCTAAATTTCTTGTGGTGGCCAGCAGTGAGGCTGTTCTTTATCCATGAACAACTGTAGTTGCAAGTCCAATTGATTCGAGGGGGGACGATACACTGTCTGTCTACTCTGTCTGCTCCAGCGACGGAGAAAATGAATGCCATAATAATTAACATTCGGCTTTATTTAATCTTTAGGTTTGCTTTATTTTAAATTTTTCTTTTCAAAATAAAACTTCTCTATATATTATTTTTTTATTTTTAAACTATGTTCATTAGTTATTAATTTTGAAGTTTTTAATAAATCAAAATTCAATGATATATGATACATTATATTATATGTTATATATATATATATATAAATTTATAATTTCTACATTGTTTTTGTACTAACAAACCCAAACGAACCCAAACCCCTTTTCAAAATTTTGTTGTACTGGCGTACCGGATCTTCGAACCCGAACCAGTGTCCGAACCCAAACCGGTAACCTAGGTTTCAACACTAAAATGTATAATAGCAGCATAAGTTTATAAATGTTTACAAAATTACATATAATGATATGTCCCACTCCCAATGTGAAAAACAACAATGAACAAACTAAAGAGAAGACTACATCTTCCTCTTTGTATTTCTCCTAATATAGCTTAATTTTTCAGGCCTTGAGTTGTAAGTGGTAGCTAGAACAAACTTGTCATAACCAAGCAAGAATGCCGAATGAGGTCAAAAAAATAAAAGAAAACTCATTTTTAAAGCTTGCATGACGTTTTTTCTGGGTCACTTAAGTCTGTGCAAAAGACTCGTTAGGACTCGCCTCGCCCTCGCGAGTCCTTGGCGAGTCGACTCGTGGCTCTCATGGACTCATGAGTTTGTGGCCAGTCCACGAGTCTTAAAACACTAATATCAATGATAAATAAATCTTCTTGTCAATTTTAAACAATTACCATCGACATGTCACTACCGCTGGATGTCCAATCATGTGCAGAATGATATCAATGATAAATAAATAGTAAGTGTGCCCAAAATTGCCTTAAAACCCCTCAAAATGGCTTGCAATTGAAATTGTCTAGGCCAAATGGTCTCTAAGTCCCTTTAATGTCCTGGTTATCTTACGGGACCATGGGAAATAAGCTAACGACAACATCGTGCTATGAATGCTAGGAAGGGGACATTACAAGAGAAGAGTTTAAGGCAGATTTTGATGAAATTGTGAGCAGTGTTGAAGCTGATCTAGAGCAGATTCAAAACATTATTATCACTTTGTATTTTGAAGGTTGGTGCTTTATATTTTGTGAAATCGAGAGGTTGGAGGGCAAAAGTGAGTCGGGTCTCCAACAATGCTCGCTTACCCGTGGCAGCTTCCAACTCTGCCTTCACCTGAGCCAACTCCTTCTCCAGGCTACTGGCCCTAGTTCGCTTTTGGGCAAGCTCCAACTCAAGAGGTGGAACATGGGTGGCCAGCTTCGCTCGAGCTGCCAGGGCGGCAACCCGCACAATCTCCCCACTGTGCTGAGTCTGCCTGAGCTAATAATAACCATCTCAAATAGACTGCTCGACTCTCCTAAGTAGGGACTGCATCCCACTCTCTCCAGCCACCCCTGAGCATTGCCACTCCTCCAATATCACAAGGAGCTCAACCTTAGGCCAACCCCTGTCCTCAAAACATCGCCCAAATGCCTCGACGCAGCCCCCTGTGGCAAATGTGAGGAGACCCTCTAAGGCTGGTGGGCTAAGAGTCTTCTCTTGCACTGAAGTCGCCCACCGTCGAGCACATGCCTCAACCTCGGCTAAAAACTGGCCCATCCCACTAGGCTGGCTCTCCGCAGGGTCCCCAAACTGCAGATCTAGCTGACGGGCCTCCTCTTCCAACCCCTCTGTCTCATGCAGTGTCATGGTGTTATCCTACTGGGGAGAAGAACTATCCCTCTCCAAGTCCACAACAGCCTCCGAAGGTGGTCGTGGGGATACGAGCAGTGGTCCCACTTGCACAGGGGGGGAGCTGCATAGCGACCCAACCATGTATCCATAGAGGCGTCATCCTCTGCCATGTCCACACCTCCCTCCAAGGTTTGTATTGCTGGTTCCACAGAGGAGGGTGTACTCCCTACAACCCTCTGTGCGAGAACTTGTGTTGGTGGAGGATGCAACTGTCCAAAACCTGACATAGGGACTGCTGGGACGACACCAACTATCACCGTCGTACGCGAGAGTGGCATCACCTGGCCATCCACACTCAACAACGTCGGTGTAAAGAGGATGTGGCCTGTCTTTGCTCCCTTTGGGGGCTTGACCCTACCAGATAGAAGCCCCCGAGTTCCTCTAGGTATATGTCCAAAAGTCACCGCGCCGTCAGCACTCTCCCCCATACGAGGGCTCTCCTGCACCTCTCTCCGACCTGTAAGGTGTAACGCATCGTCTCCACCACTATTCCTCGACGAAACATCATCGGACTCCCCATTGCTACTATCAACCTCTTCTGCGGTCTCTGCCTCACTCTCAGAAACAGTCACTTGGACTGGTCTCCTTCGCTTCTTACTAGACTGTGCATCTCCACCACCTGTGGAGGTGTCGAGGTGGGTCCAATAAAAAATGGAGGGCTGCAAGGGGTCAATGCTACTGCTTGACTTCCATACCCACCATTCTGGAGCCACTTGTGTGGGTACTGCATCTAAGAAGAGATTGATGGCATGGAAGGGCATGTAGAATGCCTTGTGCTTCAGAGTAAAAAATTCATTGATTCTATTTGAAAGCACCGTCGCCCAGTTATACACCATGCCATTCCGCAATCCATCCATCAAGGTGATCATAGGTACCGCCGTGTCGGATGCCCTGTTGGCTCCCATGAGGCGGCTCTTCATTACATCGAGCAAACACTGCCACCCTCTTGTTATGATGAAAGATTTCTTCAAACCCCTACCCTTTGGAGCAGTTATCCTCTCCCATTCGGCTGTTGACAAATCACTGCGGCATATCCACTGTAGGAGCTGCATCTTCTTCTCGGCTGACATTTTCGTGGCACTCCTGTCCACCTCCTTGCCCTCGTCTGGAATACCAAACACTTGAGCGAAAGCGTCTGGTGCGAAGGAAACGACAATATCCGTGTCATGGTATTTGAATGCCGATACTCACAGCTCTGCATTATAGGTTTTAATTAACATGCAAAGGTATGGCTCGAAGTCGCGTATGGTGAAAACAGGCATCTGTATAGCCCAATGCACGCGTGCCCTACACAATGATGTCTTCAGCGCAGTGTCATCTGGGGTTTGTGCTTCCACCCACCATGTCCGGCACACACTTCTGCTCAAACCTTCGAATGTAATTGTTTTTGCTGTAATTTTTGTTGGCATTGCTTTCTTTCCTTCATCTGGTTGCACCACCTTTTTCACTTTGCCGACATTGCTCGAATCCTCCATTCTGCTATTTCCAAACGGTTGTCCCAATGAGTTCTCGGATTGCTGTAACTGCTTCCTCCAATCTAACTTCTTTAGTCTCCTGTTCCCTAACTCCATCGATGAATTTGTACCCTGCTTGCACACTTATATCCTTTTCAAAATTCGTACCCTATCTCAACTTCTCTGGCCTTGGCTTTGTATGCAATCTTTAATAGTTAATTATTCCACACATTCCAATCTTAGTGCCTTCCTTGGCCGCACGGATTTCACCTTCTGCACGTACGGATTTCATTTCATGATGTGCTGAATTTGATTTACTATTGTACGGAATTCATATTTCATAATGTGCAGATTTCTTTTCTCCATCGTATGTATGGAATGCTCCTGTCTATGTGTGTCGTACTGATTTGTACGGATTTTCCCCCAACATACCGTACATATTAATAGTACGGACTTATCTTTGAGCACAACCTTTCTTTTTCCAATATAATGGCTTTTTCGTACGACTGTACGGCCTTTTCCGTATGGTCGTGCGAATTTTCTTTTTTTTTAAAAAAAAAAAATTAAAACTTTTTTTTGGCTGTAAGGCCTTTTCTGTACGGTCGTACGGATTGGTTTTTTAATTTTTTAAATTTAGTATGGCTGTACGACCCTTTCCGTACGGTCGTACGGATTTTTTCGTTTTTTCTTCTTCTTTTTTTTTTAAACGTACTCATCTGGTGGGGTCCTTCGAATGCCTCTTGTGATACAATTTTAGTTTCAACCCGTTTACGGCGTCCAACACCTCCTTCCTGTTGAGCATCCACAATTTAATTGCTCCGTTTGCACTGACCTCACACACCTTGAAGAAACCTAGCCATCGTACTTTAAATTTACTAGGTTTGATTTCGTTCGATCCATTGAATTTCAACACTAATTGCCTCGGAGTAAATCTAATTTGCCTAAGATGCTTGTCGTGCCAAACCTTCCGTCTTTGCTGGGCTGCCTCTATGGCCCATTGTGCCATCATTCGCTGTTCGTCCAACTTGTTCAAGGCGTACAACCTCTCCCTTAGGTTTTTGATGTCACCCAGTCGATTTTCGATGGCAATCCGAAGACTCAACACCATGAACTCCCACGGCACCATGACTTCTTGTCCGTACATCAACTGAAAACGGGTTTGGCCGGTGGTCACTTTATACGTTGTTCGGTAGGCCCAGAGTACCATTGGTGGTCGTTCCTCCCAATCATCTTTTTCGACCCCACACGACTTATAAATTACCGACATTATTGTTTTATTGGTTGCCTCGGCTTGCTCATTCGTGGGAGGGTAATAGGGGCTTGACAGGGAGTGGAAAATTTTAAACTTTGTGGTTAGCAGTCGGATGATGTGGTTTACGAAGTGGCCCCCCTGATTGCTCGTCAGCTAGATAGGAATTCCATATCGGGTAATGATCTTTTCATAGATAAACTTTGCCATGCTGATTGCTGAGTTGTTTGGGAGAGCTTGTGCCTCGACCCACTTTGTTAAGTACTCTGTCGCCACTACGATGTACTTGCATCGACGCGCTCTACTTGGCTTTAGGGGTCCGATGAAATCCAACCCCCATTGTTCGAATAGCTCCTTTGCATGCGATGGGTTGAGCGGCACGAAATCCCTCTTAAGTGGCCTTTCGGCCCGTTGGCACATATCACAACTAATCACCCATTCTCGGGCATCGTTATAGAGTGTCGGCCACCAAAGTCCTGCCAACAACACTTTCCTGACAGTTGTATCCGGCCCCACATCTCCACCTGTCGGCCCTTAATGTGCTTCCCTAAAGACTTCCTGAACCTCATCTTCTACAACACAATGCCATACGACTTGGTCAGGTCCCATTTTATACAAGAGGCCATTGATTAATTGAAACGTCCTGCTACGGAGTACCAGCTTCCTTCTTTCTCCTAGCGGCATCTCCTTTGGAAACTGTGATGTTGAAAGGTACTCCCCCACGCTGGTGTACCAAGTAGGCAAGACAACAATTCGAAATAGATGAGCATCCGAAAAGTCTTCGTTGACTCCCTCGGCCGGCTCGCCAGACCTGATCCTTGACAATTGATCAGCGATCACATGGCTTTTCCCGGGTCAGACAATGATATTGAATGTAAACTCTTGTAGGAGGAGTAATCATCGGCTGATCCGTCCTTGGATGATCGGCTTGTTGACCAAGTACATCAACGCCTGGTGGTCCACATAAAATGTAAATGGCGTTGCCAAAAGATAGTGTCGGAATTTCTGGACCGAATACACCATCCCCAGGGCTTCTCTTTCCGTGGTCCTATAGTTCTTTTCGGCCTTTGACAGCAACCGACTCGCAAAGTAAACTGGGTGGTCCAGTCCATGGTCCACAACCTGTGCCACTGTGGCTTTGATTGCAAAGTTGGACGCATCCACATGGACATGGAACTCCTTGTCCCAGTTCGAGTACGTAAGAATTGGCGCACCCACTAGCCGTGTCTTCAGTTCTTGAAATGCTTCTTCCTGTGCCATTCCCCACGCGTATGGTTCTCCTCTCCGTATTAGTTTGTCCAGTGGGTATGACACTCAAGCGAAGTTCTTGATGAATCTCCTATAGTACCCAATGTGTCCGAGAAAGGACATCACTCTAGTGACGTCCGCTGGTGCCTCCATTTCCACGATCACTCGAACCTTGTCCAGGTCGGTTTTCAATCCAGCCTTGCATACGATGTGTCCCAGTAACTTCCCTTGGGGGACCATGAATCTGCACTTCTTGGGATTTAGTGCCAATCGCGCCCTCCTGCATCTTTCCATGCTTTCCTCGAGAGCCGCTAAATGTGCATCCTGTGTTGTAAATTGACTAGTCTTCTAAGAAAGCCTTGAAGTTGCCCATCGACATTTTGTCAAAGATGTGGAGGATTATCCTTTGAAAGATTGCTGGCGCATTGCATAGGCCGAAGGGCATTCTGTTATATGCATAGACGCCATCTTCCACCACAAAGGTTGTCTTCAACTTATTCTCCACTGTGATGGATATCTGTGTAATATCCCAACTATTTTTTTTTTGTTTTTTAGGCCAATAATATTCATCCACAAACAGATAACCCGGTAAGGTTAGAAAGCATAAACTGAAAACTTGTTGGAAAATGCAACCCTTCCACTTTCTGATCACCAAGTGCCCAATGTGGGAAGGTGAGAGCATACGGTGTTGAGGGGATAGTTAGCTTCAAATAACTGGAAACAATACAATGCTTGGGCGGCAAGCCAGCCCCTTCCGCTTATCCAGTGGGAATGCAAGAAACTTGGCGGTGAACCAGCCAAGAGAAACATACAAAGGCACAAATCACTCAACCGCGATATTTCAGCGGGAGGACTGAAATTACAAAACAATCTCAACTCAATTGCTTATGCAGCAGGAGGACCATTACACTCATACATCACTCGACCACTTATGCAGTGGGAGGACTGAATTACAATTTACTTGAAAATAGGTGGCAAGCCAGCCTCTTCCACTTTTCAGTGGGGTGAGAGTTACAAACCAGAATTGGTTAGTAGTACTACTACATAACCTTACAATAATCAAGATAATGTGAGAAGAGAGTAATGCTGAATATCCAAATAAGAACATGAAATTTCTGCTAACATCAAAATCTCCAGGCTGGAATTGCAAAACCAGCAGCTTATGGATTCACTAAAACGCTCATAACTCTCTCATTACTCACCCAATTCACCCAAAATCTGTTCTAAATAATTGCTATACCAGCTACAATGAAAACAAACCCAAGGAAAGCCATTGTAACACCCATATTTATTTTGCATGCTTCCCAATGCATTCACAAAACCCAACACCTAACCCGGGAAGTTCGATTTGCAATATAAAAATCCACACTCAAAATAAGATGCTAAAAACTTACAATATGCATCGCTAGTGGTAGGAGGGAAGGATGAGCCGGTACCCAGAATGACGGAATTGCCTAGTCAAGAGGTGTGAGCAAAATACACTTTCAGCAGTCCCGCGACCAGCAACTAGAAAACACTCCAATCCCACATAGAACACTCCACAATCTGCAACTCACTCACCAACAACACTGGGAATAGATGGACACAACTAGGTACTATCTTGCAAGAACGAAACTGAGACTTAGCGAGGAAGCCAGACTTCGAAGCTCAGATTTTCAGTCGCCAATTCGGCAGCCTAATGATGCAAATTCATTTCATACCAAATGAGAGGCCAAGCACCTATATTTATAGATTTTTCCCTCTGAAATTCAAATGCAAATGGCACCCAAAACCATTGAAATTCAATTTCATTTCATGTCATAGCCTCCCCTAGACATGGTGTTAATTTTCCCAAATTCCCTAGGCAAAGTTTGAACTTTTTCTTAGGTGACAACTTTGCGATATAAAATAATAAAAACATGAAATATTTCATCTTTCTCAACGCCACCTCTTTTAATGCCATTGACGTAGGAGAATAATAATATTGCTAGTAGATAGATATTTTCCTAAGTTGTCCCATACCACAAATAATCAGTAATAAAAATAATTAAATATCAAACCTTAGGATAAGGAATTAATATTTAATTAAATAACTTAGAACTCCAATACTGATTAATACCAAAATCAAGGATGAAGACCACTGAATTGTGCTGAGTTAGGACCTTGTCCGAGACTGCTAAAAATAGAAATGCTCAACACAACCACTTACTAAAAATAGTTAAGTCAAGAAATACTACTCCGAAAAACATAATCTTTGTACCCAGAGAAAGAGCTTGGAAAGCTCAGTAGAACTGCATCAACCAAACAACCAAACCCTAACTTACTAAAAATAATAAGTTTTGACTTCACCAAAGAATCCTCCTAGAAAATAGGAAACCCTAATTTCTGCTCCCGACTATCCTACGGGCCTCCGAACTAGGCTAACGGCCAACTGAACTAATCACTGTGGAGAAGGGGATATTACAATCTGGTTATAACCAGAAAATCCGTCCATAAACGAGTATATTTTGTGGCTGGCCACTTCCTCTTGAATGGTGTCAGTGAATGGTATAAGGAACGGGTCCTTGATAGTGACTGCATTGAGGCACTTGAAGTCGACACAGATTTTGATCTGGTTGGTCTCTTTCTTTAGGGATATCACTATCGGGGATACCCATTCGCTGGTTTGCACCTTAAAAATGATCCCCGCTTCTAGCATACGCTCAATCTCGTCATTTACCCTTGCCGCATAATTCTTTTTGATCCTCTACGGCCTTTTCTGTACAGGTATGGCTCCTAGTACCAAAGGAATCCGATGTACACATAGTTTTGGTGGTATGCCCTTCAAGTCTTTATAGCTCCATGCAAACACGTCCTTATATTCCATGAAAATTTTAAATGTGGCAGCTTTTAATACAGAGTTCCAATCATCACCTACCAAATTTTCTTAGATGCAGCTTCTTCATCGAGGTTTGTGGCTTTTACGGAAGGCTCCTCGTACCGAATGGGTTTCGCCATGTTGAACTTGTGTGCCGGTGCTTCATTTATGGGTGCGTCCCCTTCCGTGTACTCTCCATACATTGGCGGGAACCTGTTCTCCTCTGGCTCCTCTATCTGGAGCATGTTACACTGGAACAACTCATAATCGTCCATCTGCCAATGGAAGAGTCCATTCAATGAGCATATGTCGTCCTTTGAGCAACCGTCCAGTTCAAACACTCCTTTGTTATTTGGTTCCATCTTGTCTCTGCCTTCGTAGGAATCCCACTCCCATCTGTTTGAGTCTTCTGAATCAGAGTTCGATGCGAGCTCCTCGGTGACGGCCTAGTTCATGAGGTCAATGAAGTACTTCTGTCCATCTTTCTCCATGGAGAGGGTGTTCTTCCAATTGTGATTCACCTTTGCTTTGACCAGCCACCCTCTCCCTAAGATGGTGTCGCAGCCCTTCTTCTTAAGTGGGACCACCACAAAATCCAGGACAAATGGTTGTGTTCCGATTGTCACTTGTTCTGCCATAAGCACTCCCAGGGGTTTTATCCCATGTTGGTCTATGCCAAGCAAGTTAAAAGTTGGTGGCCATAGTGTCGGTTTGCCAAGCTTCTTCCAAGTTTCTTCAGGAAGGACATTTACCTCAGATCCGCCATCTACAATGGTGTCCATTAGGATGGTCCCGAGTATGCCCATTTCCACGACTGCTGGATGTCGACCGTTGTTCAATGTTAGGATCAAGGGATCTATTGCTGACCTGCTAGAGACATTCGTACCCTGGGTTATCCGATTCTGTGTGGTTATTTGTATTGAATGCAAGAGTGTCGTACGTAGTTGAGGCATTGTTTCTAGAAGGTCCTTCACTTTTACGGGTACTTCTGTTTGCAACATTTGCTTCAGAATATTTTCCTCTGCCTCCGAGCGGGAGGTACTTGCCGCCTCGTAGGTGTCCCTCTGTTGTGCCATTATATCTTTTTCCACTTGGGCTTTCGCCTCCAGTGTTCGTTGTTTCTCTGTACGTGGGTCCGGGTAGGTGGCTTTCTTTGTCTTCAACCTTGTGAGAGCCAACAGCGGCTCCTCTGTTCCCATTCCCTCGATGTATAGGTTGACCCCGGATTTTGGGCAGTTTTCGTCGTCATGATCTCCTGGTCCACACCACTTACACAACTTTTGCAGGGTTTCTTTCGTTGTGCAGTCTCTAGCGAAGTGCCCCCACTGGTTGCAAGCCCTACATTGGATCATTGGTTGCCCTTTTGTGTCGTACTGGATCTGGCTCCGGTTGTTATTGTTATTATTGTTATTGCTTTTCCTCCTCGCCGGTTGTTCTGGTACCCGCCAGATGATGCATTGTTATTGGTGGGTTGGGACGTGCCCGCTATTGTAGACGTTGATGGCTGCTCTTGTGTAAAGAGGATTTGTTGATTCCTTGTCTTCATATTATAAGGGCATTCCTTCGTCGAATGTCCCATTATTTGGCAAATGTCACAACAAGCCTTCTTCGGGCAAGAACCTTTCGTGTGCCTGTCAGTTCTGCATTCAGTACACCATAAATCGCCTTCCTCGGTTTTGCTCGTGCTCCCCTTCATTGTTTTAAACTCTTTCATCATTCGCTCCATGTCTTTCTGGAGCACTTGGACCTTCTTGCTGGATTACCTGCCACTGCTGCTTTCTTCCGAGGAGTCGTCTTTGTCGGATGAGGATTTGTCCTTCTTTTTAGATGTTTTATGTTCACTCTCCAGGTCCATCGCCCTATTGTACGCATCGCTGTATGATGTGGGTGGTACAATCTTCATTTTTTTCCGAAGGGAAGGCCTCAATCCTTCCACAAACCATCTATTCTTCAGCCCGTCTGTTGGCTGGCTATCCATCTTCTCCAACAACTCTTTCAGCCTTCGGCCATACGCACAGACCGTCTCCTTTTTGCCTTTTTTTGCAATGTAGATTTCGGCCACAATTTCATTATCATCTCGTAGTAGCTGAAACTCTGCTTGAAATTCTTTTTGTAAGTTAGCCCATGTAGTCACCTTTTGTTTATCTATGTCGGAGTACTAATCAATGGCTACTCCCCTCAGTGTGGCAGGAAATTGCAACACCCACTCAGCCTGGTCCACCACCCCATTGGCGGATCAGATGGTCTCACATGTACGAAAATGCCGTACAGGGTCTTCCTTTTCGTCCCCCGCAAACTTTGGCAATTTTTGTTTGTTTGCCATCACACTTCTTGGTTGCGCTATGCCTGTGCCTCCGAAACCCGACCCTCCAGAGCTTGGTCCTCTAGAAACTGGTGCGTTGGTTCCTACTACGTGGCTCTAAGTTTTACGATTGGATGCCACTGAGCCAAACAGATTGCTTCTCGTACCGTGCGCCTGTGTCCCTCTGACACCTTTGGCTGCATTGGCATCCCCAACCTCTCTGTTCTCGGTTTCGGTCCCCTTCTCCCTTCTCGTCTCGTTTCCCCTAAATGGTGTGTACGGATCGACTGCACTCCCGTCACCGATCTCCTCCAACGTGAGGGACAAATCCCCCAACTGTTTCCTGGTGGTTTCGATTAACACCGCATCTTGGCCCTCGCTAGAGCCATTGCTACCATTTCTGCCGCTTCCTTTGTTGGCAATCCTCTTGAATCTTCTTCTTCGTTCTACTGCTTGTTCGAGAATTAATGCTCGTTGGGCGGTTTCAGAGTCCCCTACGTATTCCTTTTTGTTTTTGTCCTTATTTAGCAGATTGGGCATTAATTCTAAATTCTCCTTATGAAATGGAACAAGACGTCATATTAAAAAGAACACTTTTATTAATTCATCCCTCGTATATAATGTATGTCACTAACATACTCGTTACAATGGGGGTGTTCTTGTTTATTCTCCTTCACTCGTACATAGTTCAGGGATTATTCACCCCTCGCTCGGTTTCATCACGCTCCTCTTCTTGGCGCCTGTAAAACTCTCGTAGGATTTGTTTTCGTCGGTTCTCTGAATAGGTGTCTTCCCTGTGGTTTTGAAGAGCCAAAAATGCCTATGCCAGAAGGTTGGGTAAGTTGCTTGTCAAACGATTTACCGTCGGGCTTATACCAAGCGCACTCCACACAGCATCCTCTAGAACATCCTCGGTGGTGGCTTCTCTTCGTACGTGTGTTTCGATCGCCGCCTGAAGGATGCAGGAGAAATCTTTCGTAAGTGCTAGTTCTCCCTTGAACAGTTCCTGCAGGCTCTTCGCTAGGGTTACTGCTCGTCTCTTCGGGCAATGGTTGTCCCATTTATCCATGTGCCATGTAGTATATTCCCGTGCTCTAGATTAATTTAGGCAACGTCGCTAGATGTTTTCCCCTACGGGTGTGAGTGTGTGTTTAGTGCATTGCAGATAACTAGAATATGACAATGTACACAGATGCAGACAAATAGATGAACTTAATACTGCATTCTCATTGATAACATGTGCCAGTACATCTGATAACGTCTAGCCTGTACTATCGTACCACAAACTGGAAACAAGGACGACTGTAGAGGTGTCAGCACGGTTACCCGGTGGCCAAGTGCTGGCAACCGTCAGTTAACCGCCGACCTTTAACACACAAATTAACACATGTAATTACCCGACAACAGTTGGTACCTCTTACTCAAAGAGTTTGTTGTCTCTTGTTGAGTTGGTGCTTAGTGGATGGGATTGGTGTCTTCTATGGGTTGGTGTCTCCTATGGGTTGGTGTGTATGAAGCTTGTAAGAAAAGACATATATAAAAGCAAGATTTTGTCGTGGTTTTCTCCTACAAATGTTTGCACAGAAAATCAAATGTTTCTCCTAAAACCATCATTTTTCCCAATGCATAGATCATTTTGCTCTCTTCACTCTCTCTTTTCTCACTTTCTTTAAATTTTTTTGTTTGGGGGCATAGTCCCTAAACCCATGCTTCCAACCTGCAGTGAAATGAAAGTTCGTCTTGCAAGGAAATGAGTTTGTTTCCCTGCACCGCTTCTATCATTGGGTTTTTCTCACATCTAACACCTTGTGCAGCTTATCATTTCTGCCCCTTGAACCCATTATGGTTTCCACTCCCAAACCCCCATCAATTAGTGGGATCTCCAGTAATATCAAAAAATTGATTACAATGAAGGGGTTTGGGAGTGGAGACCAGAATCAAGAACTTAGACAACTAAAATCATCACTATTAAATGCCAATTGATAAAGATATATATTAAATATTTAACTATTAGTTGGCATTTAATATTTATCTTTATCACTACCATTTTGACATTTGGCATTTGGCATTGATCAATGATAAAGTATCATACCATAAAATGTATTTAGTTTTACAATTTTGTATATTTCTTTAAATTTTTTGTATATATATACACATATATGGATGTACCCAAACCAATGTACCCAAGGGCAAAACAAAATTGCTCATACCCACATACCGGGGTCTAGTATTCGTACCCATTCACGTACTCGTAACTTAGATTAATATAATTAGATGCATGTAGTCCTGAGTATATGCCCATAAATCTGTAGATTAACGCTTTCCTCTATAATTACCCAAGTTTGTGTTCATTTCTTCCTAGGGGATTGAATTTTAAGAGGATGTCCTTTAATAACAGCATTTTTTTCAATTTCAGTTGTAACTTGGGTTGGACAACCTATTTTCATTGCATGCATTTATTGAAATCTTAGATCATTTTAGTTCTCTTGAGCCTCATGTATCAATTCTAATTTTATATGAATGACAAGGCACATTGATGGAGAGCTTTCCTCATCTTTGATTAAGATCATGAGACTAATCAACCTTTAGAAGGTGCTAGTGCTGAAAGTTTGGGTTCCAAAGTTTCAAGAGGGGAAAGAAAGGCAAGAGAAAATTCTTGTGAAGAATTTTCTAGGAAATTCAATGTACTTATTATGACATTTTTTTATGTTTTTTTATGCGAGTATGATTTGAACTATAGAATTTTAATACAGCTTGAGGCATGATAAAAATTTGCTTTAATGCTTAACAATCATTTAAATTTGGTTTTCTTGATGCTCTACAATCCAATGCACTTGTTATTTCAAAAAGTAATGGTACTGGAAGCATCTTGATATATATGTTAAATAAATGGTAAATTCTGTCAGATAGTTGAACTTTAGGTCTAGTTTGTTGCCATGTTACCTTTTGCTAAATCAGAAGATAAAAGTGCATAATGCTAACATAGATTTATTTAAATACTTCTTTCTAAGAAATAGCTATTTTGTGAACTAGAGAAAATGTTCAAGTTCTTATAGGTTTCTAAAAATCTCCAGTTTCTGTTTATCATTGAAAAACTCTAGATTTCCTGGGGAAAATAATGCTTTGGAAAGCTTGTATCTTTTGCTTCATTTTACAGTCTAGCATATTTATTTCCTTATGTTCTTCTCTTAAAGATTAAACAATTTTAGTTATTTATTGTAAATTTGCATTTCTTTATTTACTTATAATGCTTAATTTTGGCTTCTGTGTTATTTAGTTTTAAGCTGTCAGAAAAAGAAATGTGTTTTTAGTAAATCTGGAATGTATATGCTGCTTAACTAACATAGAGACAACCACCACCATAAAATTTTGTTTAATTTCATTGCCACTTTCTGTCGTTTATCTTCAGATTGCAAATGCATGTCATTTGGAGCGGATTGATTTGTCAGCCCATGGATTTTATGCAACTCCTGACATTGGCTTTGACTGGAAAAGTGGAAAAGGAAAACCCTTCAGCTACTACACCTTTGGTGCTGCATATGCAGAGGTTGAAGTTGACACATTAACTGGAGATTTTCATTTGAGGGAAGCTGACATAGTGATGGATTTGGGAAATTCTTTGAATCCTGCAATAGACATTGGCCAGGTCTTTATCTTGTTTCCCGTCTTTGCATTCATTGAAGATTGTTCGTTAGTTCATGTTGATGAGTTGGTAGATCATAGCAGCAGTAGATTCATGTATTAGCGAGTCAAAATTGATGTATTTGGCAGTACAGTAGGGAGAAGGGAAGTTGATAAGGAAACAACAAAATATAAATTTGCAGGAATTTCAGAACTTGATAAATGAAAGGGATTGATTGAAGCTATGATCTTTTGAGGAAAGTTTGATTCTTGTCATTGTAAAAGAACCTTTATCATCTATATCTATACTGAGGTTGACTTGAGGCCAGCATTGTTAGATCATAGATGTATAAGTGCAGTAAAGCCAAAAGTGTACTTAAGTACTGAGTCATCAAGTTATATTTCTTTTTGCTTTACTTAAAATCAATTTTCTCTATTTCTATGTACATTAAATTGGTGGAGATGTAGACGAAGCCCTAACTGGAGCTTGAAATTGAATAATGGAGAACCATTTAAAGACTGAAGAACCTTTTCTAATTTTTAGACCCTCGCCACTTATCTCTATGGAAAACAAGGTCATTCTACCATCTTTTTATGTTGTGAAAACAACAAAAAATAGTTGGAGAATAAATCAGGCTTCCTATTGATTGTATGAGTTTTTAGGCAAAAGAAGCGGTGTATCGGTGAAATCTGTGGTAGAATCTAGCATTATTGCATTCAAAAGGAGCAATTCCATTGAGTTTTGATTCTTGAATTTTTCGTGTGTTGCTAATTGTTGTTGGCAATTTGTTGGATACAACAAGTGAAGTATATTGGAGGAATCAAAATCCCTATTGATTCCTTGGGGCCCACATTTATTACCTCTGTGTTTGCTTGAGTTTCAGATCTTAATAATTGTGATTTACTTATCGGGACCCACCAATTCTCCCTTGGACGTGGGGAACAAAGAAGCTAAACATTCATCCATTTCTTAGTTTGGGACTCACCTAGGTAGTAAATGTCTACACTTACTTTGTTTTTCCTTTTCTTGTGGGATGTGGCATTGAGGTGTCTCACCTTCTCTTCTAATGAAATCTTTATGCTGGCACCTCCCTATTGGGACCCACCAAAGTTCTTGTATTATCTCCATGTTGGCAAAATTATTTTATTTCCTTTGCTAGGCAATACCAAACACTCAAAGCTAAGCAATTGAAATAAAATTGTGGGTATTAACCTCCTACCTAGTAGTAGTTACCATCTTAATGGTGACGGTACTTGGCAGCCACATCTTGTTGGACCATTACATATTTAAGGATTTGGGTGCAACAATTATTGTAATTACTGATTGTTATAGGCGACTGTGGAATAAAGAAATCCTAGACAGTTACAACTTCTAGTGTAGCTATTATAAGTTGGCAAATGTATAGCTATAGAGATACACCTTGTCACAACCATAAAGAGGCATGATGCCAGGTGATTGATTTTTACTTAGGATTCCAACAATTTCTCACATTCCCACTAGAATTGGTCATAACAACAAACCTATACAGGTACATCTAAGGGGGGCAGCAAGGAAAGAACATAGAGTAGATTCAAAGAATATTGTCCTCCTTCGACAAGAGATGTGAGATGGAGTGATAATTGAATAAAAAATACATTTGCAGGTATAGAGAGATGGATAGGAAGAAAGCTTAGAGAATTTTCTTCCTTGGCTAGATATAGAAGATCCTGTTAATGGGAATTGATTGATAGAAAATTGTAAGTCCTGATCAGCTTGGTATCACCACATGCATGGCACCCATTGATTCGATGCAACAGGACAATCATGTTCTTACAAATACGACTACTTGGGATTCACATATTGCACTTGTGGAGTGTCAGATTGCAGATTTGGAGGATTATCTTGAGGATATTCACCTACCCTTTCTTGATGGCCACATCATCAATGTTAGGCCACCATCATTGTAGTCTTTGGAACTTGTTCTACACCAATCTTCATAGGTTTTGGGATTGACATTATCTCATTTTGACACGAGTATGTTTGAGAAATTTTTAGAGGCACACATCATTTGGATTTGAATTCTTGATTCTTCCAATTTATGGGAATTGTTTCTCCAATCACCAGTGGATTTGTTTCTTCCTAAGGGAAGAAATGTTGTTTACAAGTAGTGGATCATGTTTGTCTTTAAGTTTTCATTGTTGGCACAAGAGCTACTTCTTTATGGGGGTATTCATATCCTAATTTTCTCTTATGGGAGGGACATATATTGTACTCGTGTGACTGTTGTCGGCATAAATTGTTTGTTGTTATGTTTGATAATATTTGCTATCCGACAATGTATTCATTAATTGTATTAAGTGGGTCGGGTAGTTATGTGTTGGTTAGTTGACAGTTGTGTACCTCTCGGCAACCGTCGGGTTCTTTAAATATATTGTGTACTGCTAAGGTAGTATGGGATAGTCGGATCCATTGTAATCCTTGACTGACCATCTCTGGTCTTCTTCTCTGTAACAATTGCATGTGTGAATAAAGATATATTTTACTGCCTTGTTTGGTATGCATTGTCATGTACATTATTTTTTGTATTTAATTTACTAGTTGTAGCGGTAAACGTTTTGGTGTCGTTGCCTTAAAAGAAATCGGGTCAGCCTTGAGTGATTCATGTTCATAGAACCCATTAAAGGTGAGAAGAGGCAATAGGGTGGTGTCGAGTGCCCCCTCGGTACCCTTTTATACTTCGGAATGTAACTCGTAACATACACTTATTATGAATAGAACATCTGATATACTTTGTCTGACATTTACGACATTAGTTTGCGTTATGTTCCTTATGTCTTAAGTTATTAACCCGAGAGGGCAAACATTTGGTGCCACTGCTTAGACGAACTCGGGAACGGAAGACACGGATGGCGCACAAACACAATGGGCCTACCCGTTGGTGAAGTAAACCCGGAGGCCGACAACGTGCAGACAAAACTTTACACAGGAGAAGACACGGCAACGCGAGAATTTTCGATTTTGCTCCAGGTAGCCATTCAGACATACGTTCGACGAGAAACGGCGGAGGCAGAAATCCCACCAAGTGCTGTGTGGATAGCGCTGGAGGTTAGCCCGGCAGTAAACCGGTTAATGAACCACCTCCCCCGGTTGCTTGCATAGGCATTGCTGGCACAATAGGCCCGCTTGGAGGAGATTCCCAGGAAGAGAGACGACAACAAATCCTGCAACGCTACGAAGAGAACAGCCGACAAGAAACAGAAAGAGATGGCACCAGGCCAGGAGGGAATTGAACTGTGAACTTATTTTCAAATAAAAGTGTCATTGACACGAGTTGTACTTGAGCAGATGAATTAATAAAGATATGTTTTGATTTAAGAATTGAGAGTTATGGAGATGTGTGACAATTAATGCCAAACCTATTGAATAAAGATAGGAATAGAAAACCGTAAACGAACGAGTGGGAGGCCGTGCAGAGGGCTTTGATTCTGGAGCAGCAAGTAAACGTAGACGGAGGCTGAGGCAACTTGCCGAAGTACGACCTGCCGAAGGGGGGCCTGAGGGGAACCAAGGAGGTGTCACGGAAGGTGCAAAGGCCGACGGAAATTTCTACGCGTCGCCAGATCATCGTAGGACGCGGAGCCACGAAGAATTTCTAGAAGAAACAAGGTTACAGCGAAATCTGGTCGAGGAGACTAGGGATCAGTTTAGGAACTTATCCCTTACGCCACAGAGTGAAGATCACCAATGGGAAGCAGGAGTAGGAGCGTGTCAGAACGAAGGGGAGGGCAACAGTACGGGTGTAGGTGCCACATGTGATAGGCAAAACACCGTACCTCCAGGACACACCACCGACACCACTGGAGGTAGCAGCGCAGGGCCGCAGACACAGACACAGACACAACCACCTCCAAGAAGACGACCAGGGATGGCAAGCAAACAAAAATTACCAAAGTTCACAGGGGACGGCAAGGAAGACCCCTTACGGCACTGCCGTACATGTGAAACCATTTGGTCTGCCAACGGAGTAACAGACTAGGATGACTGGGTACAGCAGTTTCCAGCCACGTTACGTGGAGTCGCCATAGATTGGTACTCCGATGTAGATAAGCAAAAAGTGGCCACATGGGCTACCCTACAGAAGGAATTCACGGAGGAGTTTCAGTTACTTCGTGATGACAACGGAATTGTGACAGAGATATACAGTACCAAGCAAGGTACTAAGGAGACAGTACGGGCATACAGTCAGAGGTTGAAAGAACTCTTGGGTAAAATGGAGAGCCAGCTGGCTGAGGGCTTAAAAAAACGATGGTTTGTGGAAGGATTGAAATCCTCCCTACGGAAAAAAATGAAGATTGTACCCCCGACGTCATATGACGATGCCTACAACAGGGCAATGGATCTAGAAAGCGAATACAAAACATCAAGGAAGAAGAAAAGTAATAGATATTCATCTGATGATGATGAAGATTCTGACGGAGAGAGCAGTAGCAGTAGCGAATCGGGTAAAAAGGTACATGCGCTCCAGAAGGACATGGAACGAATGCTGAGAGAATTGAAGGCCATGAAAGGGAGTACAAGTAAGACGGAAGAAACTAAAGTGTGGTGTACAGACTGCAGGAGTGACGGACACACAAAGGGTACTTGCCTGAAGAAGGCATTCTGTGAGATTTGCCAAATAATGGGACACTCCACCAAGGAGTGCCCATACAATATGAAAACCCGAAGCACGAACCAGGTGTTGTTCATGGAGCAGGCCACAACATCCGCACCAGCGGGTACGGGCCAGCAGACTAACACAACGGCATAATCTGGAGGATACCGGGATAATAGACGCGGCGGCGGCGGAAGAAACAATAACAATAACAACAACAAAAACCGGATCCAGTACGATGCCAAGGGCTGGCCGATGATTCAATGTAGGGCTTGCAATCAGTGGGGACACTTCGCCTGCGATTGCACGAAGGAAGCCAACCCTCAACACCTCCGCCGATGGTGCGGGCCAGGCGACCATGAGGACACAAATTGCCCGAAGCCTGGGGTACACCTTCTAAACATAGAACCTACGAAGGCAGAAGTATTGGCAATCACAAGGGCACAGGCTAAAAAGATTGCCTACCCAAATCCCCACACAGAGACCGAGAGAGTGCAGGAGGCCAGAGACGAGATCACAAAGGAAATGGCCGCACAAGGGTAGAACAGTCACCAGACAGCAAGTCCACCACGGACGAAGGGAGAAGAGGAAATCTTACGGCAAATATTGCAGGTAGAGGTACCCGTGAGAATTCAAGACCTCCTGGAGACTATGCCGTAGCTAAAAACGGCTATTTTAAACTTTGTACCCACACAAGCAAAAATGAGGGAGGTCATGAGCCCCACAACCAACCCCGTGTTTAGGGAGGTCGTGAGCCCTGCGGTCAACCCCATGTTGTTGGTAGTCAACAGCGGACGCCACCCGACGGTGGTAGAAATGGGTATACTAGGGACCACCTTAACAGACACTATTGTGGACGGAGGGTCAGGGACTCGGGAGTAAATGTACTCCCAGAAGCGACATGGAAAAAATTGGGAAAGCCTATGTTGTGGCCCCCTACGTTCAACCTGCTAGGGGCAGACCAACATGGGATTAAACCCCTTGGGACCCTCATGGGCCAGCAGGTGATGGTCGACACACATCCATTCGTGCTGGATTTTGTAGTAATCCCCTTAAAACAAAAAGGATATGACGCCATCCTGGGGCGGGGGTGGCTCATTGCAGCAAAAGCGAACCATAACTGGAAGCGGAATACCCTTTCTTTGGAAAACGTCGGGAGGAAGTACGTAATCGATCTCCGTACGCAGATGGTGAGCGAGGAGTTAGCCTCTTCCTCCGACTCGGAATCTGAGGGACACCAGTTAGCGAAGGGTGGAAATAGATGCCGCATGGAGCCTAGTGACGAAGGGGTGTTGGAACTGGAGGCATGCTCAGGGGATGATGGGGACTCCTTGAATGGCCTCTTCCATTGGCAAATGGGAGATTATGAACTATTTACACCCTCGTGCAACGTATTGAGCATCGAAGAAGAACCAGATATACTTCCCCCAGAATATGGCGAGTACAAGGAAGGGGAGGCAGCAGTGAATGAGACGCCGGCACACCAATTCCCGAAGGGGGAGCCTATTAAGTATCAGGAAGCCAAGTTAAAGGAAATGAATCTCGGAGAGACAAGTGACCCCAAGATCATCCTTGTTGGAGATGACTGGAATCCAGTGTTGAAGGCCGCAGCCTTCAAAATTTTCCTTGAATACAAGGATGTCTTTGCATGGACATACAAGGACTTGAAGGGCGTGCCCCCAGAGCTATGTGTGCACCGAATAGCATTGGTACCAGGAGCCCAGCCAGTGAGGAAGCGGCCGTACCGAATGAACAAAAATTATGCTGTACGAGTGAACGACGAAATTGAGCGGATGTTGGAAGCGGGCATAATCTTCAGAGTGCAGACAAGTGAATGGGTGTCCCCCATTGTGATTTCCCTCAAGAAAGAGGCCAATTAGATCCGGATCTGTGTAGACTTCCGGTGCCTAAATGCTGTCACTGTTAAAGACCCGTTTCCCATACCCTTCACAGACAGCATCTTGGAGGAAGTAGCTGGACATGAAATCTATTCCTTCATGGATGGGTTCTCTGGTTACAACCAGATATCCATCGCGGAGTAAGATAAGCTGAAAACAACCTTCGTGGTGGAGGACGGTGTGTACGCATACAACCGAATGCCCTTCGGTCTATGCAATGCGCCTGCCACCTTTCAGCGTATCATCTTACACATCTTCGACAAGATGTCGGTGGGGAACTTCAAAGCATTCCTGGATGATTGGTCTATTTACAGCGAACAGGACATCCACTTAAAAACTCTCGGAGAATGCCTGGAGAGGTGTCGGAGGGCACGGTTGGCCCTCAACCCGAAGAAATGTAGATTCATGGTACCACAGGGAAGATTGCTGGGACACATTGTGTGTAAAGAAGGATTGAAAATGGACCCGGACAAGATTTGGGTAATAGTAGAAATGGAACCTCCTACGGACGTCATGGGGGTAAAGTCCTTCCTTGGTCATGTGGGGTACTATAGGAGGTTCATCAAGAACTTCGCTGAGGTGTCCCACCCATTGGATAAGTTGACAAGGAAAGGGGAACCATACATTTGGGCAGAGCCACAGAGCAAGGCCTTCGAAGAGTTGAAGACAAGGTTGATGGGAGCGCCCATACTGGCATACCCGAACTGGGATAAGGAATTCCACGTTCACGTGGATGCCTCAAACTATGCCGTTGGGGCTACATTAGCCCAAGTAGGAGGACACGATCTGGACCACCCCGTTTATTTTGCTAGCAAGTTGCTCTCGAAGGCGGAAAAAAACTATAGTACCACAGAACGTGAAGCACTCGGGATGGTCTATGCCGTATAGAAATTCCGTCATTACCTCCTGGCCACACCATTCACATTTTATGTAGACCACCAGGCACTCATGTATTTAGTAAACAAGCCCATTATCCAGGGGAGGATAAGTCGTTGGCTATTGCTACTACAAGAGTTCACATTTTTAATTGTGGTAAGACCAGGGCGAAGCCATGTCATAGCCGACCAGCTGTCCCGGATTAAGTCGGGGGAACCTCCAGAGGGAGTAAATGACGATTTTCCAGATGCACACTTGTTCCAAATAGCCGTACTCCCGTCATGGTACAGAAAGATTGGGGAATACCTATCGACGTCCCGATTTCCGGAGGGTATGCCTCCAGGGGAACGAAGAAAGCTCGCATTAAGTAGCAGGACTTTTTCGCTCATTAACGGGTTACTCTACAAAATGGGGCCGGACCAGATATTAAGGCGTTGTGTCATGCAAGAAGAAGTCTCGAGTGTACTAAGGGAGGCACACGAAGGGCCTGCAGGTGGACACATGGGTCCAGACACCACAGCCCGAAAGGTGCTTCTCGCAGGACTATGGTGGCCAACAGTATATCACGACGCCAGGGAGTGGGTCGTGAGATGCGACGCTTGCCAACGGGCGGGCAAACCTCTGAAGCAGGACTTCATGCCCCTCAACCCGTCGCATGCACAAGAACTCTTTGAGCGATGGGGACTCGACTTTGTGGGTCCTCTTAAGGCCAGCCGCACACGACGGTGCCGATACATTATAGTTGCGACAGAATACTTGACCAAGTGGGTGGAGGCAAGGGCCCTCCAGGATAATTCGGCAGTAAGCACAGCGAAGTTTATTTATGAACAAATCATTACACGATATGGTATACCTATTCAGTTGACCAGTGACCGGGGAGGCCACTTCGTGAACCATGTCATACACCGGTTGACATCAGACTTCAAGATTTTTCACTCATTCTCAAGTCCGTACTACCCGCGTGCCAATGGCCAGGCGGAGGCCACAAATAAAATAATAATGTCGGTGATATATAAGTCTTGTGGAGTGGAGAGGGATGATTGGGAGGAGCGCCTACCGTCAGTACTTTGGGCATACCGAACAACGTACAAGGTAACTACTGGATAGACTCCCTTCCAGCTAACGTATGGACAAGAAGCCATGGTGCCAGTTGAATTCATGGTGCCGAGTCTACGGATTGCCATCGATAATCGCCTTGGCGACATGGAAAGCTTGAGGGAGAGGCTGTACGCTTTGAACAAATTGGACGAACGAAGGATGATGGCTCAGTGGGCGACAGAAACAGCCTAGCAAAGATGGAAGATGTGGCACGACAAGCATCTTCGGCGAATGAATTTTACTCCCGGACAGCTAGTGTTAAAGTTCAATGGGAAGAACGAAATTAAACCTGGGAAATTCAAAGTCCACTGGTTAGGGCCCTTCCGGATACGTGAGGTCAATACGAATGGGGCGATAAAGTTGTGGATGCTGGATGGGAAGGAGATACCAGACGCAGTCAACGGGTCGAAATTAAAGATCTATCATGAACGGAGGGAACCGGGACCCCATAGTCAATCAGCCCACTAGAAAAAATTGAAAAAAATATATAAAAGAAAATTTGAAAAAAATATATATATATATAAAAGAAAAGTTTAAAAAAAAAAAAAAAAAAAAGGGCCACCGTATGGTGGGACCACCGAAGGTGGCATCATTGTACGATGGAACCACCGTGCGGTGGGACCACCGACGGTGGAACCACCGTGCAGTGGAACCACCGACGGTGGCACCACCATGCGGTGGAACCATCGTGCGATGGGACCACTGACGGTGGAACCACCGACGGTGGCACCACCGTGCGGTGGAATCACCGTCGGTGACACCATCGTGCGGTGGTCACACCGTGCGATGGGAGCCACTGAAGGCCGCGCAAGAATATAAAATGCCGCACAAAACCACCGAAGAACAAGACAATGCCGCACACCGCCGAGGAAAGGAAGAAGACACAACCCTGCACACCGCCATCACCGCACAGCAAGGAGTGAAGGGAAGAAAACGCCAAACACCGCCGAAGGAAGAACACAGGGACGCACCGCACAGCAAGTATGGAGAACAAATACACCATTTGTGCGGACATGCATGTACCTCCACCGTGCGATGGGTAAAATCGCAACAAGGGGACTGCTTAGGAAGAACGGGATTTCGTGGCCAACAAAGAAAACAGGAGGAGCGGCGTCACCTAATTCTGCAACTCCCCGTCGCCTAGCGGACATTACACGGCGGCGGCATTTGTCGTGCACTTTTTCTTGGAGGTAGTTACCACCGCACGGCCAGACCAAGTCCGCACAATCCCACGCAGCCACACCACAGGTAGACCAAACAACAAACAGCAAGGGTTACACGCAACAGCCGCAAAGGGAAGAATAGAGCCACAGGTAGACCAAGCAGTCGCACGAAAAAGGCCGTTACGAAGGGTAGAATTTTTATAAACAAATCGGTTACAAGGAGATTAATGGATTTAGCAGGGAAAAGAAGCTGGAAGAAACAGCTACACGCTTCCTCCAGTAGTAGCCAGAGGGATAGGAATAGCAACATCAGGGTCTTAGTATCGGGAGTATGTGTTGCAGGCAGCACCATGGATGCCAGCGCCTGGCAAAAACAAAAACAGAAAGCACCACAGGCTGCCGCAAGTGCGAAAAACACAGTGATGCCACAGAATGTTACTTTCGAGGGCCTGAATGGATTCGAATGTCGAAAATGGTGGCAGGACACCCCCGATAATGACCTGGTAAAGCAAAACCTCCGGAAAGCACAAGTAGAGTGGGCTATTCGGATGCCCGTGTTCCCTATCCGAGAGTACGAGGGTGCCCTAGGCTTCGTGGTGGACACCTTCAACAGGCATACATGCACCAGCACGTTTGAATACCTCCGGAGGGATGTCACTATATCCTTCAAAGCAAGGGATTTCATGAGGGTATTCGGCATTCCGGGCAGCCAGGGCAAGAAAATAGACTTGAAGGCCAAGAAGATGACACAGGAGGAGAAGGAGCGGTGGATTAAATTAGTCTCTCGGAATTTGACCACAGCGGAGTTGGACAGCGTGGCTAGAGCCACGAAGAGTCGCGGAATCCTTTAGACTTTTGTTGCGGAGGGCCACTGGCGGTGCATCATGGATGTTATCAAGAGCAGATTGACGGGGTCGGGTAGGGCGTCGGACATTGCCCTCCCTCAGATTATGCTGATGAATGGGTTGATGAATGGCATCGTATATGACTGGGCAGCATTACTGGCAGAGCGTATGTATGAGTTTTTGACGCTCCAACATCGCACATTCTATATGCCTCATTACGCTATAGGGTTATTCCTGGAGGCCACGCTGGAAGTAGTGCCGGAGGACGAGTTGGAGGTATGGTCGTAGGGACTGTTGATAGCGGGAGAACCTCCAATAATGTATTGGAGGCACTTGGACATTGGGCACTCTTCCGCGAAGCGGAAACGGGCGGTGGATAGGGCCTCGGCCTCAGGGGAGCCTGACAGCGGGAGGGAGTCCAACAGCACGGAGGAGTCGGAGGAGGAAGATGAGGAGGATGATAGCAGTCAGGCAACGGAGGAGCCTGTACGAGTCCGGTTTGCCCCACCTCTGTTACCGATGGGCACGACTGTGCTAGCACCTGAAGTAGGCGGCACCTGTATTCCGGCCTTCGGGCAGAGCCATATGCCTATTACACTTGGTCCCCTCCAGCACGAGCACCAGGGAGCACCGTCGGGCCCAACCACAACGCCACTTACCGAGGACATGGCAGAGTCAGGGACGAAGGAGTCACCGCATCAGATAGTGGGCGTTGAGGAGCAGGGGCCTACGGAGGTGGAGGATACCGAGCCTCACGTGCGGTTGGACGTCGTAGGTAGTGACACTGTGGTGACTGTTTCTGCTTCGTTGTTGGAGGAGCCAACGATAGCGACCCATCCCCCGGTCACAGAGATGCGTGCTGACCTCGAGGCTATGCAGAGCTGGCTCACACAGCGGTTTCAGATGACACTAGCACAGCCAGAGGGAGCTGTTGTATTCTCACCGTGTCGAGAGACTAGAGCGGAGGTAGTCGACTTGGAGGACTCGTCAGGGGAGGCACATGGACTCACAATTGGGAACGAGGCAGGGGAGGTTGCCTCTGCTGGGCAGGCACCAGGAGATGGTGCACCTTCGGTGGCGGAGGCGGTACCTTCACAGCAGGATACAGTAGTGCCCGTTCCACCAGGGATTTCCCAGTCTTCGGCACAGACGGAGGAGGATGTTGAGACTTATCTCACTGACATGGTTGATATGGTGACGAGGGGTAGGCGGGTGGTGGCTGTCGCCCAGACGCAAGCATTGCAGCAGGTGGTGGTGGAGCTAGAGCAGGTCCTATAGTTTATGCGGGTGGGCTGCCCGACAGCCTTTGCTACCTGTTTTGAGTCTCAGGGGTGGCCGACTATGGAGACAGAGGAGATGCTCCAGGCTTGGAGGCTGCGTCAGCCCGTTGTGGAGAGTCGGGTGACGGCAGTGGTCCGCGAGATCGAGCAGGTCTATCGGGATGCCTATTATACATTGAAGCGTACACAGCAGGAGTCTGCAGTCAGGGAGGCTGCCCGAGTAGCGTTGGAGAGGGAGGTGGCCAGTCAGCAAGCCTCATGGGCAGCCGAGAGGGCGCAGTTGTTGGCACAGCTAGAGATGGCCCGCACAGAGACGATTGAGACCCGGGCAGCGAAGGTGGAGGTAGAGACTTGTCTGGCAGCCGAGCAGACTCGGTTGGTCTGCGCGACGGAGGTGGTGGATACAAAAGAGGAGGAGTTGCTGGAGGCAGCACATATGGTGAAGACAGCTTTAGAGAAGGTTCTCATGGCGGAACGGGATGTGGCTGCATGCACTCAGTAGGTGTATGAGCTCTGTGCCCGCTTGGCGCACCAGACACCGACATCTCACACTTCTGCTTCAGGGACGCTTTCTCAACCCCCTCCCTAGTCTTTTAGATATATTTTATAGGTTGCATTATCTCCATTTTTGTAAGTTGCCTGGAGACGACTTTTCTTTTTTGGGGGGATGATGTTGGCGGCATTATTGTACACGGGAATAACATTAGTTAATTATGTGTAATTGTTTTGGTTAGTTGGCAACCGAGGGGTGGAAGTTGCGGTGCGACGGTTGGCGCTCGCACCCCCTCGGTACCCTTTTATACTTCGGAATGTAACTCGTAACATACACTTATTATGAATAGAACATCTGATATACTTTGTCTGACATTTATGGCATTAGTCTGCGTTATGTTCCTTATGTCTTAAGTTATTCACCCGAGAGGGCAAACAGGTGGTCAAGACCAAGCAATTAGGTGATCTGCCGACCCAAGGTACCCGGAGTCAGAGCTTGGAGGTACCCAGAATGTTGGGACACTGGAGGTGGACGTGTAGAGGACACATGTGTGGCCGAGAGTGCAAGGAAGGCACCGGAACGTAGCGGTTGGAAGAGTCCACCCAAGTTTGGCACACCTAGAAGTACTCGAGTGTTGGGGACGCTAAAGGTGGATGTGTAGAGGACGCCTACGTGGCCAAGAGTGTAGGAAAAGCACCAAAACGTAGCGATTGAAATAGTCCACCTAGGTTTGATACACAAGGCGAATACTCACGGTACTTTCCAAGTGAAAACAATGGTGAACACCCAGGAGAAGCAGAAATTGCCAAAGTTCACAGGGGATGGATCAGAGGGCCCCGTACGACATTGCAAAAAATGTATAACCATTTGGGGGGCAAATGGCCAAGACGACCGAGATTACTGGTTGAAGGCATTTCCGGCCACCCTTCGGGGGATGGCAATTGATTGGCATACCGACCTCGACGTCCACTACAAAACAAGATGGAATACTCTGAAGAAGGCCTTTGAGGAGGAATTCAAACTCTAGAGGGATGATAATGAAATTGTGGCCAAAATCTATAATACCAAGCAGGGAAAAATGAGAATGCATGCACTTACAACCGTAGGCTCAAGGAGCTGCTGAACAAGATGGAGAACCAGCTTGCCGACAGGTTGAAGAAGAGGTGGCTCACTAAGGGATTGATACCCTCGTTGTGCAAGAAGATGAAAGTAGTGCCTCCATCCTCGTTCACGATGCTTACAATCGGGCGATGGACATTGAGAGTGAAAACAAAACCTCCTCCCGAGAGAAGAGGAAGACCGACAATGATGAGAGCACCGAAGGTAGCAGTGATGAAGAATCCAAAACCATACAAGCCCTTCGATATGATATGTTGAGAATGATGAAAGAATTGAAGGCAGGGAAAGGAACCAACAAAGAAGGTAATGAACTATGGTGTATTGAGTGCAAAATTGAGGGGCACATGAAAGGCAATTGTCCTAGAAATATGTTTTGTGAGATTTGCCAAGTGTTGGGGCATTCAATCAAGGAGTGCCCATACAATTTGAAGACGAGAAGTATGCAAGTACTCTTCACACAGGGAGAGTCTAGCCCATGAAAACCTCAAAATGTATCACTTGGCGGCAATGGAAATCAGCGAGGGTGAAACCAAATACAGTGTGACTCCAGAGGATGTCCTATCATACAGTGCTGACAATGCAGTGAATGGGGGCACTTTGTGAGAGATTACCATAACAAGAAAGACAATGTACAATTATTGTGCAAATGGTGTGGACCAAGGAACCATGAGGACACTGACTACCCAAAGAAAAAAGGGGTAAATATGTTGAATGTCAAGGAGCCATACGAGGAGGTACTGGCCAACACAAGATTGCAAAGCAAAAAGGCAGTGTACGCCAATCCCCGTATAGAAAAGGAAAGACTCTGGGAAGCAAAGGCTGATGTTGACCAGGCAATGGTGGAAGAACGAAGGGCCTCACATAATGCCGCCAGTACCCCACTTCGGTCAGAGTCTGAAAAAACTATAATCAAACAGATGTTGCAAGCCACTGTACCTGTACGGGTATCTGACCTTTTGCAGACAATGCTGCAATTGAAGATGGCTCTCACAAATGTAGTCGGCAACAACATTATCGGCTAGGAATGTAACCAGTTGGTGTCGAAATCACGTGGCAGGTCTGCCATGGAACCCATGCCAGTAGAAAAATCACCTGGCATGTCTGTCACAGACCCCATGCTACTCATCATGAGTATTGGCTGGAAGCCAGCCATAGTAGAAATGGAAATCATGGGACGAAAACTGACAAACACTATCATCGATGGCGGCTCCAAAGTGAACGTATTATTGAAGGAGATATGGAGGGGTATGGGCAAACCAACTCTCTGGCCACCAACATTCCACCTAGTAGGTGCCGACTAGCATGGTATCAAACCCTTGGGAACACTCATGGCACAAAAGAAGGTTGTCAGCACCCAACATTTCTTCCTCGACTTCGTCGTCATCCCATTGGAGAAGAAGGCCTACAACGCTCTCCTCGGGAGGGGTTGGCTGATCATGGCAAAGGCAAATCATAACTAGAAGAAAAATACACTCTCCATTGAGAGTAAAGGTCATAAGTATGTGATTGACTTGAGGAACCAGGCAATGATGCAGGAGATGGCATCATTTGTTTTTGACCCAGATGACTCTCATGATAGAAAGGGAAAGATGGAACTCAACGATGAAGGAGTACTAGAGTTGGAAGGATGCTTGGAGGATGAGACGAGCTCCCTCAACGGACTCTTTCACTGGCAGATGGAGGACTACGAGGTCTTCCACTCGGGCTGTAACATGTTGGAAATTAGGGAGATCAAAGAGGTTGGCAAAGGTACGAAAGAAGTCCCTACAGCGGAGGAAGTGGTACGTGAGGAAACACCTATGACCGAAGGTGTGGTATGTGGAAAGGCCCTACAAATGGTAGGGTATTATAGGAGGAAACACCTATAGCCGAAGGCATGATGACATCTACGGCCGAAGGCATGGTCACACCTACAATTGAAGGTATGGTAAGCGAAGCGACACGTACAAATGGCAGGAGGAAACCCCTACGGCCGAATGGGTGGTACAAGAGCCAGCTAGATTCAACAAAACTATAGAGTGAATTAGTGGAGTCAAATCCATATAGACAAGGGAGCCAAGAACGTACAGGCCTGTACAAGCTTGTGGAAGGGACAACGGGAAGAGGCTGTGCATATCCATACGAGGCTAGGGAAGCCATGGAGAAGGGAAGGAAGAGAAGCCGTACACCTCTGTACGACAACATTTTGGCCTTAGAAAACAAAGCCATCAAGGACATTCCTTACACATCTGTATGGGAAGAAAGGTCGAGCTGGAGAAGATATCCATATGAATCCATATGGACAACAGATATTAGCCATTGCAGGTTACTATACAAGAAATAGACAGAATCACCAGACAAATCCGTACAAAATCCTCAAGTGACTGTGGTAGAAATCCGTACGGAACAACAATACGGATTTGGAAAAGGGAAGTTGAGCACGTGTTGGAAAGAAGCACCATATGAATCCGTATAGAAACATACAGACGTCCTTACAGACAAATTGCATTCAAGGGGTTTAGACGGAATCCGTATGGAATTGCATAAAATTTGTATGGACTTGGATGGTGAGTTTGAAGGAATTCGTATAGAATTGGCCGTGGAAGGAAATTTGACATGGGGAGGGTTGAATGGAATCGTATAGGAACATAGGTGTGTAGGCAGTATGTGTGATGTTTCAGACCATAATGTGTATCAAGCTGTACATGGTCAGGCCGTATGGGAAAGACACAAAAAGCGGGTGGTGGGAGTGAAATCTGGATTTTTTGGCTTCATCGACAGTGTTTTTGACGTCTCAAAAAATCACAAAAATCATGTGTGCCATGGAGTTCCGTGTGGTTATTTCTTTCTCTCTTTTGAAGAGTTTTTTCTCATGTGGTTTTCTCTTTTTCTTCGATCATGAGAGATTGCACTTTTTGTACATGGGTACCTCATTAGGTCTTGTAGCTAGATCCCATCCATGCATACATCATTACATTCATCATTAGGTTTTTAGCTTCTCCTAAGTTGATCTTAAGGGGGTTTGTTGGAGCAATTAGGATAAACACCTAATTAATCATCTTTATTTAGGCCCCTTATTACTTTATTATGCTTAGGCTAAATTTAGGAGTGCTTTATTATTATGAGATTGAGCTAATTATATATCATGTTGTCTCATTACATTGGATGAGGACATTTTTCTTGCTCTAATTTAATCCTCACCTAGGTTTAGGTCTAGGGTTTTATTTTTATTCTTTTATAAACATTCATTGTACTCTATCCAATTCATTTATAGGTTGATTTAATAATTAGATTCCTCTTTGATCAAATCTCTCTCAAGGTTGCATAGCATAAGCATGGATTTTTCTCTTAGGATGTGATAGGTATTTTGGTTGTAGGTGATTTCTAGGAGCTATGGGGTTCACTATCAACTTCAACATGCCATATTGGCAATAAATGGTGAAAGCAATTAATAAGGCTCCAAAAGGTTACAAAGGCCCAAGTTTTGAGCAAACATGTAGCACCTTATTAGGAAAGGATGTAAAATTTTTAGAGGATTCCTTGGAGCCTATAAGGGATTTTTGGGTCGGAAAAAGGGTATCTATCATTTTCAATGGATGGAAAGGTACAAAAAGATGGCCATTGATCAATGTTATGGGAGTGCTAAATTACTAGATCAATCCTCTGGACCTACCGATGCAAGTTTGATCCACCCCAAATTCAAATCTGGGTTTGGTTTGATAGGGGGTGCAAATAAGATTCTATGATCTTTCTATGGGTTCATCTGGGACAATGTCAAGAGGATCTACAACAAATTTCATGGTCTTCCCTTGCAACCATGATGAATTTCAATGTTTCTTCTTGCAACCATGACGACTTTCATTGTTTTTTCCTACAACCACAATGAATTTCAGAGTTTTTTCCTTGCAACTTTGATGCTCTTCTTTGGATGTCTTTACTTAAAGACAATTATACTTCCCAACTAACCCCTGGATCAATATTTTGGCCTTGATTGGGTACAATTTTCTTTCTCTCCTCCACCTTGTAGTTGTCACTTGAGTCCATGCAAGCGTGTCTACTCCTTGGCCCAAATTCTCCGAGTTGGGCTCTTTAGAGAACCCTTTACCGCACATCCATACAATACTATTACAATTAATAAAAATAATAGTTTTAATTTTCAAAATTAATAATATATATTAATATTTATTGTTTATGAATATTATTTTGAATAATTTTGTTATTATAATTAGACATTATATAATAATTTTATTAATACTATATTATATATTAGCTTTATTACTTATTAATAATAAATATATATTGCACCTTATATTCTTATATTCTTGATTTTAGGTTGTAAATTGTATATGTATATTATTTTTATTTGTTTTAGACTAATGAACTCAACCCCAAATTATTTTTGATCAAATTTGTGAACCAAACCTGCAAACCTAAACCTAAACCAATACCAGGATCGGTAACTTAGTTGTAGTGTCCCCCCACTAAGGGGTCAATGTTTTAGAGAGCAGTGGATTGTGCAGGGGAGGTGAAGGATGGTGTATTTATTGCTAACATTCTTTGTCAAGACATTGAAGAAGTGGGTCCTCGAAATGCTATGCAAGTTATAGTAGACAATGCCAAAAATTGTAGAGCAGCTAAGTTATTAGTTGAGCATTATTCACATATTTTTTTAGACACCTTGTGTTGTTTGTTTCCTCAACCTTATGCTACAAAAAATAGGAATCAAAATTGACTGGATCAAATAGGTGTATGCTGAGGCCGAAGAGATCCAAATGTTTGTCACCGATCACCATATGTCACAAGGCTTATTTAGAACATTCTAAAAATTGGAGCTTTTGAAGATAAGTTAAATAATAAATATGTTTCACTTTAGTAAACCTTTTAATTTTAATTGTTTTAAATTTTGATTTCAATTAGGTTGCTAATACCTATTTTGTAATATTCCCACTAATTTTTGCTTGTTTTTTCAGAGCAATATCACTATCATCTATCATCTGTTAGGGTTAGAATAATGAAAACCATACAACTGGAAGGAACCCTACACTTTTTGATCACCGAGAGCCCAGACTGGAGGGTGAGAGCATACGGTAGCAAGGGATTGTTAGAGATAAATTGCTGAATTGCTGAAATACAATAACGGGCGGCAAGCCAACCCGTTCTACTTATCCGGCGGGAAAGCAAGGAACTTGGCAGTAAACCAGCAAAGAGAACAACACTGCAAACACAAATCACTCTACCACAATATTTCAGCGGGAGGACTGAATTACAAAACTACTTAACTCAACCGCTTATTCAGTGGGAGGATCTTTACAATCAATATCACTCAACCGCTTATGCAGCGGGAGGATTGAGTTACAAATTATCAGATATAGGTGGCAAGCCAGCCTCTTCCACTTTTCAGCGGGATATGAAGATTACAATCTAGAACGGTTAGTAGTACTACTACTTAACCTTACAATATAGAAGAAAGTGAGAGTAGAAGTATATTGCTGAACACAAGAGATAATGATCATCAAACTAATTCAACACAAAAACACTAGGCTGGAAATGCATAACTAGCAACCCATAAACTCACTAAATTGCTCATATCTCACTCAAATATCCTTCAATTCACTCCAAATCACTCCCAAACCAACACTAGACAAGCAGCAACTAAGAACAATCCAAAATAGAGCTACCAAACAATTCAAAACACCCTGCATGCATCCCAATGCACTCACCAAAACTCACGCCGAGCTAGGATATTTCGATTTGAAATATAAAATTCAAAACTTAGAATATGGTGCTGCAAACTTACAAGATGTATCGCCAACAACAAAAAGGAGGTTTGAGCCAGTACCCAGAATGATCAGTCGCTCAGGTAGAGAGGTATGATCAAAAACTTGCTTCAGCCACAGAGAAACCAACAACTCTTGAAATCACTCCACACTTTGAAAATACTGAAATATGCACTGAAAATGTCACAAAATACACCACACAGCTAGGTACTATATCTCAAGTATGAAACTAGAAAAACTAGGGAGCCGCACTCCGAAGCTTCAAAGTTCATACGCCAATCCGGTAGCATAACGATGCAATTTTTCAAGATATCAAAATGAGAGCCCAAGGCTCATATTTATAACTCCCCCAAATTCAAAATGCAAATGGCGCCCAAACTCAACTCAAACTCCCTTCATTTCATTTCAAGTCTCCTCCCAACATGGCGCCCACTTCCCTCTTCCTAGGCAAAGTTCGAACTTTGCCATGTTCGAACTTTGCCTTTGGTGGATTTTTTTTGCAATATAAAAATTATAAAACAAGAGATGTTTTATCCTTCCAAATTGCCACCAAATAATACGCCATTTGACTTGGGAAAATAACACATGGATATCAGATAATTATTTTTCCCCAAGTCATCCTCAATACATTTAATCAGTAAATACAAATATTTAAATATTAAACCTTAGACAAGGAAATAATATTTAATTAAATCACTTAATGACTCCCATACTGATCATCAACAAAACCAGGATGAAGCGGAGTAAAGAAGACCATAGAACTGCTGCAGGATCGGGACCCTGTACACTGCCAAAAATAGAAATGCTCCATACTGCCACTTGCTAAAAATAGTAAGTCATGAATTACTACTCCGAAAAGCATGATCTTCGCACCCAGTGACAGAGCATGGAAAGCTCAATAAGACAGCATCATCCAAACAACCAACCCCTAACTTTCTAAAAATAGTAAGTTTTCGCTTCACCAATGTTTGAAACCCTAATTCTTCATTCCACATAGCCTACGAGCCTTTGGAATAGGCCAATGGACCTCTGAAAGCACATCATTGAGAAGGGGATGGGGACATTACATATTTTGCCTTAAACACAAATTGTATTGAGACGTGTGAAGGTTTGTGAGGCACTTTCTAACATGGTCATCAACCCAAACTGGTCCATTTGGAGGCAATCTAGCACTACAAGGGCAACAAAGATTAAGTAAATGATCCTAGATGACCTTTAGTGGGATCATGGTGAGCATCTCCTTAGTTTCACTAAGCCCATGTTGAGCATGATCCATTATACAGACATGGATAGGCCTTGTCTTTCTGAAGTATATGATGGCATTGACTCGATGACTAAGAGGATGAAAGTCATCATAAATGCAAAAGGAAAGATCCTAAAGAAAAATTCAAGCAACTATACAAAATAATTGAAGAGAGATGGAACAAGATGACCACTCCACTATATCTTCTTGCCTTTCTATTGAGTCCCAAACATTAGTGTTGAGCTCCTTTCTATGAGTTGCCCCATATAGAGATGTTGAAGTCAATCAAGGTTACAAGGCAGCAGTTTGTAGACTCTTCATTGATCATGACATGCGAGATGCAATGAGGGTTGAGTAAATGGATTTTGCATGCACCAACAATTTTAGTCTTGATGCTTTTCAGAACAGGTATAAGGTCAATGTTCATAGTTGGTGGTACTTCAGTGGCCAACCATTCACACACCTACGACACTTACGATCAAAATTTATCGCAACCAAGTTTTATTGATATTTTAATGTTATAATTTAAATTTTTAAATTTTGTAACTCTTGAACTCTCTAGTTTTATCTTATTAGGTTGCTAGTTCATTTGCTTTAGAGAGAAATTGGAACACTTACTCCACCCACTCAGTAAACCACAATCAACTACACTCAAAAATGGTAGTGGACATGGTGTATGTGCGTTCAGACTTGTGGCTCCTTACAAACGAAGTGGCTTCAAGGAAGGGGACACAAAGAAGTGGGATATTGAGCCAAAGCATATTGACTTGGATACTTCTAGCTCCCTCTTTTTTGCACTTGATGTTGATAATGACTATGAGCCAACTGAGTATGAGAGTGCTAGTGCGAGTGCCAATGGCACTTTTTGTGGTTCTTCTAATTCACCACTACCTACATCTAATATGAATGGTGATGATGAAATTTTTGAAGGCCCATATGATTTTTTATCAATGATGGCTGATTGTTGAGACGACTTTATCAATGATGGCTGATTGTTGAGACTTGACATTATTATTTTTTAATTTTACTATATATCATGACATTTGAGTTTGACTAATATTTGACTATTAATATGTGTTAATTTTAGTGATCAGATTAGATAGATAGAAAATTCACACAAAATGCATAGAGTATACCCTAGGAAAACCTTCCTCTTGAAGGTGTAAACCCAGCAATGAAGTATATTTTATTATTTCAAGTATGATAAGTAATTTTACAATGATTCACTTCACTCCTTGAAGCAATTCAATCACCCTTGACTGCTGTAAGCAATCCGATTTGCTGTAGAAGTGAGGACTGCTTAATGATGGTCAATCCTTATTCGATCTGACTTCTAGATGTATGATTCCCCTAGAAGATGAGACCACACCACTAATGAAGTCAGTCTATCTGCTTGTGGAAGAACACGAACTTCTGATTATTGCACTGCTGAAGGATAATATATGTTCGAGCTGCTTGTGATTATGATTCGATTGCTGAAGATGATTGAACGAATAGATCTATATATCCACCATGACTTGATCAACCAACACAACTTATATCAAAAGTTGGCTTCACATAAACCATCACGTTTCCTTATTAGAAATCGGTTATAGTTAATTCATCTTCCAATGTGGCAGAGTAAATATTAGTTATGTTTAGTTAACAATCTGATTCAATATAAATATGAAAGTTGGCAATGTGTAAAAGTCGAACAAGGTAAATGTGCAAGGCCGAAAGGCCAATTACACATTTGCATTTGCTATGTTGGCCCAGAAGGAGTCCGACCATAGCTATTACATTAACAGTATGGTGGTTTTGTTTGTTATATAATATAAGGTGCTATGTGTGGTGTACTTTGAACTTAATTACTGCTGCAATTATTGTCTATATTTCTGATTTTATATATGTTTTTGTATGGATGAACCCAAAACAAACCCAACTGCCGAATTTTTTTTGACTGAACCTGCAAACCAAACCCTTGAACCCAAACTTAAACCAGTACCAGGACTAGTAAATTATATTTCAGGTACAAAGGGATGGATAGGAAGAAAAAATTGAGGTTATCCTTCCCTGGCTGGATATTAAAGAGCTGACCAAGAGAAAATCATAGAAGATTTTAAGTCCTTGTCGCTGGACTATATGCTTGTGAGGCAAATATGTAATTTTGATTTGATTAATGAAGAGAGTGTTGATTGTTGTTGCTTTCCTAATATGTATTTGAACTGTGTATTATTTTCTTGTGTGTCTGACTTGACTAAGTGGCTGTAAATAAACATGTGAGTGGCTGCATGGATTAGCTGCTCTTCACTGGGTGCCTGCGCATTGGACTGCATCATTACTTAATTCAAAAGCACATAAGATTTCACCCATGACATAATTGGGAATTGTTTGTTTGACTAAAAGTACAAGTAGAATTTATTATTTTTAGTGGCAATGATACATGATTTGGATCTGAATTAAGGTGTAGTTATGATCTGTTAAATTATTCACACAAAATCAACTAACATTTTGGCAAATAGCAGGCTGCATTCTTTCAACAATAAATTCACATTTGCAATCATCTGATTACAGCAATAGTCTGATGCACGAACTGATGACATGAGGAGTATCCATCCCTAACATTAAATTTAGTAGTTATAGACACACTCATTATTCTTTGTGGGGATTGTGAGAAAAGGATGGTATAGCTAAAGACAGTCAACATCTTTCTAATGACATCTATCACAGGTGGTTAAATGTTAGTGTAACTATAGGGATATTAGCTTGGCTAAATGCATGGGTTCATTTGTCTTTAACCATGGTTTCATTCTTCATAATAGAATACTAATTTGACTACATATGGATATATTATGTACATTGTCATTTTATTAGGCGTAACATTAACATGCTTGTGGAAGCCTTCAACATAAAACATAGTCACCAGGTTCCAAAATTTAATTCATTTGGGAGATAAAAACAAATATCAGAAATCTGGAATTAAAAGCATAAGGGTAAAATTGCTATGGGAATTGAGAATTCTGGATAGAGTTGAATAAATCTTATTGATCCTGAAATCTATATCTGGCCAAATTCAGTAGCTATGCTTCACAAAAAATAGATGATTGGTTATACCTAGATTAATCCCACATTGGTGAGAATTGTTCACAAAGGTGATTTATAAGAATTGAATTTTCTTTCAAATCTATGCCAATGGGAAAAGAAGCCATAATGTGAGACACTCAAAGTGGTGAATTACTGCTATCAAAGTGGTGAATTACTGCTACCAACCCTCTCCAAGAAAAATGCTTAAAGGTATTTGTATGCTAACTAGGCATCTTGTAATTATTACAAAGAAAACAAAGGAAAAATGTCTTTAATGTAATGACTATTCACTGAAGCCATCTTGAAACATGTAAAACACATGGGTCAAATCAAACAAAATGTAGTGACTATTCATTGAAGTCAACTTGAAACATTTAAAATAAATGGGTCCAATCTCACAAAAAAAATAACTGTTCATTTTGAAACACTTAAAACACATGGATCAAATCAGACACAAAAAAATGTAACAGTAAACATCTCAAGTTGTGTGATACGTTTGAACTTTGGTCATTCACATTTTCTGTTTTGGGATTAATACAATCATGGTGTGAGATTTTTTGTTTTTTATTTATTTTCTGCTTCAGTTTATTATATCTAAACAAACCAAATTATACCCATTTAACCTTTTTGCCAACTTTTACAGATAGAAGGAGGATTTGTGCAGGGCATAGGCTTGTTTGCCCTTGAAGAGGTAAAATGGGGTGATCCAGCCCATCAATGGATTAGACCAGGCTATCTCTTTACACAAGGTCCAGGCACATACAAGCTGCCAACCGTGAATGATATTCCTTTGAAGTTCAAGGTGTCACTTTTACAGGTATGCATGCATAAAATATACATTTTTTTTTCTATCAAATTATATAGTGCTTGTTTCTTTAGAGGTGCAACTTGGCTTTTTTGGTTAAGCTGCTAAGAGTAGTTTTCCATCAAAGATAGAGTTTAGTCTATGCAACTTTGAATAGGAAGATTGTAGTGTTGACAAAGCCTTTTTAGGACACAAATATCTGAGAATATTTCAGAAGTACCATAGAAGAAAACTGCATAAAAAATTCATAAAATACAAGTCTATATTACCTTTTCTTACAATTTCTAGATGTGAACCTGTGACTAGGACCTTGTGGAAACAACTTCTTTGCTAAATAATACTTTAGCATGACCATACAAAGGCATGCAAAAGCACCCTAAAATTAAATTTGCCTCTATTGCATAGTTGGCTAAAAGATAAATGAAATTGAAACTTGATTCAAGAGGATTCATGGCTCGTGCAAACGAAAATATAATTGGCTCATCATTACAAATCTGATTTTTCAAAATTTGTTATCCTCTTCAACTTGTTCTCAAAGCTTTTAAGGTTACAAATTTAATTTCGCTTCACAATATGCATTGCAGGGAACAGAAACTTGAATTTATTTTAAAGTTCCTATCACAAATTGATTCCCAGACCTCATACAGTGCATTCTATCAAATAATTATTGCTATTTATAAATTTGGTAAAGCTTTAAAACATATGTCTTCCTGTGTTGGATAAACTGGTTGAATCTTAATAGTTTTTGAGTATTCCAAGGTTTCCGCTATAATTTTATGACACCTAAATAGTTGCTTCAGCCTTTGGTTTTAGGTATGTGTATATGGGGTTCGCTATTTATTTTTTGTGGTGTCCCCATCCAAATTCTAAACAAGTAACCATGTTGGTCCAGGTGTGGCAGACCTAGGGTTCTTTCAAGTTAGTTAGCAAGTAAGAATTCTACAGCATTAAGTAAGTTAGCCTTGTATTTCCTTGGTGAAAGATGATAGCTCTCAGTAGACAGAGCCAGTTTGTATTATGGATGACATCAAGATTAAAGCTGAAGTAATATCATATCAAGGAAAATTGTCTTATCTATAAGACTTCACGATTTTCTAGACAACATCTTCATGAAACATTAACTTGGGGGATTGATGTTGATGAGAAGGATTGTATGAAATATGGAAAGCACATTCAAAAAACCAAGTGATCAATTATGATATCCTTGCATTAAACAACGGTATACTTAACCAGGATTGTAGGAAATATTCATGTGTTCAAGACTTGAGTCAAGTGGACTAAGCCATATGAGACAATAAGATCCTTGCATTAAACAACGGTATACTTAACCAAGATTGTCAAAAACATTCCATTTACATAATCAGCAATTAAGAGGAATCAAATATCGGAAAAAGTATATTGCATTAAGCAATCCATATATCGATGCCTCATTAAGAGCAATTGATTACATCAAGCAAGTATAGTATAGTTATAAGAAACAGCAATCTTTGTATTAAAGCCTCCATGAGCAAATTGTATATCGAGCATGAAGTTACAAGTAAAGTAAACATTAATGGCATCATTATCGCCACCCAAAGGGGACGTATATCAAATACTGTTAACTAATCCTTAGTACCGCTTAGTTATCCACAAAGGTGCTATTACCATGAAAGTCAAATATTCAATCACCAAGTGATCCAATTTGTTAAGGATTATGAAGAGCTGCAACTGTTCATATTCACATCCCTTCGTAACATATAAAAGAGAAAACCTTCATTCCTCCAAATCATCAAATTCTTCTTATTTACTTCTTTTTATCCATATTTGGATCGCTCTCCTGGAGCAGTTGCCTTATTGGCACAAAATCGGTGGCATACATTCAAGGCTATCAATCAGGAACAACACCATACATTGCAGACTTCTAAGGCCAAATCAGAAACAGCAATTACCTTATTGCTATAAGCGATTTTGAAGACCTTTGCATGCTTATAAAGTCTAGATCAGAAACAGCAAGTTATATCATCGCTATAAGCGATAGAAAGCAGACTTAAGCATATTTCATATTGCCATATCAGGAACGGCTATAAGCAATATTGAAAAGACTTACATCAATATATCAGAAACAGCAACAAGCATTTGGAAGGAGACTTGCGACATAATTCACATTGGTATATCAGAAATAGCAGAGTTAACTCCATAAGTGCAGATTGGAGCTTAGCAAGAGATCATCATTGCATAATCCCCATAGTCTATATCAGAGAAAGCAACGATTATCCACCTTATTGCAGATCTGAATTCTTGATTAACATTCAGTGATTAAGATTATCAAGAGATATTCATTTACGAGTGGTATATCATATAGTGATCGAGATCATCATATTATAAGTGGTATTGATTGTATATCCTAACCCTAAGGTTAAACATTTATAACTAGATCATAATATATCATTGTTATACTAAGTGGTATCAATTATCGTCAATATAAGTTTATAAAGGATTTTTTAAAGTCTTTAATTGGAAAGAAGTCTCTTGGAATTGATTTTGTGAGTTGAGAGTCCTTAATTCCTAAGAATTTATATAAGGGGACATTACATTTTTCGCAACCCTGTTTTGTACAGCTTGGATATAGTTCTATGATGAACATAGAAGTAATAGCCAAATAAACAAAGGCCGTAGTGCTCACAAAAATCTATAAATTAAGACCCTAGTGCCACTCCAAATTACTATCAAGTTGCAATAGAAAGCTGCAAGGATATCACCATTATTCATACTAAATGGTGTCATGTCCCCTTTTCAAAATTAAAATGACTGGGAGACCCATAACTTTTTTGTTATTTCTCAAGAGCTGAGGTATAAAGTTATGGAAATAATTTGGCATAATATTTTAAGTTGTTTCAGTATCTATATTTTCTAAACATTATGAAAGAACAAGTTATGTATTATTATTATTACTTGAATAATGTGGGCAATGTAATATTTTATTAAAGCCTGCATGGGTAGGTGAGTTGGCTTGGGCGGTGGGTTTGCTTCCCATTGGTCTTGGGTTTGACTCCCCTCCCAGGTTTAAGAGGGGGCACTGCTTGCGGGCTGCGGATTCATCCCCCAGGGACTAGTCTCACTCCCAGGCTCTCCCTTAAGTGGAAACATTGGGCTGGGGCTGCAGGGATTGGGAATACCTTGAGTACCTAAAAAATAAAAATGTAATATTTTATTGAAAGGAGGAAAAAATTTCAAATTATAAGGTGATTATAAGTAGAAGAGCTTGGTATAGAAGAAGATGTCCATTGTTTTACAGAAATTAAATCCTTTTTCTAGAGCTTGAACACTTGTTTACAAGAATTTGAAGAATGTAAACCCTCTTGGTTTCCAGTTGGGATTGGAGGACAAAAAGTCTCTTATCTAAGTGAGCTGATTCCATATGGGGATCACACTAGTGCTAAAAGATTGAAATTATTTCCATTTTCTGGATTAAGCTTGGTTTTTTAATATCTTTTCAGTATGTTGAAGATTGCAAACAAGTTCCAAAATTTCAATGTGAAGGATTTTATTATGATATCTTATAGTCTAAGATGTATTTACTTCTAGGCAGAAAATATTAATCACTGCTATTGCTATTCTAGCCGTACTGATCAACAAAGGTGGCATACACTTCCAAAGCCCAGCCATACTTTATACAAGTCATTGGAGTTGTGGTTTGTTAATGATGTTGTTCAACAATGATTTGTTATGAGTTTTCAACAAGTATTGTAGGTATTGTTGGCATTAATAGATATCACATTATTGTATAAATTTAGTATAAAATATTGGTATAGCATTAGTCCAATTCAATTTTGGTTTGTCTAATTATTGTGAAAGAAATCATAATACTTTTATGAATTTGTTAAACTATCAGAAGAGACACTACAATGGTATCAAAGCTTTGAACTTGCCAACAAGTAGAACTAACAGTTTTAATGCAAGCCAGTGATAGAGAAGTTGGATTTTATCAAAGAGAGAAAATAAAATACATGCTTAGAGTGAAGAAATTGATGAACTAGAAATAGGGGAAAGTTAAGAACTTTCTGACAGAGAAAGAGAAGGCAACGATCCAATATGATACCACTATCAATATGAGCTAAGCCCAATAGCAAATGACAAATCTAATAGCACATTTATTATAGACAATGCAAAATCTAAATATTTTGAGGCTTGTCTAAACCCCTACGGGTGAAGGATGCTATTGTTGCTACAAATAATAAAGCTATTGTGGGTTCCACATCTAGTTTTTTCTTGGATGAGTTCTTACATAGAGAAGAAGAAATTGAAGACAAACAGAAAAACTAGTGTAATGTTCCCATTTAATGCAATATTGTTTCACCATTCATGAGATTTTGGCCGGTTTTCTAGTTTCCCTGTCAACTCCTAGGTGTGTTGGAGAGAACTCCAAGATTTTGTGAGGAACCAAGTTTAGTTTTAATTGACAATTTTTTATGGCATTGAGCTCAGTTGGTGTTATTGGTCACTGACGCTTTTAGAAATATTTTCAGACTCTTAAGTGTTATCCAAACTTCTTGGAAAGCATGTCTATTTTTAGTAAGTCCTCGAGTTGGCACTTGTCATCATCCCATTGCCTGATTTACACCATGGCATGTGAAGATTTGGTTTTTGATGCCTCAACAGTGATTTTTGCAACTTAAATGGAAGCAAAGTTCTAATGTTAATGTTCTATTATTTCACTTAAATTTTATATTTTTATAAAGTTGTTTTACATCCCTTCAAGTAGATGCCTAGGGAAGGGGGACTTGTTCAAAATGTGCTTTTCGAGAGAAATGAATTACTTATTATTTCAAATTGGCTAAATTTTATTTTCAAAACTATAAAAGGAGGTTTGGGCTCTCATTTTGCATATGATGAAGATTTCTCTTATTGAAATGTCACCAAATTGAACCTACGAGTTCTTCCAAAATCGTTTAAGGATGGAAAATCTCATTTGTTTGCTAGTTTCAGATTTGAAAGACAATCGCTAGCTAGGTTTGAGTGGTTCTACTTGGTTGAAAATTTTGTATACTTGGGGAAATATACAAAATTGTGGTTTCAACCACAATGTGTGAGTAAAACTCTCCTAATTAAGGGAAGGCTCCCCCTATCTAACTACAACTTTAAAAATAAAATGGGATGGGCCAGCAGTCTTTCTTCTTTCAAGAAAACCAATATCCTTTTCTCTTCACAGAAAAGTGATAGCAATTTAACATGAAACAACAGTAACTACTTTTGAAATGAAATAAGACAAAGGAAATGAAGTTTCCTGAAAGTTCAAAGACTTCAGTCACTTCCTTCGGGATGAGACAGCAATATCAAGCTCAAAGTCTTGATTATGTGAAGTCCTATCTACCTTTTTTTATATTAACGCTATCAAGAACAAATTATAACAGCTCAAAGACTAAAATACCTTATTTTTTTCTGCATAAAACACTAGGAAGTAGTATAAGCTCAAAGACTCACAACTATTTCTCATAAAATCTGCTTCTAAACACTTTTAAGAATAAGTGCAAGCACAAAGACTTACAGCTCCTCTCGAAAGAATATTTATTCTAATTTATATTAACCTCAAATACTTGCAGCACAAAGGCTGCAAATCAAATTCGATTAAGTCCTTTGAAGAAACACTTGCAAGAAAGATAATATGGAACACAAACTCAAGAATGTAGCACAAAGACTCAAAGCTTGAGCAATTTCCTTCTATTTCTTTCAATTCTTGAATTCACACATGAAACTCAAAGACTTCTTTGCTGTAAATTTGGCAGAGTTTTTGCTTGCTCTCCAAAAGATAAAAATTACAATAGACCCCTCAAGTATTTATAGAAGAGGAGTGTTGAAGATATTGTAGCTATGGTCAGATTACTGAGATCTATTTGTATATATATATATATATATATGTGAACATATGCCTTGCATATATTCACATATATATATACAAACTGAAGCACAGACCATACTGATGTAAGACTTGGATTAATATCTTCACATCTAAGATGAACTTGAGACATATATGAATCAATATCAAATGTTAAGTGCTGGAGATGCGATTGAATTATAGTTCGATCCATGTTTGTATTGTTAACATACTAATAGTTAGTTAGTACTTACTAACTAATCAGATTCATATGAATCGGGTTAGTTATTAAGACATACCGTTTGATATTGAAGAGACACAACTGATCATGGATCGGTTCTACAATTCATATATGGCCTCATTCGATGGAAGAATGCAATCATCGAAATTGATAAATGACTTGTATTCTTTAGTAGAGATAATCCTAGTGACTCATATATTCACAAGATATAGTTCGACATTATATATTCATTTGATATCGCAAATTGATAACAATATCCAAGGCATTCTATATCACAGATCGACATCATATTTAGGGCAGTTTATACTGCAGATTGAATATATATTTTCAAGTGTTGGGCTTTCACTATTAGTGAATTAATCATCATATCATACATTATTGTATACTTACTTGGGCGAGGTCTATCGGTGATCAAGGTGGACTTGAGCAATATTATATATTAAGCACTGCTTCATATCAATCAAAGTACAGATAAGTAACTAATTCTATACTAGTTGCAAATCATCTACTGCATTCTTTGATATTAGATTCTAAAGACATCTTTACATACCTGTGATTTGTCTTTCTCTACTTGAGTCTAAAGAAGTTAAAGAACTGAATTTAAAGATACTTACCTGCAAATTGAAGACTGAATTTGATTTAGTTCACATCTATCTATATCTATAATAAGTTCAATTTGCATTAACATGGTATCAGAGTTAGGATATAATCTGATCCTAAATTGAACTTGAGTAACTAAAGATCACATAATTTGAAGACTAATCAAATTCCTTCATCAAACATGGCAAGCACGATCAGATTCAAGGATCAATTAGATGGAGAAAATAACTTTTCATCATGGAAACTAAGAATCACTATGTTGCTAAAGGAAAACAAAGTATACTCATATGTATACGATAAAATCACCGAACCTAAAGATGAACTGGAAAAATCTCATTGGATAGAAAAGAATGAGAAGGCCATGAGATTGATCATAGATGCTATTCGAGATCACATTGTTCCAATCCTAGCAAGACAAGAAACTGCACATCTCATGATGAAATCACTTGAAAATGCATTTGAAATCAATAATACCGGCAGGACACTCGCACTCAAGAGGCAAATAAACAACATAAGCATGACTAAAGATGAAACTATAAATGCTTACTTCATGAGGATAACAACACTTCGAGATCAACTATCTTCAGTTGGATATAAAATTGATGAAAAGGAATTAACCTACACTGCCTTAAGTGGATTACCTAACTCATGGGAACCTTTTGTGCAAGGCATAAGTGCAAGAACTAAACTTCCTAACTTGGATAGACTAAGATCTAACTGTCTTCTAGAAGAAACTAGACTACTCACCAAAGGGAGCAAACAAAAGGGTTTAGATGAGGACATTCATGTTCTTAACACTAATCCCAACTCTAAGAAGGGGAAGAAGAAGAATTTCAAGAGGAAGAGAAAATCTAATGGAAAGGGCAAACCAAGAAAATATGTCTCTCAAATTCAATGCTTCCGATGTGACCAATATGGACACTATGCTGCTAACTGTCTAGATTGAATAAAGAAGCAAGCAACATATGCCAAGGTTGGAAAAACATACTCTCAAGAGGAATCAGAAATGCTCACATTCTACACAGCACTTTCAAATCAAGTTTCCAACAAATCCTGCACCTGGGTGATTGATAGTGGATCATCGAGACATATCACCGGATATCGAGAAAACATGGAAGATATGGTGGAAGAAACTGATGAGGAAGTTACCATTGGAGATGATTCTGCACATCCAGTGAAAGGAGTGGGGACCTGTACAATCAAGTTAGAATTAGGCATAACTATTCAGTTGAAGGATGTACTATATGTACCAGAAATAAAAAGGAACCTGATATCCATTTCTTCCCTTGAGGATAATGGCTATAGGGTCACCTTCATGGATGGAAAAGTCCTGGCATGGCCTAAAACATCTACATTCAAGAAAGCTCAAGTTATAGGAAAGAGGCATGGATATCTTTACAATTGTGCACTGAACCTAAACAAGCCCTTGTTCATGAAACTATAAACTTGAGTCAAATCTGGCATAGAAGATTAGGGCATTTACATTTTTCGTGCTCTAAACTCTTTAGACAAGATGGTAACATGATTACCTAAGTTAAACCCCTCGCACTGTGGGACCTGCAAAGGATGTGCTCTAGGAAAGAACACCAAAGGTTCTTTTCAAAATAGCTCAAGCAAAACCAAAGTTACAATGGAGCTAATCCACTCAGACTTGTGTGGACCTATGTCCAAACCCTCCATAGGTGGAGCCTTATACTATGGGATTTTTGTGGATGATTTTTCAAGGAAGACTTGGATCTATTTCTTAAAGTGCAAAGAATTTGAAGAAATTCTAAATAGATTCAAAGAATTCAAAGCCTTGACAGAAAACTCATCTGGGAAAAAATCAAGACTCAGAGAACAGATAATGGGAGAGAATATACTTCAAAATTGTTTAAAGAGTTTTGTGTAACCGCAGGGATCAAGAGGGAGTTTATAGTACCTTATAATCCCCAACAAAACGGAGTAGCTGAGAGGAAAAATAGAGCTATTGTGGAAGCTACAAAATCAATGATGTTCGATCAGAACTTAGATACCTCATTCTACGTAGAAGCATCTCGAACAACAGTTTATATCCAAAACAAATGTCCACATTCTTATCTTAACAACAGAATTCCAGAGGAGGCATTTATAGGCCGAAAACTAGACATAAGTCATTTAAGGATATTTGGTTGTCCTGTATATATTCATGTTCCAAAAGAGAAGAGAACAAAGTTGGAGCCTTATGGAAAGAAAGGTATTTTTGTGGGGTATAGTGAGACTACAAAGGCTTACAGAATCCACATTCTTGGACAAAGACAAATAGAGCTAAGTCGGGATGTAATATTTGAGGAGGATATCGCCTTAAAAAGGGCAAAGAATTATGATGATTTGGAAATACAAAATCCTCCCTCAAATGAGGAAGCATGTTACTTCCAAACCCACCTGAAGCTGAAATTCAGAGGGAGTATCAAGAAGAAAATCCAAATATCAACAAAAGGAAACAACCACTTTGGGCTAGGAAAATAGTAGAGGAAGCAGGAAGCTTTGCGGCATCTGATGGTACATTCAAAGAAAGCAAGAGGCCTCAGAAACTAACTTATGATGCACTAATGAATGAAATCCTAGACTCAGAACCTGGAAGTGTTAGTGAAGCCCTCAAGAGTCAAGCATAGAAAGATACCATGACAGAAGAGTACCTATCCATCTTGAAAAATGATGTTTGGGACATAGTGCCTAGACCTAAAGAAAAATTAGTTGTGTCCTCCAAGTGGTTATTCAAGATTAAACATGCTGCAGATGGTAGTATAGAAAAACACAAGGCACGGTTTGTTGCTAGAGGTTTCTCACAGAAAGAAGGTATTGAATACGAAGAAACTTTTGCACCAGTAGCTCGATACACCTTGGTTAGAACAGTACTAGCCATTGCAGCATCCAAAGGGTGGAAGGTTCATCAAATGGATGTTAAAACTGCTTTCCTAAATGGAATTATTGAAGAAGAGGTTTACTTGGAACAACCTGAAGGCTTTATAGTTCATGATGCCACAACTCATGTGGGTAGACTGAAGAAAGCTCTTTATGGTGTAATGCCCCGCAAGGAACCCTATACGGAAACAACACATCTAGGCAACTAAAAGGTGAAATAATATTTTTTAAAATGATTAAGTGCATTAAGTATAATATTGCACGTTTATTAACATAGCGGAAGTCTAACACATGCTATCCTAAAGGGTTACCAACGAAGATTACTTAGAAACTAAACAACTACAAAAGGTTAATCAAATATCCATCTAATTAGGAAATTCAATTGCAATTAATAAAACCATTCTTATAAAACTGAATTCCATATTGAAGGATGTAAAGTGTTACAATACATTTATTTTCAATGATTCATTTACACATAAGAAGAAAGATAACTGAAATAACATACATTCCAATGAATTCAGATTACAATATTCAATAATTACATGGCTTCCAATAATACAAATGAAATACATAGGTTACAATGCCAAGGTTACATAGTTTACTGATACAATGACCATATGGTCTCAATGATACAATAATCTCGAACAAGAGCTAATACAAGAGTCACAAACCAAGAAACGCCAATGAAGTCGATCCTCGCATGAAGGTATGAACACAAATATACGATGGGAAATGGTACTACCACCTGACCATGTGATCCCCAAGTGGAACCACCCCACCGTGCTGGGAGATAGCAGAAGACCCTCAAGCAAGCAAACAAGACAAGTACAACAGTATAACATGACTCTGCAAACACATGTGACTCAACTCACATACACTAGTGACCCTAAGGAGAGAGTGTCATCGCATGGCTTAAGGTGGTTACCCTAGGTAGGCTTCCATAGGTCCCGACCCCCATCCTGGGTTATCCTGGTAACCTCTCCCGAACCCTCGGCTCCATCTAAGCATCATGCGGACCCTACCAATCCCTTCGTGATGACAAGGTGGTAGGTTTGCCATTTCAGGCCTTCTCAATTGGAATATGTTAGTACAAGCAATCAAACGGCAGACATTCTCACCAAGCCTCTTTCAAGAGCTAAAGTGGAGCACTTCAGGAAGAAACTTGGTATGGTTGAAATGTAAATGAGACACAGTCTCAAAATTGTTTTATTTGTACTTATATATATATAAAGTTGTTTAATGTGTAAACTCTTTGTTGTCATATGTGTTGACTCTATGACTTTAATGGGCTTGCCGTCCTGTGTACATTATGGGAAGGTGACGATCTTTCTAATAATGAACACTTGTATTTAGTATTGTAAGATGATGACTTTACAATGCTTACTATCACGATGAATATCATGCTGACTTGATATTTATGGAAATGTCTTGATAGTTATCATCCTTTGGAATTATTGATAGATATCATGCTGACTTTATATCGAGTATGTATCAATATTCCTTATGGATGAATCATGGTGGATATTATGCAGACTTAATATCCATGGATATGCCATGATGAGTTACGGTAGACATCATGATGTCAGTACACATACCATAACCAGGATGTTTAAATATCATGCTTACTTGATATTTAATATACTCCTTGATATCATGAGTAGTGTGATATCTAAACTTGTTCATACTTAGTTAATCTTCCCTAGCTAAGAGGGAGTGTTGAAGATATTGTAGCTATGGTTAGATTACTGAGATCTATTTGTATATATATGTGTGTGTGTGTGTGTGTGTGTGTGAACATATGCCTTGCATATATTCACATATATATATACAAATTGAAGCACAGACCATACCGATGTAAGACTTGGATTAATATCTTCACATCTAAGATGAACTTGAGACATATATGAATCAATATCAAATGTTAAGTGCTGGAGATGCGATTGAATTATAGTTTGATCCATGTTTGTATTGTTAACATACTAATAGTTAGTTAGTACTTACTAATCAGATTCATATGAATCGGGTTAGTTATTAAGACATACCGTTTGATTTTGAAGAGACACAACCGATCATGGATCAGTTCTACAATTCATATATAGCCTCATTCGATGGAAGGATGCAATCATTGAAATTGATAAACGACTTGTATTCTTCAGCAGAGATAATCCCAGCGACTCATATATTCACAAGATATAGTTTGACATTATATATTCATTTGATATCGCAAATTGGTAACAATATCCAAGGCATTCTATATCGTAGATCGACATCATATTAAGGGCAGTTTATGCTACAAATTGAATATGTATTTTCAAGTGCTGGGCATTCACTGTTAGTGAATTAATCATCATATCAGACATTACTATATACTTACCTGGGCGAGGTCTATCGGTGATCAAGGTGGACTTGAGCAATATTATATATCGGGCACTGCTTCATATCAGTCAAAGTACAGATAAGTAATTAATTCTATACTAGTTGCAAATCATCTATTGCATTCTTTGATATTAGATTCTAAAGACATCTTTACATACCTGTGATTTGTCTTTCTCTACTTGAGTCTAAAGAAGTTAAAGAACTGAATTTAAATATACTTACCTGCAAATAGAAGACTGAATTTGATTTAGTTCACATCTATCTATATCTATAATAAGTTCAATTTGCATTAACAAGGAGTCTTGAGAAAAAGGTGGGAGGACCCTAACTAACTTGAGAGATTCCCTCAACCACCAAGACTTATTCAATAACTAACTATGACTTATTCCAACTCAGTCCTAACTGAACACAACTTGTAGGTGCCTTGCATGTAATTACAAAAGTGCAAGTAAAGACTTGACGTGCAATTTACAAAAGGTTTTTACATGTAATTTTTCAAAAGAAAAACTACAACTAAGAGATTACAAATCTGGAAACATACAACTAAGTGTTGAAAAACACTTAAGCTGCAGCGTGTGAAGACATGAATTCTTCGAACTTCTGGATGATCATTCATAGCTCAGTAGGATTCAGTTCGTGGGTGTTCTTGGCAACAACCATGGTCTTCACAATGGTATCATGGCATCGAAGAAGCATAGAGTTGTTCTTCTCCAAGATGAACTGGATTTCGTGCAAAAAGATTTGGTGTTTCATCAAAACTTGAATTGAAGTAGCTGAGAATTGTTTGCTCCTCCATTCATTATGAATCCTCATCTGTAGATCTCCGAGCACTTCTTCTTCTGGTATTAGCTCTCCATTCTAACTCATTATGTTGCAAGAAGCCTTCTCACAATGGGAAACAATACCTTGGAATACTTCAACCCGCAATCTCATTGCGTCATCAATCTCCTCAATAAGGGATTTGAGAACAAGGGCTTTATTCTCCAGAAGTTCTTCAAATTCCAAATACATGACCCTGGAAGGAATAATGGCATGCTCCTGAAGAACACTCAACTGTTGTTGGGGCATTGTGCACCAAATTGTCAAACTACCTTCAACCCTTTCCAAATTCTGTTTGAAAGTCTCAAAGTTATGATTCAATTTTTCTTCAATGGTCTCCAACTTAGACATCATTTGGAAAATGTCTTTCAGCACTTGTGCACACAGATCATGAAGTTGATCCACCCAAGAGTCCAACACTTGTACTTTCTGAGCAGCTCTTTCAACTCCCCGAATTGATTCTTGGGAACCGGAAGAACTTGTAGGATTACTCCCTTCACTAGCAGGTTTTGTAATTTTATGAATAGCTGCAACAAGTTGCCGGTTCTCCTCTTCTAGCTTTTCTTTCTTTGCTAGAAGTTCATCATACCGCTACACTAGTGAGGCTACGGATTGTTGGGCATCATGTTTGACCACTTCATGCATTTGTTTGCCCAATTCCATCCTTCTAACCCTGTAATTAGCAGCTTGCATTTCTTCACATGGCTTATCCGCAAGGGGTTCAACAATTTTTGCCACTTTCATCTTATTGCTATCAATAGTTACTCTTGAGATTGTCTTGGCCTTTTTAGCAACCTTGGGCCTACACTGTTTGAGTTTTTGATAGTCAAAGACATCAGGAGAGATCTCCTGCTTCTTCCTCTTTGGGGTAAAAGAACTAAGCCATGGAGGTAAAACGACTAGTTCTCCTCTAGCAGCTGTTGAAGGTGAAGGAGGAGTTTCAGTTTGAACAATCGTGGTCACCCTGGGAGGAGTATTTGTTTCGATGGTGACCATGGTTTGCTCAGCAACCAATGGGCATGAAGATTACCTCATAAATTCTTCAAAGCCAAAAGTAGAGGTATCAATCTCTGACAACTGGATATTTGTCATGTCCCCTCCTGGATTGTTGTATATATACGAAGAGAAAGAGAGAGACCCTAAATGAAGAAATTATTATTATTAATTAATATAATAATTACCAATGAATGATTATTTAAATTTATTAATTAAATGTTATTTATGAACATGATTTAAATATTAATATTAATTTCTTATTTATCAAATAATAATATAAATTTTACAATATTATATTATTGACAAAACATAATAAAGTAATTAGAAAACAAATATAATAATAAATAAAATTCAGAAAAACAACTATTCAATAAAAAACAATAGAATAGCACTCATCCTAATCAATAAATAAAGTTGATTATGAAATCAAATATAAATAAACTGCTAGTGTCAGAGATTGTTCCCTCACAATAGACAGTGATATTCAATAATGTAAAACTAATACAAGTTAAATAGTTTTAAGTTTTAACTACTGGTTTTCATCTCTTTCAACTAATCGATATTATAACATTAAGTTGTAATGATCAGCACTTATATCCTCAATGTAATCACAAACTATCAATGAATGGACAATCAGTAATAGGATTAATATCCAACTAATAATCATAAGAATATGGTTCGATCATATATGACAAACCGTTCCATATACAGCAGTTAGCATATGATTAATAAGCATTATGGAAGGATCTTATTCCCGTAAAGTCTAAATGACTGTCTCTTGCTACCGTTTTGTGGATTAAAAGAACATCAACATATCATGGAAAGCAAACATCGCATGAGTCGATCTTCTATCGACGTATGGGAAAGGATACTAATCAAATGATTAGACAACAGTGATTAAGAAAGTGAGGAGTTGTAATGTCCCTACTAGTTAGAGATCACTATCTTGCAAAACAGATTGTTAGAATACAACAGACATATAAATATATATCTAATCTAAATTGCAATCTGATTTTAAAATACTTAATTAACATAAACATAATTTTAATCTAATAAAAAGGATACAAATGCCAAACAAAGGTATGTCCTTAGGCGGCCGTGAAGCTTGCCTTCTTGGAACCCATCTTGGTTCCAAGCCCTCCAGGAAGTCTAAGGTGAATTTCAACCCCTGTCTTGAATGTAATTTCTTACATCCAAGCCCTCCAGGAAATCGAAGGTTAATTCAATTCCTGTCTTGGGTGTAACCTCTTACACCCAAGCCATCCAAGGAAGACCCTATGTCATTCCTTGCCTTGGGTGATGCATCCCATCATCCAAGTCCTCAGAGGGGACCGGCCAGATCCATCTCTTCTTGGTTGTACTCAAACAACCAAGCCATACATATGCATATCAATGTTCAGTATATATATTGCCCTAGGGATTTTAATAATCCCTCCCTTAGACCAAGGGAGTTTCCTCCCTATAGCCTCCAACATGTGTTTACATTTACATTTAAAATACACTTTGATGATTTAGTACTATTTTATTTCATAATCCACATTTTATGTTAACATGTATTCCTAGTGTATTCTTTAACATATATATATATATATATATATATATATATATATATATATCAAATGTACCCTATCATTGTTAACATATGCATTACATCTTCTTTGATAACATCTATATTCCTTAATCATTCTTTCGTGTGTAAATTAGTATATTAATTAATTGCATACAATAAGTAACCTTAACATATTCCTTACCTATGTCCAATGAACAATATATATTAATTAACATTAACATATTAATTAATTATAGTAATTTAATGCGTACAATTAATTGCCTTAACATATTCCTTACCTATGTTCAATGAACAATATATATATTAATTAACATTAACATATTAATTAATTATAATACTTAGTAAATGGTAATACTTACCCTTACCTGCTGGTTCGTAGCAGAAGTCTCCCTAAATACTCCTTCCGCTTTACCTCCCGTTTCCCCCTCCCTCCCTTACTGCTGCGGGTGCCTCCCCCCTTAATACTGTAATGTCCCCTTTTCTAGGTGACATGAGATGAGCAGGGGTTGACCTACCATTCGAGTTCTTGTAGGTCAAACGACATGGTTAGGGGACTCATTCTGAGGGTTGTGGAGCTTTGCAGGGGCTCTGTGACCTGTTTTGGACCTTTGCACGAGGTCTCCTATTTTTTAGGGAGAACTGGCAGTTGATTGAATGACCACTTGAGGGACCAAGGAGCAGAGCAGGATCCTTTTGAGTAGTTACAGGTGTTTGAAGAGAGGTTCCTACTTTTTAGGGAGATTCCCCACCTTTTAGGAGGTTGTGGCAGTTTCCATATTTGAGGTTCCACGGGACCATACTATGGTTTCAGTTTCAGGAAGATTGGGTGCATTTCTTAGTGTCTAGGAGTATCCCTAGATTTTAGGGATGGGACTGCCAGTTAGCTCAACTTTTCCGGCATCGGTCATAGATAGGTGACAAAGTTATATTCATGATTGTTTGGTTATTTTGGGCTGTTATTGGATATCTAGAGATATTTTAATATATTTAAATATTTCCTAAGTTAGCGATTAAATAAATTAAAATAAGGCTATGTATTTAGTCATTTCGGACTAATAAGGGGTTTCTGGCTTCGTCTGGGTTGATATGCCTATGTCTTATAGCTCATTGGAAAGGTCTTGAACTTTGCTACATGATTCTCACCTTCCGGAGTCTTTTTGGATGCTTGACGCTATTGATTTGCAATTTAGTGTTATTTTCCTATAGTTGATGCCATAATTAGAAAATAACACTCTTTTCATAATGCGCCAACTTTACTCCCTTTTAGGGTTTGGCTTGGAAAGGAAAGGAGATATAAGGAGATGAAGACCTAATTGTTCATTATCTTTTTACACAATCAAACTTATTTTGTGAATTTGCTCTGAGTGAGTGATTATTCATCTGGGATGCAAACCCCAAGATCTGGACTGGCTGGGACGTAGCCCTCAGCAGTTATTGGCATTGGATTCTTCAGGAAGAGTGCATAGTTGACAGAGATTGAGTACGCCATTCTTCATTGTGGATTCAGGTTGCAGAGTAAGGGTTTCAGCTAAGTTACCGGTTCCGGTTCGGATTCGGGTACGGATTCACGGATTCGGCAAAAAAAAAAAAATTTGGGTACGAGTATGGCTTCGTCCGTACATATATATATATATTTTAATTTTTTTTAATATATATATATATATGTTCAAACTTAAAACATCAAAATTATATATGTTCACAGTTCAAACATACAAATGTCAAATATGAAACATACAATGTAACTTTCCCATACAATGATACATAAATGATAACAGATAAATCATAAATCATAAATGATAAATCCATAATTGCCAATGCCAATAAATCATAAATGATATTGTTTTTTTATTGTTTTTAATTGCTTTCTAACCCGTGGGCCCCGTTTTTGGGAACCCACGGGCTTGGGTTCACCCGGGTCCTCTTGGGTTCACCCGGGTCCTCTTGGGTTCACCCGGGTCCTCCTAGGTTCGCCCTGGGTCCCACCCGGGTCCTGCCCAGGCGGCTGGGTTCCCTGTGGGTCCTGCCATGCAGGACCCACAGGGAACCCAGCCGCCTGGGCAGGACCCGGGTGGGACCCAGAGCGAACCAGGCTGGGACCAGGACTGGGCACGGACCAGGACCAGGACCCAGCCAAAATAGGCAAGAACCGGTATCACAGGGTTTCAGCATGGCAGATTGATTCTTCAGCTTGGGCGTGATCCTTGTAGCCTTAGGGCCGCCATTTGCAGCAGGTACATCCCACGTGGAATGTAAGGAATGCATGTATTCAGCCTTAGAGGTATTCTTGATTCATGATATATTATTTTGTGAAGAACTTGGAAGTTGCAGATTTGCAATTTACAATAGCAAGCAGGTTTGAGACGGAAACCTTAGATTTGGTCTTCAGGAGAACGGAATCCCTTCTACAAGAGGCACGTAGAACACATCAGAAGCTTGTTTCAGGCATATTAAGGGTCATTTCAACAAGCAAACTCAGTAATCATTAGCAGCAAGGTCATTACATTAGATTTGAGCAAGAATACATTCAATTTCAGTGCATTACTTATTTCTTTTGGCAGCTGTACTGTTTCCCAAGGGGGCGGTACCATTACAGATGGTTGTGGAGTGATAATAAATAAAATGGAGGGTTTTAACCAATGTTCCACGAGCGTTGGGGACGGGGGGACGGGGGGGACGCGTTTCCGGGACGGGGGGACCAAGGGCCTAAATTTCGGGATGGCAGGGGGAAGGCGACGGGGGGGTGGTTGGGTGGTGGTGCTCATATACTTATACACTAAGTCACCAGGTTCGACCGAATTTGAACCTTGAAGTTCGAAATTCGGCGAACTTGAAAAACTATGCAAAAAATTGATTAAATTCGAAAAAAAAATTAGGGTTTGTTAAAGTGTTTTTTATTTTTTTGGGTTTGCGTTTTAGGGTTTTCTCGTGGATTTTATAAAAGGGCGGCCGCAGGAGTTGCAATCACACCCACGCGGGTTGCTAACAGAGCCCACTCTGCTCGACCGCCACGCGAGTTGCCAAAGGAGCCTTGTCTGCCCGGCCGCAGGAGTTGCTCAGCCGCCACTAGTCGGCGACGCCACCACCAGTCGGCGACGCCACCAGCTCACGTCGCCACCAATCCGCGACGCCACCTGCAGTCCACGACGCCACCAGCTCGCGTCGCCACCAGCCCGCGACGCCACCGGCAAGCATCAACACGTCCGCAACCAGTCTGTGACCTGCACAGGTAGGCCGCCATTTTTTGTAAGTTTATTATTTATTTTTTTTGTTTATAATGTTAATGTTTAAAAATTTATGATTTTATATTAATAGTTTGTAATATTATATTATATATTTTTTTAATTTTTTTTAGGTTTAATATTTTGATAAACAATTTAATAATGTTTATTATAAATTTTATTATTATTTATTTAATATTTTTTTAGGTTTATTATTTATTTATAATGTTTATAATATTGTTTATTAAATGTTTATAAATTTATAATGTTGTTTATTTAATATTTTTTTAGGTTTATTATTATTTAATAATGTTGTTTATTTAATATTTTTTTAGGTTAATTAATAGTTTATACTTTATAATGTTTATTTATAAATTTATAATGTTGTTTAATATTATTATTATATAATTTATAATTTTATATTAATGGTTTTTTATTATATCGTTTAATATTATATATTTTTAAAAGGTTGAAATAAAAGTAGTGTGTTTTTTAATTTTTCTTTCCAAACATGTAGATTTTCATTTAATGGCTCCTCCCAAATCAACTTCTGAGGCATGGAAGCATGTGACCTGAAATGGAACTCACATCAAATGTAACATATGTCAGGCAAATATTATTGGAACTTTAACAAGGCTTAGGGACCACTTCCTTGCTAATATAGGGGGTCCAGGTGGAGGTGTTCAAGCATGCATAGGTGCGACTCCAGAACTTAAAGCTATTCTAGAGAAAGAGTTGGCTACTTCAACGGTAGGCAAAATGAAGAAGGCACAAAAGAAACAGAGAATTGAAAGAGATATATCTAGATTCACATCTGCCATGTCTTCCTCTTCTGTGCAATCCAAAGCGGCGAGTGTACCAAAAAAGAGTGGAACACTGAACAACTTTTGGAAACCAGTAGAGAAACAATAGGTGGATGATGCAGTTGCTGATTTGTTTTACACAAGTGCTATTCCATTCAATGTTGCGAGAAATCCTCATTTTCGTAATGCAGTTCAGAAAATTGCAAAGTTTGGCAAAGGGTACACACCCCCAGGTTTAGAGGCTATCAAGACAACTCTTTTGCAGAGGTCAAAAGATAGAGTGACTGAAAAATTAGCTGATGTCAAAGCCACTTGGAAGGAAACAGGTTGCACTATATTGAGTGATGGATGGTCAGATATGTGTCAAAGGCCATTGATTAATGTTTTGGTGTCTTGTCCTGAAGGTGTTGTGTTTTTGAAAGTCATTGACACCATGAACCACAAAAAAACTTCAAAGTATATTTTTCAAATATTAGAGGAAGCCATTCTTGAAGTAGGGATGGAAAATGTGGTTCATGTGGTAACTAATAGTGTAGCAAATTGTGTGGGAGCTGGGAGGCTGATTGTAGAGAAGTACCCACAAATATATTGGAGCCCATGTGCAGCCCATTGTCTAGATTTGTTGCTTCATGACTTGGCTAAATTCCCATGGGTAAATGAAGCTATTCATAGAGGGAGAGCAATTGCAAATTTCATACGGAATCATCGTCTCACATTGAGTATTTATAGGCAGCATGCATCAAAGGAATTGTTGAGGCCTTGTGAAACAAGATTTGCTTCATATTATATCACTTTGAAAAGAGTGGTTGAAGAAAAAGCAGCTTTGAGGTCTGTTATATGTTCCAATCAGTGGGAAAGTTCAGTGCTTTCTAAAGGCCCCAAGGGGAAGAACATAGAGCAAATCATCCTAAACAGCAATTTCTGGGAAAGTGCAGCAAAAGTCTTGCTTGTATGTGAACCAATTGTTGACGTGCTTCGTATGGTTGATGGTGACACTCCTTGCTTTGGCATGCTTTATGAAAGCATGGACCGGTGTAAGGAATCTATTCAAAAAGCACTAAATAATGAAGAAGCAGAATATATGCAGATATGGGAGACAGTTGATTGTAGATGGAAAATGATGCACACACCTTTACATGTAGCAGCTTGCTTTTTGGAGCCTAAGTTGTTTTCTATTGATAGAAGTGGTGATAATGAAATCATGGCAGGGCTTTACCAAGCCATTAGCAGGTATGTACCAAATCCAGAAATTGCAGCACTAATCAGAGATCAAAGTTGGCAATACAAGAGAGGAGAAGGGATGTTTGGAGGGGCAGAAGCCAAATATGACTCGCCACGTATGTTTGGATATAGATGGTGGATCTCTTATGGATCATCAGCTCCTGAACTGCAAGACTTTGCTATTCGAATTTTGAGTCAGGGAGCAAGTTCATCAGCTTGTGAGAGGAACTGGAGTTGCTTTGACCACATCCATTCCAAAAAGAGGAACAAATTGCTGACTGGAAAGTTGGGAGATCTTGTCTATGTTCGCAGCAATTTGAAATTGCTGATGAACAAATCAGCAAAGAACACTTCTTTACAACAAACTCTTGAAGGCATAGCAATGCTAGATGCAGATGAGCCTGACTTTGCAGATGATGAACTGAGTAGTGATACAGATGATGATGATTTGGCATCCCAGCCAAGTGCTCTTGATGACTTAGAGTTATTTTAAAGTTCTAAAGTTTTTGACTGTTATTGTACCTTTTTGACAAAAGAACATCTTTGCAATAGTGAAAGCATATGTTTCCTACGGTTTATATTTTATAAATGTGTCATCTTTTTGTAATGATTTCAAATCTATTTATCAATGTTGAACTATTTACGCAAATTTATAGATATATTACATATATTTATTAAAAAAAATTTAAAAAATTACATATGGCGAATTTAATTCGAATTTTATACATTTCGAATTTTTTCCGCATCGAACTTCAAAGCTGTCGAACTTCGAATTCGAATTCGAACCTGGTGACTTAGCTTATACATATACATATAGTACTTGAAAAACTAGTTTTGAAAAGATGTATGACAGTATTACAGTGTAAGAATTACATTTCAAATGAGACTATAGGAAATTTGAAATACTAAATCTAAATACCAAGATTTCTAAGTTATGTTGTTTTATGGAACCTAATCAAACTCGGAGGTTAGATTTTCCCTACTTCTATCGGCGCAGTTTCCCCCTATATTTTTCAACGAGGGTTTGGGGGCGGCACCCCCAAGTTGGGGTCAAGGGGCAGCGCCCCGCAAGGCCAAAAATACTTTTATTATTTTCTAAAGGCATCGGGTGTTATTTTCTATTGGCCCACGTCCAATTAGAGTTACCCCTTAACCCTCAAAAAACTTAAAAAGTCACTTTTTTTTAAAATTTTAATTTTAAACATTGCATATAAGTGGGGGCGACAGGAGATGTCTGGGCGTCTCCCCGTCCTTGGAGAGAAGTCTGCACGTCTCTCGAAGGACGGGGAGACGCCCAAACGTCTCCCAAGGAGACGTGGAGGCGTCTCCATGTCTCTCTAGGAGACGCCCAGACGTCTCCCAAGGAGACGTCTCCACGTCTCCCAAGGAGACGCGGGGACGTCTCTGCGTCCTGGTGGTGCTTGGGTGGCGGTGGCGGGACGGCGGGGGGACGTCGCGTCCCCGTCCCCCTGTCCCCGAGACATTTCTGACGAGGGGACGCGCCCAAAAAGGGGGGGGACGCGTCCCCGTGGAACACTGGTTTTAACTCTGTTTCTTGTTCTTAAGTTCATTGTTAGGATCAACAAGGACTGTGTAGAAGAAATTACACTCATCAGGCTTGAATTGAGATAAGGGTGAGCAAAACAGTGAGGATTTAAGGCTAAAATTGTATAATTTTGCCTGGCAGAATTTGGATTTCCAGCTGGTAATTGGGTTTTTGGCCCAATTTGTTATTGGTAATTCATTTGGAGGTAGTATAAGTGTATTGGTTAATGGTTGCAATCCGCATCACCAAAAAATAAACAACACTTTCTGCATCTTCTGTCTAGTCTCTAAGAACACCAAAAGGCTCTGAAAGATAGTTTATTAATTAAAACTTATCCAGGGCAGCAAAGAACCCATTTAGGGATATTTCAGTGGTATCAGAGCTTTGATCTTGCCAGCCTGTTGGGTGAAGATCAAGAGTTCTAATTCAGATTTGAGTTTAGTTTGGTTGAAAATCAAATTGGACATCATGACAGGGTTGTTTGGAAATAAACAAGCAAGGAAAGAATTTGAGCAAACACCTTCAAGGAGTTCCAGACAGTCTAAGGGTACAACTTCTTCAACAAGTACAAGGAGAAGGTCTTCTGCCAAGACATTCAATGATACAGTTATGAACAACTATGATAAGTATTGCTCTCTTCCTAAAAAAGATACGTGACCACCTTTCCTTCACACAATTCATGGGTGTACCAGTTGAAGATGATTTGATGTTTTCAAGTCCACGTCATCAACCAAGAACAAAACAAGAGTCAATTGAGAGCAAGGGAAGCAAAGGAAGAGGAGCAGATATGAGGTTTACTAGTGAGATTGGTAGGAAACTATTTGAAGATTTTGAGAGACATGTAGATCCAATTGGTGCCTCTTTAGTTGGTTACAACACTGTCCCATCATTTTTGGTGGAAGATGTGAAGGAAGAGTTTGTAACTTCAAGCAATACACAAGACATTCATGAGAGGTTTGATGAGTTTTCAGATTGCCCAAAGACTGATTTTGAATCAGCAATTGATGAAGAACATGAGATTGAAATGGACAGCGTAAGTTTGGATTCATTTGTCACACTACTTCCTCTTCTCAATTGGGAAGACCATGAGGAAAGTCGAAATTTAATGGTGTGTAGTGAATCCAAAGATTTGTTACCACGGTAGGATCATAATTCTAAAGTCCATAACAGCAGTGACATAACTTCTCTTCCTCAAGATATGACAGTCTTTGGTCATGAAGAGAATAAAGGTTTGCATTCTACATTTGCGGGTGCTTATGGTACAAGCATGGGTTATGCTGATGCAAATAATACAACTCACCATAAGTCTGATTTTGTGTACTTTGGGGCAGCTGATATAAAACATTGCCAAAAGTTGAACGAAGATTGGTTACATAGAGCTGCCCAAGCAAAAACGCTTACTGCCCAAGCAAGACACCACCTCCAAAGAGTCAAAGAGCGTCACAATCGGTTAGATGACGCAAGGATACAAAGAGAATCATCCATTAGATCTTTATTTCTTCCAAGGGAAGAAAAGGAAAGCGAAGATATATTGAATGGAAATAAAAATCAGTTTGATTTTCTGAGTTTGATCAGCAATTCTCCTTTATCTAATGAGTCAAATTTGAAACCTTGCATTGAGAACATTCAAGTTGGGAAGACTAAATGTGAAGTTGATGAGTTGTTAGGTGGCATTCATAGTGGACTAGCCACTAAAGGTTTATCCATGTTGCAGAACAAAAACATCTACTATTCATTTGTGGACTTGTCACCTCTTTCATATGATAGGGCAGTGATGTACTTATTAATTGGTGACTCAGTTTTCTTAGATGTGACAGTGGGCTATGAAGATCAGCTTGTAAGAGACTATATTTGGTGCATGGCTAAACAATATATTTATTTGGCATCCTCCAATGAAGACATACTAACTTGTGGAGAAATTGGGCAAGTTGTAGCCGCTGATCAAAGGTTTTGGAGAGGTTTCCATCACACTTTGCTTGTTGGAAATTGTCTTATTGATGGGTCCATTTCAACATTGAAGATTGGTGGTATTTATGGTTTCAATTGGAGTGAAACTCTCAGCTGGTTAGGTGATGTCCAGATTTGCAACAGCAGTATAATGAGTGTTGACATGATGGATGGATATGACAGTGCAAAGATTTGGGATCCTGGTATAGAAATGTGTGGTGTATTTCTTCAGTGGATCCATGATGAGTTGTTTCACTTTGGGTATAAAAATGTTTATATCAGAGTAGCGCAGCGGTTGGGTGAAGTAACATTTATCAGATTGATATGGGATCCAGTGAATTGGTTCTCAGCGTGCAGGTGCAGATTGCTTGAGGGCAAGCAATCTTTGGGAAGGGAAGATTGTAATGTCCCATTTTCTAGGTGACATGAGATGAGCAGGGGTTGACCTACCGTTCGAGTTCCCGTAGGTCAACGACATGGTTAGGGGACTCATTCTGAGGGTCATGGAGCTTTGCAGGGGCTTTGTGAGCCGTTTCGGACCTTCAGACAAGGTCTCCTATTTTTTAGGGAGAACTGGCAGTTGACTGAATGACCACTTGGGGGACCAAGGAGCAGAACAGGATCCTTTTAAGCAGTTACAGGTGTTTGAAGAGAGTTTCCTACTTTTTAGGGAGATTCCCTACCTTTTAGGAGGTTGTTGCAGTTTCCATATTTGAGGTTCCACGGGACCATACTATGGTTTCAGTTTCAGGAAGATTGGGTGTGTTTCCTAGTTTCTAGGAGCATCCCTAGATTTTAGGGATGGGACTGCCAGTTAGCTCAGCTTTTTCGGCATCGGTCACAGATAGGTGCCAAAGTTATATTCATGATTGTTTGGTTATTTTGGGTTGTTATTGGATATCTGGAGATATTTTAATATATTTAAATATTTCCTAAGTTAGCGATTAAATAAATTAAAATAAGGCTATGTATTTAGTCATTTCGGAGTAATAAGGGGTTTCTGGCTTCATCTAGGTTGATATGCCTATGTGTTATAGCTCGTCGGAAAGGTCTTGAACTTTGCTACATGATTCTCACCTTTCGGAGTCTTTTTGGATGCTTGACGCTATTTATTTGCAATTTAGTGTTATTTTCCTATAGTTGACGCCATAATTAGAAAATAACACTCTTTTCATAATGTGCCAACTTTACTCCCTTTTAGGGTTTGGCTTGGAAAGGAAAGGAGATATAAGGAGATGAAGACCTAATTGTTCATTATCTTTTTATACAATCAAACTTATTTTGTGAATTTGCTCTAAGTGAGTGATTCTTCATCTGGGACGCAAACCCCAAGATTTGGATTGGCTGGGACGTAGCCCTCAGCAGTTATTGGCATTAGATTCTTCAGGCAGAGTGCATAGTTGACAGAGATTGAGTATGCCATTCTTCATTGTGGATTCAGGTTGCAGAGTAAGGGTTTCAACATGGCAGATTGATTCTTCAGCTTGGGCGTGATCCTTGCAGCCTTAGGGCTGCCATTTGCAACAGGTACATCCCACATGGAATGTAAGGAATGCATGTATTCAGCCTTAGAGGTATTCTTGATTCATGATATATTATTTTGTGAAGAACTTGGAAGTTGCAGGTTTGCAATTTACAACAGCAAGCAGGTTTGAGACGGAAACCTCAGATTTGGTCTTCAGGAGGACGGAATCCCTTCTACAGGAGGCACGTGGAACACATCAGAAGCTTGTTTCAGGCATATTGAGGGTCATTTCAACAAGCAAACTCAGTAATCATTAGCAGCAAGGTCATTACATCAGATCTGAGCAAGAATACATTCAATTTCAGTGCATTACTTATTTCGTTTGGCAGCTGTACTGTTTCCCAAGGGGGTGGTACCATTACAGATGGCTGTGGAGTGATAATAAATAAAATGGAAGGTTTTAACTCCATTTCTTGTTCTTAACTTCATTGTTAGGATCAGCAAGGATTGTGTAGAAGAAATCACAGTCATCAGGCTTGAATTGAGATTAGGGTGAGCAAAACAGTGAGGATTTAAGGCTAAAATTGTATAATTTTGCCTGGCAGAATTTGGATTTCTAGTTGGTAATTGGGTTTTTGACCCAATTTGTTATTGGTAATTCATTTGGGGGTAGTATAAGTGTATTGGTACATCTGGACTGCCCTTGTACCTTCAACTCATGCTTGTATCCATTTCTGGATAGCAAATCAACAACAAACCCCAGCGTTGGATCCATGGTATGTTTCTAATTGTTTTGGTGAATGTATCTTCACTCCTAGTTGAATGTAATCTGCTGTCATAAATAAAATCAGAAGCTGATATCTTGTTTTGAGTTGAATTCTATGTTATTATTGGTTAATGGTTGCAATCCCCATCACCAAAAAATAAACAACACTCTGCATCTTCTGTCTAGTCTCTAAGAACACCAAAAGGCTCTGAAAGATAGTTTATTAATTAAAAGTTATCAAGGGCAGCAAAGAACCCATTTAGGGCACCACTTCATGCGGGGTAATCGGGAGGGCTCGTAGTAGTTTATTAGGAGGTCATGCATTGTTTTGTCTTTTTTGAATGTATTTAAATAATGAATAATTTCCTCTTTATTATATATTTTTACATATATAATAAATACACTTTCTTTATTATATATTTAAAAAATAATAAATAACATTTTCTATTACCTATATATATTTAAATACATTACATATAAAATCACACTTTCCTTTAATATATATTAAATATATTTTCTCTATTTAATATATTACTTGTATTATCGTATTAACCATGTATTAAAATTTAAAACCCATCAAAAAACATCAGAATTTTTTTTAGGTAAAAAAATATTAAAAACAGAAACAAACATCGATGCCCATAAGCCATCTTCATGCTTTTCGAGGCATGAAAAACGAGGTACTGAGAAGATGCTAAGTGCACAAAACCTGACTGCCTTCCAACATCAAGTTGGTAAATGACGCCATCTTGCACGTTTCCCAATACATGGAAAACGAAAAAACTAAGAAGAGGTGCTGGCACAAAATTAAAAAAAAATGAATCCCAATGTAGAAACAGAGGCAGATGCAGGTACGACTTCAAAAAATGACGTACGATGGGCACGAATTTCAATAAAAAATTCCAGCTGACCTAGAAAAATCTAAAGACAACCCAAAAATCCTTGCAAAAAACCCAGAACGAATTTGGTATCGGAATCTGGATCCGCTGGCTCGAAAATAGAGGCACAAAAATCAAGGCACCCAAAAAATTCTGATGACGACCCAGTTGAGATCTCGAAAAACCCAACAAGAATTTGCAATCGGAAAAAAAATCGACTTGGTCTGAAGGGAAAAAACCCTAGTTGAAAATGCAGATTTTCGTCTAAGAAATGGCTGAAAAAATTTGCAGGCGGCGAAAAAATCGCATAATGTGGTCGCGAGAAATGTAAGAGAGATGGGTCACCGGAGAGGGCAGAAAATAACCAGAAAATAGATGAAAACCCTAGTAGCCACAGCCAAAACAAACTGCCAAAAAACAGAAATTTTTTCAAAAAAAACTGTTAAAAATTCGTGATGAATTTTTAACTGAAAAATTATTTCGAAAATAACCAAGACTCTGATACCATAATACAGATGCAAAAGCACATGGATTTCAAAGAGTCAATGTTGTTCAATTAATCAAGGAGACAAAGCTCCTTTATATAGAGTTACAAAGACGATGTTTCTAAAAGAAACAATCGTTAACTAGAGGCGAAATTAGAAACAACTTAAATGACCATTAATAACACAAAGAGAAAGATATTATTCTAATACAAATGTCATTTATTGGAAATCCATTATCAATCTTCTTATGCTTATGCAATAAAGATTGTGATAGCTAATTCACCACATTCATTAAAAGGTATGCACATTTATGTTTCTTGCTCAATGTAATATCCCTTGCTAAATCTGATTGTAAATTTCTGATTTAAATACTCAAGGAATATTGTCAAACACTTGTCATGAAACCTCTAATTTGCTGTCATCTGTTTCAGACTAATTTTTGCTTGCTTGAAATGGTTTCAAATGAACTCCAAATGCTTGCAAATTAGCACTACAATGTCTAAGCAAAGAACTAGAGGCAAATGCAACTTCTTTGGGTCATTTCAAATGTATATATAAGAAATTATACATGTAAATGTGCACCTACAACCGTCATTTAAGCAAACAGTTGGCATGCAAACCACTATCACCTTGAATATGGGCTTATTATCAAATAATTGGCCTGCAACTAACAAATAAACTAACAACTGAAAATGCACTATGTATTCCTTCAATTATTCAATAGCTGTTCATAATACATCATACTCGTATATTGGCTGGCCATGATAAATTATGATGTTGATTGACAGATTGCTGTTGTTGGGGTGTCGGCCAGCATAGGGGTATGTGCCAATGCCCTTGTTTGCAGTCAAAATGCTCTCCAATGATGCGTTTGATCTGTTCTAACCCTCACGTCCACTAGCAATGAATTTCAGAATTTTCCTGTACCTTTATACATAAAATCGCACCACCTCTAGGGTTGTGCCTTCTAGCAACAAGGTCTGATTTCTGGAGCTGTACAACTGCCTTTAATTGTTCCCAATAACTTCAAATATGCTGCTCACAATACTGCTGTTAATTGACCCCAAAATCTGATAAGAAACTCAGTGAATTTTATTCGCAATCTGCACAATTAGAACTTTTGAATGAACCTCTCTTCAATGCCACAATTCGGTAGATATTTCACTACTTCAAAGCAGCTGCACACTGAAAATTTGCACGTTCTCCAATGGCTGAAAGTCTGAAACCTTTGGCTTCTTCCTCTCCAAACAAATTCATCAATTATCAATTACATAATAATGAATGATTCGAATTCTTATAAAGCAATATATATATATATATATATATCCACAAAAGGGTTCAATTTTCTCCATAAATGCCTTTAATTACATTTAATGATATTAAATTATATAACATCTTAATTAATCATTAAATGTATGCCTTGGTAAGTGTGCAATAATTAATTAATTAATGGCCCCCTTTTAATGATGCCATGACCCTCAATAATAAAGTTAAGTTATAACTTTATTATAACACTTTTAGTTATTTAATTATTATATGGGTCATTAAAATATTAATATCTCCATTAATACTCAACCTCTCGCATAGCCGTCTGAAATGGGAGTCATCACTGCAATTCCCCATGTGACCAACTACTTGGCTATAAATAGTAAGGGGTCCATCTCAATGACTTCATGTTGAGACATGGACCAGCTAGGACTCGAACCTAGGACTTTCATATGTTGCTGGAGTGCTCTACCACTGAGCTACTGGCCCCTCTTGGACCAGTCCATCGTCGGTCCGGGTGTGGCTTATTTCCAACACCAGCACCCCCCCTTAAGCCACACCTCTCAAGTTCTTGGGGCTCCTAGCCTGGACCTGGCTCTGATACCATGTTGAGACATGGACCAGCTAGGACTCGAACCTAGGACCTTCCATACGCTGCTCGAGTGCTCTACCACTGAGCTACTGGCCCCTCTTGGACCAGTCCATCGTCGGTCCGGGTGTAGCTTATTTCCAACACCAACACATCAGACTTACTATAAATAGTAAGTGTGACAAATGAAGTCCAAATGAAGCCAAACGAAAACCAGATCGGAGCGCACTGAACACTATAGAAGATGCAACCCTCAGAAGACCCTCTATCCAACACATTAGCCTAAGAGGGTTAGGATAATAGGCCAATCTCACAAAATCCAAGTCTGCTAAAATGGGGACATTACACTGAAGTTTGGGTTTGGCAATTTGCCAATTTTCTTGCCCCGGTTCAGCTGAATATATGTACATTATTTGCACAAAATTTACAAAATTAAATACATAAGATAGCTGATGATTGATAATTCAGTGTTAATTATCAAACATTAAAGATAATCAACATGCTTTTAAATTATTTTTTCAACTAGATTCTAAAGCATAGAAGAACCACAGCCAACTCCTTTGACTTGAGATAAGTTTTATGATAAGGGGATCCATTAACACCATAAATTTTCATTCTTGTAGTTGAATGTTTCACTCAAGCAATGGGTTCGGCACAATTGCAAAGATATATAGGTTACAAGCAACAAATCCTGGGTGGTGATTCTCCAGATCTCAATTCGCTGATGGCACACTCATATTATTCACTGTTAATTTAATTAACAAAGTAAAAATATTAAATCTACACTCGATACATATGATAGGGTATTTGTATGAAAAACTAGCCTGCCTTCTTCCCTAAAATCCGAGCATCCAGAAAAATATATTCTTCAATTCCTAGGGTAAATTCCCTAAGATTTATCTGGGCTCGAAACACTTCCAATCTTTGGGATACCAGAATAAAAAACAATAAAAGGAATATAATTGAGTTAGACCAATAGAAGTTTGATCTTGGCAAGATGGATCTAACTAATTTAGGCAGTTCTACAGGCAATCTCAATCTACCTGCTCACCTTACTTCTACTAGAACACAAATTAGACTTACAGATGGTTCACATGTGAAATCCCTCTGACAAGGAGTTGAGGAATGACACAAGCATTCCCCACTATCTGTGCACAAAATTTCTCTACTAAAGAAGGAAGGAGGATGAAACACAAAAAACCTCAATTTTTCAATCAAGCCCTCGCTATTAAAATGGCATGGTTAATGTATCATTACCAGACAGTACCATGGAGCCAAATAGTTTAGAACGAGTACATTTTGACTTAATGTGAGTAGCTTGGTCAACCCTTTATCTTCTCAACCACCTATTTTCTCTTTCCTTCTGCCTGGAAGCTTCTCTTTTCCACTGGTCATATGCCACAAAAGTTGAGGAGTTCTTCCACATTATGTTACCATTATACTTCATGTTGCCATAAATTTATTTTTGAGCTGTGGGAATTTATTACGAGAAATAGTGTGTGCGCCACAAAGACTGCTTGGGTTGTGATTCATGTAAAATTCCATGCTTAGTAATCAGCATAACTAATGTGCTTCATGATTTACCTGGCATATAACAGCTTCATTGGTAAATGTTATATCATGTTTTACAAACCCCCCCCCCTCTCTCTCTCTCTCTATATATATATATATATTATTCCTCATCGTGTAAATACTTCATTTTTCGCTGATCTACAATTGCATGAAGTCACCAGCATTATTGGTACCTACAATAGAGTCAGATAGCTTTACAGGTGCATGATTCATTTCTCAACTTACAAAACTATTTGCATGCTTTTGTAATTGGACAGGATGCTCCGAATCCAAAAGCAATCCATTCATCAAAGGCAGTGGGAGAACCTCCTTTATTCTTAGCTTCTGCTGCATTTTTTGCTATCAAGGATGCCATCTCAGCAGCACGAGAAGAGGCAGGAAATGAGGGATGGTTTGTTCTTGATAGTCCAGCAACTCCAGAGAGGATCCGAATGGCTTGCCCAGATGAGTTTACAAAGCCTTTTGCCGATTCAGAATTTCGTGCCAAATTAAGTGTTTGAAACCAGCATAAAATTCTGTTTAAGGATAGTATGTGTCAATTAACCCTGTAATTTAATGACCATTTTTTATTTTATTTGTGCCAACAACAAATACTTGAAGATGGTGCAGTATCTCCAAACAATATGGCAGAAGCTCGCTTTCTTTTGATTTTAAAAGGAAAATGTAAAATTGTACATATTAATTTTGCACTTCCATCCTAAGGATTGTCTCTGGGTTGCATTTATAACACGTGCTCTTAATAGACCCTGCTATCGGTGAGTTTCTCCTCCTAGCAATAGCTTTCTTTGTTTAGGACTTAATGATTGCGTACATCCATAGAATCTTTTTTATACTATATGTTAATGACTTGTCTAGAGCTGCAAATTGTGTATTAGAGAATTAGATCTATCAATATATCCTAGTTCGAAATAAATATATGGATCTAACAACAATCTTGATATTCTTATGACCAATTTTTATTTTCATTTTATTTATCTTATTACAAAAACTAGATCATATTAGTTGCAAATCATATCATACACAATTGGAGATGACATTTGTAATGTCCAAATTTAATATGAATAAAATGCAACATTTTCTTAACCTAAAGGCACTACATAATCATGACACATCATGCATGTGCACGAAGTTAATCTTACATTGAAGATGTGTTGGTAGCGTGCAAGAGAAAGAATTGATAGAATAATATGCACACGTGAGCAGCTCATCCCCACATGGCACACTTTATGCTATGGAAGCTTCCTAGGATGCAAATGGTGTCAACATTTGTGACTTTTAAAAGAGTCGACATTCACAAATCCTAAGTGCTTTCTATGAAAACAATTACGTTACACCCTCTAAAAGGATAATACAAAGAACAAATTTAAGTTGTCTCACTAAACATGATAACAAGTAATCACACACTTAACATTTAGTGAAAAAAAAAAAAAAAAACTATTAAGCAACAAGACTTAAAACTACTTTTTTTCACACATTTATAAATCTATCATTTAGTATAGTAGTAAATCCATCTAAGAAGAAACTAGTAAATTAAACTGATTTCTTCCTTTCAATTATCCATATAAGTAAGGGAGGAGGACTTTCAATCTCCTTAACATAAGGAGAGAGAATATTTAACATAAGGAGAGAATATTTATCTTCTTAAGAGAGTGGGAAAACAAGAGAAGATTTCTTCTCTAGAGAGAGTAATGACCTTTAATTATAATATTCATATAAAATGCTTAGCTTTATAAAAATTTAATGAAAACCAAACACAAACATTCACATAAATACTTAAAGTAGATATTCTCATGGAGAATAAATAGATCTACACGTAAAAAATTATTGGAACAAAATATTTAAGTCACATTTTAATCAAATGATTACATGGATGTGCTGTGTGAGAGAGAACCAAAAAAATCTCCATAAACTAATACTAACAAATCATATGTAGTTAATTGTAGAGAGCCCTACTTGTATTTTCCTTTTTGCAAGGACCAAAGAGTAGGGCTAGGGGTTCAAAGAAAGGGAATGGTAGACAAAAAATTGTAGGCAAGGGTGCAATAAGGTAGTTGAGCTACCCTTGTTGGGTTTAAGCCCAACCCATAAGAGTTGATGCCTATCCCTATCCATGGTAGATCTCCTAATGGGTTGCAGCTCATAGGCCATGACTTGTGGTTGTAAACTACTTTAGACTTGTGTCATACAATAGGGTTGAGTCATGTCCTCTTAACATACACATTTTGAATGATTATAAAGAAGATTGATTTAAGTTTGGAAAGGATTTGTATTGAGTTTATATTGGGATTTAGTTTTTATCCTCAATTTCCCTTGCATCATTTGGTATCAGAGCCACAAAACCCTGAGAGTGGATAGGATCCACCAAAATCTACATGTAGAGGAAGCTTGAAGGTGTCTCAGGAAAACGCTAGAAAGAGTTTGTTGTAGAAGAGGAATCTGTAACTACAGAGGATTTGAGTTCTAGAAGATTTTGTTGCATGTGAGAGGAGACTTATAATTGTAGAGGACTTGAGTCCTAGAGGGATTTGTTGTAGGGAGGACCTATGACTGGAGAGGGTAAACGATGCACAAAAGCTTTGAATGAGATTGTGAAAGAAAGTTTGTAGAGGGACATGAGAAGAAGATGAGTTCAAAGAGGAGGATGAGATGGGTCATGAGGAGGCTGAAGATAATCTCATTTCGAGAAGAATTTTGGGAAGAACTGAAAAACAAGTCTTCATGAACAATCGAGGAAGCTTTGTGAATATTTGAAGAAAATTAAGGCAAGAATAGATGACCTTGAGGGAAGAAGTGAATATCTCTTGTGAGCTAGAGTGAATTGAGAAGAAGAGTGTTATCTTGAAAGAGAATAGAGAAAAGAAAGCAAAGAGAATGTGCATTGTAGCCCTTTGTTAGGGGTTGAATGGACGGAGAAGTAGTTGGGGGCAACCCACACAAGAGGGGAAGAAAATGAAGCATAAATTGCAGCAATAAGTGTCTCAATGGGACCTCTCAACCCTCTTGGTCGATACACAATATAATTTTTTCTGCTATTGACATCATCAGAACCTTCAAAAAATGCCATATATCCCATATATATCAGGAGGCCAACTATTCTGCTGATTGGGATGCAAACGTGGCGGTGAAGAATGATACAATTACCACGTGGACAGGTGAGAGCAGTCTTCCCGGAGATATAAGACAAATCATAATAAATGAAAGATATCGAAGTACCCCAAAGAATCTTGATTGACAAGGCAATTATGACATGTAATAGTGCAAGCACTTCGAGTTACTTCGATAATGAGGGAATTACTCATTATAACATCAAACTTAGCAGAACGTGCATTATAACTTGTCAAATCACTAATGCTACGCACGCTTTCTGGGCTTTTGTTTTAGTTTCGAAAAGCTTTCTGTTTCACCAGCTCTGTAACCTGAACTTGACTGTGAGAAACGACACTATGGGCGGAAATAGGAGAAGATATGAACTAGGAAGTTGCAAGGAGTGGAAATAGAAAGAAGAGGTGTGGGAAATTTTGCAAAAGGGTGGTCTTTCGAGCTTCCTTGAGAGACTCCATGGCCGTGATGGAAAGATAACCAGCTTCTTCTATAAAAATTGAAAGAAGGGCAAGCTTAAGATGGGCGACCAACTGGTGGAAATTGACGAAGAGTTAATAGCTAAAGCTATGGGACTCAAAAAGGAGGGCTGCAATTTCTACAGAGATAGGAAGGTCAGCAGGGAAGCCATTGAAAGGAACTCGGTCACAGAGAAAGAGAAGAAAAAACTGGTAAAGTTGAGCAAAACCTATTACCCGCCTAGGGCTTTTGCAAAGCCCTGGCGGGAAATTCTCTTTGTTTTAATGAGGTATATAACTCTAGATGGCAGGTTTACAAAAGTATATGGATATCACTTTGTCCTCTTAAATCATTTTAGGCATAACGATAAGGTGAATTTCCCTTATTTCTTGCTCTGTTCTATGAATGCATCCCTAAAAGCATATAAAGAAAATCCTCGGGGTGACACCGCAATGCACCAGGGACTTATGGTCCTCATTTAAGACCATCTAAAGGCCAGTAAAATCAATTGAATGCAGCTCCCTGTGGATTCGGAAGAAGATATGTCCGATTCTGATTTCTCGTCGGAGGAGGATTCAGAAAATGACTCCTCGACTGAAAATGAGGAAACCTCTGACGACTCAAAGTATGAGAGGAACAAGAAGAGGAAATCAAAACCCTCTTCTTCTAAGAGCAAAAAATCCCAAAGTGAACCCCTGATTAGTATCTCTTTGGAAGAAGAGGACTCTGATTTCCCTGAGGAGAAGAAGAACCCTAAGGGAGTGCTAAAGGGAAAAAGTAAAATCCAAGCCCAACCCAGGAAGAAGCAAAAGAAAACAGAGGAGACTGGCAAAGATCCGGAGGACACAGGCAAGGAACTGGAAGAGGACAAGCAAACAAGAACCCTAGAAGCTGAACAAAGCCTGGAGATGGAGACTATGGAGGAGACCCTCAGGGCCGCTGACACTATCTCTGCCCTCCATATTGCTAAAGATGAACAGATAACCCCTGGTAAAGCTACTCCTTCTCCTGGTCCTTACCCCGAGGCCTTGAAGGGTTTTATGAAAACCATAGAATGGCTTATTGATGGGAATAAGAATACTGTGGATGATTACAAAACACTCTACAACAGAGTCATGATCCTGGAAACCATTAACATTGAAGAGGGGAATACTATGGCCAATTATATTGAAGATTTGAAGAACACAATTGCCAAAGCGGAAGACATCAGAGATGCCTTTAATCCCCGGTTTGATAAAATTGAAAAGGAGATATAGGATAGAAAAACCCTGGAGGAAACTAGCGAAAAAAAGCTCTCGGATACAGTTGCCAAAGTGGACAAGATAGAGGAGTGCCTCAAGAACATTGCGGAGAAAAGTCTCAGCATTCTGGAAATCTCAGCCAACAACACCCATGCCCTCATCAGCAAGCCCGATGATGAAAAGGAAACCCAGGAAATTGACTTGGATGTAGAAGGAATCGGGGAAGTCCAAGGTCCCAGAACTCGCACCCATGGAAAGAGGAAGGAAAAGAAAGTGAATAAGGACCTGGAGGAGCTAAAAGCAGTTGGGGTGACTTATGATGAGCTGGTGACTAAGGCAGAGGAGCTACTGAAGAAAATCACTATGTAGTGTCTCCTTGGGTTCTTTGCTATTTTTTGTTGTTTAGCTGTTTTTTCTGTTCGCTGGTTTTTTGGACCAGTCGCTTTGTATGCGGACTCTATTTTCTCTGTTGTTTATTTTAACTATGTTGTAATGGTTTCGGGTCCTTAAAACCTGTTTTTCAATTAATCAGAACATGTGAACAAAGTGGGTTATGTGAAGTGGATGAAGAGTGTTTGTAAACCAAATTCATGGATAGTAATAGTCCCAAGTTTGATGATGAGGTTGAGGAAGACAAGGCCTTGTTGAAGAAAGATGAAGAGAATCCAAAAATTATTGGATGCTAAAGTTGAAATATTGATGGAGAGGAAGCAATTGATTGCACAAAGAAAATAAGATCAAGAAGGGTCATTGGTGACAGTTGACTTTGATAATAATTTTTATAGCGATTTATTTGTGGGCAAGAGGAAAGTTGCAACAAGGTATCAACCTATGGAATTGAATAATAGAGCCTCATGCAAGGGGATTAAAGAGAAGACATGGACGAGTTCACAACTCAAACATGTCGTTGTGAGGGCATGAAGGATAAAAGATGGGAGGTTGTAGCTATGGTAGAAAGAAATTTGAATGTAGAAATAATTTGTTCATAAGAGGACATATGGATGGATGCTAGATATGTTGAAGACAAGGAACATGTTGCAGCAGTGCTAAGTCATTTGGAGGACATGAAGATGGCAAAGACTACAGGTGAACAAAGAATATGTTGGAATGACAAAGAATGACAAACTAACTTTTTATTTTTTAAATTTTTATTATGAGAAAGGTTATATGGATTTGCATGTAGAAGAGATAGTTAAGAATTAATTAGTGCAACTAGATACAAGGAAGGAACAAATGAATTTTATAGTTGCAATTGGTGTGGAGAAGTTGTATGTTTATATGTAGAAGCTCTAGAGGATGCTTCATGTGAGATTTGGTGGAGGTGATCGGTTTGTGGTGTGTCAAAACCTACAAAAGAGGAGAAAGGTGGAGAGAGTATTTGGAGGAGGTCAAACTATGGTGGAATCGACTCCACATTGAGAAAGAGGAGTAAAGAGAAGAATTTTTGGAGGAATATGGCAAACATTTTGGCAAGGTGCTGGAAAAGGAGGAAAAAGAAATACTTTGTAGGTATTAATTTCAGCATGGGAGCATGTTGCAAGTTGTTTGCAACTTGGACTACTCAACTCCATTTGTGATCCTATACTCACAAATGTTTTATTCAAGTGTGTCTGATGTAGAAGCATCCCCCAATTGAAGATTATATGTCATTTTAGTCCCAAGAATAGGTCAATGGCGTTCCTTTAAATTCCCTCGAGTTCTAAAAACATTTAGTCAATTGGTTTCTTGTAGAAATAAAACACAACCAAAGAGAGAGCATATTTAATTCACTAGAAAGAAGAAAGTAGGAGGGGTTTGACTTATCATTCTTCTCACAAGAATATGAAAGGTTTATCTTTCAAGAACAATAATTGAAAGAGGAACAATGTGCATTGTAGAAAAAGTTAATATTATGTTATGCATTAGATTGGAGTGGAACAATATCAACAAAGAGAAGCTAAAGATAAAATGCATAAATTGAGAAGAACACCCAGGAATATGAATAGGCTCGTGCATTAAACAAATAGTAAAATTAAAGGAGTGAAGGAGGGAGCAATATGGAAGGAAGAGCAATAGACACACAACAAGAATAAGAGTTAATTTTTAATTGTATAATAAAAAGAATAGTGAACATCAATGAATGGTCTTCCTCGAGCCAATGTAAGACACAAACATTTCAATTGGTAGTAAAATGTGGGGGAAATTAAGGAGATTAATGCATTGAGGGCCAAAGACAAAGGTAGAACAAAGTAAAGGATAATCAAAGATGGGGAATATGAAGAGGAAGGTACAAGCAAAGAGGAAAATGGAAGAATTTTGGTGAATAAATAATTTACAAATAAAATGTGTAAGATCTCCTAAAGGGTACATAGGAGAGGGATATGAACCAAAGTAGAGGAGAAGGCCAAGCATGCGAAGGAAATGTTAATATTAAAATGTGTATTGAATAGGAAAATAACCGTTCTAAAATTTGCACATTAAAAGAAAATGGCTAAGGTGCATGGTGTAGGGTAGTTGTGTGAGGAAAAGGGAGATAAAGGCCTTGTAGGTAAAGAATACAAATGAAAGAATAAATAAAGGAAATAAAATAATCAATGATAGTATGTGCAATTATAAACAAAGTGTGTGGGGATATGTAGGGGAGTGTGCTTTGAAATGAGCATAAGGAAAATAATGGCAATAGTGAAAAAAAAAATTTAAAAGCTTTTTTACAAATTTATGAAAATAGATTTGTAGATTTGAACAATGATTGGTTATAAATTTTGTTGTTAAGAAAGGATGGATGGATTGCATTGGAGTAGAAAGCATAGCATTAAGAGAAGAATAGAGATCTCCAAGAGTATGTGTCGAAACAACGTAATGAAGAGATGCAGATTTTGAAATAACTGTGGGACATGAGGAAGTAAGTGCACTGAGATAAATTAAGAAAATGCATAAAATGGAACCAATTTGTGTGGTGTATGAAAACATTGTGGTGAAGGTAGCAAAGGGAGGAGTTGTAAGGATGCGTGGAACTAAATAGTTAGAGAAAGAAGATAGAGGAGTAATTTGTCCATTGGAGCTTGTACAAAGCATGTAGATTTAGATTCATCAATTGTTAGTTTAATATTTCATTAGCATGTGAAGTGTCTGTTGTCTGTATGTTTTGTATAATTGAATGATTATAAAGAAGCGAGATTTCAATTTGGAAAGGATTTGGATTGAGTTTATATTGGGATTTCGATTTTATCCACAAGTCTCCTTGCATTATTTGGTATTAGAGACACAAGACTCTAAGAGTGGAAAGGATCCACCAATACTTATAGGTAGAGGAAGCTTGAAGGTGTCTCAAGAAAACCCTAGAGAGCGTTTGTTGCAAAAGAGGAATCTATAATTGTAGAGAATTTGAGTTCTAGAATTTTTTGTTCTAGGTGGGAGGAGACTTGTAATTGTAGAAGACTTGAGTCCTAGAGGGATTTGTTGTAGGGAGGACCTGTGACAAAAGAGGGTAAAGAAGGAGGCACAAAAAATTTGAATAGATTGTGAAATAAAGTTTTTTTTTCATTGGAATTTCATTCAAGGAATCGAGGTATTTTGATGTTTCTTCATCTATGCTTGTTTTAAATATTGTTTAAATTTCAACTTTACTATTAATAGGAGATTTCAATTCCTTATGGTTATTTGTTTCATTTGAAATGAGCATGTGGTATATCAAATTTTCATAAAAAATTCAAAAATGGGATTATATCCTTCAGTTTTCTAAAAAATGTCAAAATGTGGATTTTAAGTTAAAAAGTTGTTGTTGGGCATTCTCTTTTTAAAATGACATTTTTAGAATTTAGAGTTTGTATCTTTCAATTTTTGGGAAAATCTTAAGCTTTTTTAATGGAGTTCTATGGAAAAATTTGGTATTTGGTATTTTTGGGGAAATTTTGAAAAATGAGAAACTTTGTTGATTTTAGGGAAATTATAATGTGGGAATGAAGATATACTTTGTCACTTATCAAAAGAAAATCGTTGGATCCATGCTAGCAAAAATGTGAAAATATGAAATTATGCATTGTGTTAGTCTTGTAAAAATGGTGCATTGTGTTGGTTTATGCCATGTTTGCTAGAAGACATGATGAAATTAAGATGTAGGTACTAGAGAAGGTTATGGATTGACCCCCAATGCATCCCCAACCCAATTTGGTACACAGACAATCATAGGTGGAGAGGTGTGTAATCAAGTGGAAATTAATGAAACATGGGTAATTAACTAATCAAGATAAAGAATACCCCTCTTATGCCTTGAGTGTTTTTATAGGCTAAGAATAACTTGGGAAGACATCTTTGCTCATGGAATTGGATTTGTATGATCAAGCCTCTACATTCATATGAGTGGTACTACGTTTTGTGTGATGTCACACATTTGTGCACACATGATGAAACTCCCTAACTAGTTCTATAGCATCTAATCCTAGTGTAGATTGAGAAGGAGTAAAATGATGAGTTATTCCTTCTTGTTTTGATGTTGTTTTTATTTTGTGTATGAATGTCATGTATTATCCATGTATGATGTGAGTATATGCCTCTCTCCCTATGTGTTAAATGTGTGAGTGTATGGGTTGTGTGAACATCTTGTCGCATGGTGGGGTGAACATTTATGTTCACATGGTTGGGTCGCATGGAACCACCTTTGGGGATAAGAGGACTTTGAAATGTAGGCAACATTGAACTTCTCTACTTTTCATTTGTCTTTAGCATTCGAAATACTTAAACTATAAAGCAAATTGGTTTTTCAAAGGCATTGGAGTTGTTTGATGTAGTTGTAATATTAGCTATTGGACCTCTCTTATAGAGGGTATGCAAATAGAAACAATAATAATGGATATTTAGAAGTAGCTAGGTGACTTGGTATTAGTATTGAGCATAATGGAACTCTACTTTATTTTTAATCTTGAATGCTACAAGGATAAACTAAGCTTAAGAACATTTATTTTGTGTTTAAAGTGAGTCTCTTAGCTGCAATAGTAAATCCTCTATGAACTTTGTTATCTTGACCAATTTTGCAAGAAAACAATTAAGTGTTTCGAGTTTCGTTGATTGGGCTACCTTATGGTTTTTGTTAAATATTTTAAAGGGGTAAGACTCATTACCAAAACTTGATCACAAATAACCCCTTTTAAACATCAATTTTCTCTAAGGTTATCGGGCATCAAACATCAATATTTTAAGCTTTTCTTTTGGTATAAGGGAAGGCTTATTGGTAATCCTTGACGCCTAAAATGTAACCAAAAGACCACCTTTTATTGTAAGTTATTAGACATTAGATATCAAGATCACATCCTTTCAGCTTTGAGCCTGACACCTAATCCTTGATAAATCTCCTTTTGACTTTTAAAGTTTTCAGCTTCGAACTTTGATCTCTCCCCTTAGAATTTATGCTTGCACCAAATAATAGCTACGCTAGAACCTTAACTTTGAAATCCTATCCAATCCTTCAAACTTTGGACTAAAAGCTTTCTCTCTTCCAAGTTCTACTTTATGAACAAGGTAAGGTAAAATGTTGATTCTTGAAGCTCGTAAACCCCAACAAGGAAGTTGATATCACCCAAACTAGTTCCTTTGTTTACCTCATCTTGTAAAGGTCGTAACTTTTGGCCTAATGATAAAAAATTGAACTTATTTATATAATTGGAAAGATCTCAAAGAGACCTTGTTAGAATGAACCTCAGGAAAACAGAGAGATGGGGGGGGTGAATTAGTTTTCCACAAGTGAAACAATTATTGCAAATTATAAACCTTCTACCAGAGAAAAAAGAAAACAACATTGAGAAAGACAAAGCATGAGAGTACACAACACCAATATTTTGACGTGGAAAACCCGGTGAAGGGAAAAACCATGGTGGGAAACCCTGCCCACAATCAGATAATACTTCGACAACGATGTGTGGAAATATTATAATGGGGATTGCACTTGCAATCAAGCCAACTGCCTAGAGGACACTCCTCAACACAATAGGGAAGTCTCACAGAATTACATAATCATTAGACTACAATCCGAAGGAAATGAACTATGGAAATAGCATCTCCTAATGCTTGGTTACAGTTTTGGTTAAGCACAGTGTCTACAACGCAACCAAAGGACTAAATCCTCATACAACACTTCATTGAATGATATATTCTTGTTCGCACATTTACCTCTCTCTGATAATGCAAACAAAATACTAACACACACACAAATTACATAAGCATATCTCCTATATATACAAATCATCAACCTTGATAACAAGGTCGGCTAAACCCTCAACCCTCAACTCATAATTACAAAAAATACATTACATGATACAAAGATCGACCACCGAACCAATATTATGATTTAGATTACATAGTATGGACCTAATTCAAATTCCCAAATAATTACATCTACCAGAAATCCTGCCAAGATCAATTGCAACATGTTACACCAACCAGGAAAAACCCTCAATGTCAATAACACAGAATATCCTACCAGACCCAAATAGGATCACCAAATCTTCACGCTAGCCATTGCAAAGCCACCAAACAATTGAGACACTATCAAGAACACCTTAGCACGTTGAGAACCATTTCTAGAAGCCGCATCAAAACCACTTAACCATTTCATCAAATATAACCAACTGAGACCAAGAACATCAACTGGCAGTCTAGAACATAATCAATAGCTTCCGGAGCACCAAATCATGAACCAACTGAATATGACATACATATAATCATCATGAATATCCTTTCAAACCAAAAATACAACAATCTGAACATACCGGAGTAGAATCTCTGATAACCTCTGCCAAAACCATGTCCAATTGGAGCAGGTCAACAACCAACCGAAGCAGGTCAGCAACCAACCGAAGAAGTGTTGACATAAATGACAACTCATAATCAATTCTTGCATATTTCCAACAGACCTAGAATCACTCTCAAATTACTATGCCAATTCTTTTCATATATTGATGAAATGTTAGACCTTTAATTCCATCTCGAAGACCTCCAAAAATTTAATATTTTGAGACAAAGAAAATACCTAAAAACTAGACCTTTGAAAATTTCCACCTCCTTATTAAGAAACCTATATTAGGATGATCTCATATGTTTGAAGACATTTTTATTCTCTCCCTTGACGTTCTTTGGTGTTTGATATTTCCTTGTAATGGTTAGCCTTTCGTCGATACCACCATGCCTATGTATTGGTGAGGGCTTTTCTCCTATCTTTAACTTTGTGTCATTATATTCTACGTGACACTGTTATGCATGTTGCAGTGCAGGTGATACATGTTATCTTCTTTAAATACTATGGGATGGGTGGATGGTGTTATTATTTACAAAAATAAATTGTTCATCTATTTTTTCCTTGGTCCTTTAGATAGGGCATTGCATCTGGTATTAGAGTGTCATGTTCATACATTAAGAATTTTAGCTTATGTGCTTAATATGGTTGATGGTTTTTTGGATGTATTTTTTACTATGCCTTAGAAGGGCTTATAAATATTCGCTTGCATGTTATAATCCATGCAATGCTTGTTCATTAAAGGATGCCTCCTAGGGCTGGGGTTTTTCATTGAAGTGTTTGACTTATAGAATCAAGAAGGGGTTCATGTTGGTAACCAAGAAAGGAATTGAGATGAGAACTGAGCACATGGTTAGAATGATGGGCAATTTGGAGGTCCTTAAATCATCAACCTCCTCTAGAGGATTGTAGTTGAATTGGGGACTCAAGAGGAGGTATCCTATGAGTAGCAATCCCACCCTTCTTGACAAAATGAGGGAATCTAACATGGTGGAGGAGATAAGGAGCATTCCAGGAGTTCTAGTTTATTGAGATTTGAGCACAGGGGAGATTGAGAGTTTCCCCATTGTCGTGATAGGCATGTGGTGGATGAGGATAACCCTATTAGCTAGAAAACTATGTAGACACAAATCCAAATAAGTTTTCGTATCTCGATCTAAGAAGACTCCAAAATATGATATTTGTAATGTAGAATAGTCTAGAGGTACTATCTAAGGTCCACATCCCCTATTGTAAATATAAGTATATAGTGAGATCTATTCACAATTAGTAAGGTGAAGAAGGTGAAAATAAGTGGTAAGATAGAAAATGATAAAGAAACAGAGATATAAGGATATGTAATGAACAACTATGAATATAAATATTTTTGAATTTTAATCTACTAGGTGTGTATGATATTCTTCTTTTGATTTACAACTAATCTTAGGTCCAAATACATTTCCTTGTTGCCTTAATAGGATTGAGTTTGGAGTAAAAGACTACAACACTAGAAATCCTTAGGGTATAAAACTTCTATCTGCGTCCCTCAAATTTCTCACTAACATCGGTTCTATTGTCAGGACCCTCATTTGGTTTTGTTGAGGTTTACCAAAAAAATCATGTTTAAAATCTCATACTGGATCAAGAAACAAAAGGTAAATGATGAAACATATATGATGACGTATAATTTTGTCCACTTGACATCTACTTTGTGAGTGGGGGTTAGGTGCCAAGGGGATGGGGAATGGAAAGAGGGAAGTTTTAGCACCTCACAAATATAAAATGATACTTCCTGCATAAATTTTGAAATCTTATAATCTTCCCACTATTGTCCATTACATTATATAATATTCCCATTATTGTCTATGAAAGAATTAATTGCAATATACCCCTTTGGCAGTCTTTACCTTGTGAAACATTATAATTCAATGTGTTTTCTAGCTTAACACAATCTGGATCAGACTAGTAAAAGCCATAACAAGAGCCTTAAGGACCACAGATGAAAGGGAAGAAAAAATGAGATGAAATACTCTTGTTTTTAAGGTTTCAATGGTATTTTGTCGAGACTCCATATGTATCTTAACGAAAAAGAAAGATCATATCGACATAACACTAAAAGACAATAGGATATGGATTATGTCTAAACGAAAAGCAATGTCACAACGAAAAACTATTTATCGAAGATACACAATATATTTCCTACTGAAATACAAGCATCGACGGGACATTAATAATCTACTAAGGCCAAAAGGGGTCTTAGTGAAAAGGATGTTACATCGAAAAGCATGAAGTCATAAAAAATGCAGTGGGCCTCGCAGTAATGTACTCCAAATAGTTGTCGAAGATAGCCATAATTTATCATGCCGAAAAGAGATTATCGAGGACACATACTTTCCGTCTTACCAAAATGGTAATTTTAGTATAAGGGTGAAGGTCTAGTAAGAACAAGAAGTGTCTTTTCGAAAGTCAGTCACATCAAAAGCATTGGTTCCAGACAAACATATAGAGGTCACACCGAAAAATTAGGATTCAGTATAACTATGAATGTAGAACAAAGGAAAAAGAAGTCCCACCGAAAGGAAATCTCTCACCAATAATGTCAATTTAAAATCAATAAGAAGTGTTATTAAGTCCCTCTCACACAGAGAAAGTAATGTCGTGCCAAGTAAATGTGATATCCACATGAGTTTTCAAAAAAAGGAAATAAATAATTGTTCTGAGATGGTTTCAAAATGGCATGAACACAACAATTTAGACTAAATTTAAAAGTTGATTGTGAATAAACTGGTTATCGTGAAGGATACCAAGGTCGGGGCAAGGATAGTAGGGGGTCAGACAGTTATAGAAATCCAGAATTTGTTCTCTGAATTCCAATTAAGTACTCAATTTGGAGAGGCATTGCGTATACTTGATTGTTTTCTTTCCTTTGGAAACAATGGAGGGCTCCTCGAAAAAACCTAGGTCTAGAAAACAAAAGGAAAGTGAAGCACAAGACGAAACCCAAAGCAAAATAAAAACCAAAAAAATAGAAGAAAGAGGGAAGACATCTGAACCAAGACTTAATAGATAAATTTCTAGAATCACGTCCAAAATCCAAAAGGGCGGCTCATTTGAAAACGGGTATGGAAAAATTAGGAGATAGGTTTGAAGACCTAGGTGATGTATGAACACCTATAAGAGGATATGAATTATTCTTGTATCATTACAAGAAAAGAAATACAGCTGAGTTGATATGCAACCCATGGACATATATAATCTAGGGAAATTGGTAGTCCCTAATATTTTTGTGAATGTTGATTTAATAATATTGTTGGCAAGAAAATTAAAACCATAAACAAAGACAATCTATGATGTTGTCAGGGAGTCATTGCTGCCTATAACTAGGAATTATATCTCTCGACCTGGATCTCACCCTTGATAAACCACTTGATGCAATCCTTCTAGCCAATGAATATGTTAGGCTTGAGGAAGTATACAAAAGCTGGAGGTTGCCAGCCCATAGACCCAGAGATGGTGATAATCTCAAGATATTTGATACAGATGAGAAACCATCATTTGATATAGAATTATTTCAGGGATATTTCAAATACACTTATTACTCGGTTTGTCAAATTCTAGGTATGAAAGCCAACCCACTCATGAGTGTTGTACCCATGATACTTGTTGTCCATGTCCAAACACATGATGTTCATGCATTTGGCTATGTTTCACAGATAGTGGGTCATATTAATCATGGCTTGGAGATCATAAAAAATAATCCCAATGAGATTCAATTTCAACATTATTTTATACTGATGCATATGCTCTTGTATGTTGGACAAGAGATGGGTTTACAGACCAATAACCTCAGAATCATGGAATTTGATAGATAAGGCTTGAGAAAACCTATGTAGATGTGTATTCTTATATGGGACAACATATATCCATGGCCTCAGTATTTTTAGTTTGAAGACCATTTTGTGAAACCCTTATATCACCTCTTAAGCTACCCATGCAATTACACACTTACACCAAAGATTTAAAAGTTCCTCAAGCCAAAAGAGTATGATGAAAGGAAGATAGTAAATCACAATTAGGGAGATTGGTATGCCTTTAAGGACTAAATGAAAATAAGGGTATATGGATTTGAAGATGTTCCTCTCTTACATCCCATAACAGTGTCGAATATGATTGCATATTTAGAAATTGTGAGACAATTAGCTGCATCAAGTTTTATGCATTTAGGCATGCACGAGAAACAGTCTCTAGTGCCAGGATCACTGTGTTTTGGAGAATTTATAGTATTTTCCACCAAGGGGTATGACCTTATTGAGCCCAAACTGGCCTATTATGGTATCTCGAAGGGAGAGCCTTGAAAAGGTTTTGATCGAGAGGGATTCATTGGTCAAGCAAAGTAGTCACAAAGATTGTGCTCCTATGAGCATGGGCCATTAGAACACGATGATATCCTCCAAAATTGGATGAATTGCAAGCCATGGAAAATTAGAAGCATGTGACAAGGTTAATAGAGTCGAAGAATGGAAGAACCATAACCTAGTAGGCTTTGATATTTTTTCAAATAATGAAGATCCTATTGCATAGATGAATAAGAAAATTGCCCATGTGGATGAAATTGTTGGAGTCCCATCATATGTTTTGAAAAGGTACACTAGACAACTAATAGGAAGAAGTCTACAAGTTCTAACTCCACTCATGCATCTATCACCACAACCCACTCCTATGAGGCAGAGTGACACTGATGAACTCTCTGAGCAAGGTCATGCCCCTATTCTAGGAGAAAGAATGATCATGATTGTGTCCTTTCCTATTGATGAAAAAGATTATATTAGGTAGTTAACCTATGAAAATTTTGTTTTAAATGATGAATTTTTTTGTTCTCCAGAGTTTAGGTCATTCCTTTACAAATACAAAGGAAGATTACTTAGGTGGGAAATTGGTGAAATAACTCCTAAAAATGAAGATGATCTATTGGAAAGGTTACAAAAAGATGTGGACACTGAGATGAGTACTATGGCCCCTGCCAAAGAAAGACAATGTAGTTCCCCTCCTTGATTCATCTTGTCTTTCTGAACATCAGAGGATTATATTGATCTAGCTTAGTCTACTTTATGATATGATTTGTTGGTATCATGTTGCATACTAACCCTATTTCATGATTGAATTGAATATGAAGATGGATCTATATTCGATGATTTATATGTGTTCATTATTCATGATGGATCATATTACTTATAGGATTTTGATGACATTATGATTATGCTAACCCTACTCTATGATTGTCATGTCTTAATTGATGCTATGATGTTTGAGATTGTCTTCTAGTCTCTTCATGATTAGAGACGATGGCATACCACTCATTGCAAGCACAATATGACATTGTGATTCTCTATCACTTGCTTGATCATTTATGATGTATATGTGTTGTATATATGTTGCATTGTGTGTAGTGGTGGATGCAGGATTGTAGGTACTAGACATCAACTCTACCTGGTCTCATAGGTCTGAGTGTGTCTTATCCCAATGGCAAGTTGTCGGAGATGGCATGTGTTTCCCTCTCATACTCTAGGCTTAATTGGTCACCTTGTCAGTTGTGTTGTGGCATTAGTGGTGGTTAGAGTCTTGTGTTGATGTGGACCCTTTTTTCGGGTTGTTTGAGGTGATGTGAGTGTGTGTTTATTATCTAATTAATAATTGGATTAATGTGATTGATTAATGTTTATATTAATTTATTTAATTTATCAAATATTATATGGGTATTTAATTTGGTTTATTTATTATTGAGGCTTGATTAATGTTATTGAGCTTGGTTTATTTGATTTGTATTAATTATTTATTGTTTCATTATTTATTATTTATATTTTATTATTGATTTGATCTTATATTTATTACCAATTTCTATTTATATGGCTTTTACCCATTTAACTCATTTATTATTTAATGATTATTTATTTATTGTTTAATTTAATTTATAAAAAAAAAAAAAAAACTATGCCTGGTAAACTTTTTAACGTGACCGGTGATGCTGGCACGACATGCCCTCCAACTCCACGTGAACGCTTTTGACCCGGAGCTATGAATCAGAGAGGCCACAAACGGGGGACCTCATCCCCACACTTCACTTGTTCAAATCCGTGAGCACAATGGCCCAGCGAAGGCACAAGGCCTTGCGAGCACAATGGCTCAGCAGGGATTTGAACCTTGGTGGCCACTTCACCAACAAAGTGTTAAAACCGCGACACTACATGTCTGAAGACTTATTTATTATTTATTGTTTATGTTTTATTGTTGATTTGATTTTATATTTAATTACGAGTTTCTATTTATATAATCTTTTTCTTATTTAATTATTATTGGGATTGATTTATTAAATGTTACTAATGTTTATGATATAATTTTATATTATTATTATTTGCATAATTGGTTATATTATATAGTTACTTACCCCTTATTTCTATTGGTTGATTTTGAGTGGGGTAAGTAAATAATATTGTTAAATAATACTTACCTCAATTTCACGCATGGTAGGTATAATATATGGTTTATTGGAATATTTTGATTGGTCAGAATTCTTCTATAGTTTTGATTGTAAATTTATTTATGGAGATTTTTGTGAATGCTACTAGGTTATGATCCAAGGAGAATTTTTTCATTGATTTCTAGAGTTTTGAATTTGGGGATTGAAGATTGATTATTGAAGATTAGCGATGGATTGAATATTTTGATTTGATATTTCTGGATTGGGACTGCTCTTCTTCAAATACCCTTTTTGCCAATACTACGATCTTCCAGGTTGGAGCTTCAAACTCCATTCTCTGCACTTGTATTTGGAAAAGGTTTTATACATTGTGCTTGTTGAAAGATTCTTTGGGGATTAGAAATTTATGTTTATGATTTCGTTTTGGTTTGGGGAAAAAATTATAAGTATTAGGGTTATGGTGAAAATCTAGAAATGTTGGTTGTCGGGAATGTCTTCTTTGGAGTTTCTTATAAACTATGTTTTTCCTTTCCTTGTGTTTTGATTTGAAATGGATAAGCTTGGATTACCATTTCTGATTTTCTCTCATACATTCTTTGCAATCCCTTAAGCTACTGGGTTCTATTTGCAAGTTTGGTTGTCTATGGCTTGTCAAGAATAGCTTCCATAAAATTTTGTAAGTTTCTTTTTGTCTTATCTTGCCTTATGGGTGACCTATGTATTGTTTGGGGCATTTTAATGCCTTGGGAATGTTATTTTGTATCTCTTTTAGTCCTATTTTATCATCCTTAGTTGTTGTGCGAGTATGGCGATGTTCTGCACACTTTTGAGTGCAGTTTTGGCTTAGAATTGATGTTGAATCCTCTTTGAAAGTTTATGATTCCTAATTTTTGTATTTCCTTGTTATTATTTCATCCTCCCGCGCCTCTTGGGAGTGATTTTGAGTCATTAGGTAAGCCTATGTTCAATTCTGGGCATGTTCATCACCTGTAGACTTCATTCGCTTTCATTTTTGCTTTCTGACTTAAATGTACCATAGTTTGCATCAAATGCACTATTGTTTGAAGTGTATGTGCAAAAATATGGCTCCTATGCACCATTATGCACCTCCTATGCTCCAATGTTCTCGTGGGAGGCACTGCACTGCTCCAGGTTGTGGGTTTTGTCAATTTTGAGCCTTGCAGTTGGTTTGTCTGATTTTGGGCACTTTCCAGAGGATTCGTATGATTGCGTTGAGTTTCTTAGAATTTTTTTTTTATTTCATTTTGATCTTTACATGTTGGTTTTGTGCTTCAGTAAGAGGATTTGTGCCTTACTATTGAGGGGTTTGCATATATGTTGATTGCTCTGGCGAGAGGAAGATTGCCTCATTGTTGAAGATTAATTATCAGAGCTCTAGTGGGATTTTTATTACCTCACTATTGAGGATTGGAATTTTGTTTTGGATTAGCCTTTATGCTCATGTTTATGCTTTGGTTCGTTGTGATGTTTCTTTAGAGAAGGCTCGTGCTAGTAATTGGATGTATGATTCATATTATGTCTTAGATTGTGTCAATGATGTTGTGACTATGATTATGACACTGGTGAGACTTCATGGTATTATTGTAATTTTATTTTGATGTATTTTTCACCCTAAGGTATTGGTCCATGTTAGGGGGAGTGGTGTCTTTCATGTGTAGGACTAGGGTCATGAGAAATAGACTTCTAGTAGAGGGTCTAGACCTTTTGGAAGAACATGAAGAGTTTTCTATTGTAATTGTAAGTGATAAAATTAATAATTTAATTTGTGGGTCTGGGTAAATAGGATTCACATAATCAAGATAATGAAATTGAGGATTATGATTTTGTTCCTCAATGATGCCTAGGGAAGTGGTTTTGGGATCTAGATGCCTAGGGAGCTGTTTTTGAGATCTAGTATTGGGAAGACTATTGAAGTGGTGTATCTTTCTTTCTTGATTGGATCCAATATTGAGACGAGTTCCACATGAGGTTAGCATGTGATGACACTCTTTCCCTACATGATTCATCTCTCCTTGTGCCTTGATTTGTTGATTATGCCTTTGGGAGTTTATTTCTTTTGATTCGGCCTCATGATGTGATTTGGTTGTTGTGATGTCATGTTGAGTTTCTTGGTTGTTAGGTGTTAGCCTAGTACCTGAGTGTGAGTTGGAACCCCATGTCATCTCATAGCATGGGGGTGGTTCCTATTTGGTTCCACATGGTTGGGTGGTTCGATGCCTTCTTCCATTGGGATGTTCTTTGGATGTTAGCGTGCGTGGTTATGGAATCTATGCTTCCTCCTTATGTGAATGGTTTATGGAGTGGATTTTATGTAACAATAGTATATTGTATCATGATGACATTGTAAATGTGAAAGAGAACATGTACTCTTGGGCCTTGTATTCATGTGCATTAGGACATGACGTAGTAGATGAGATCATGATTGTAGTAATGATAATAAATGATGTATCCATTGTATGTCTTATGATGTAATTGGAATGTTTATAACAGAAGGTAGAGATTGGGATCCTATGTTAGATTAAGAAATGAATGGATAACTTATGTATATTCTTGAAGTATATGGTTCATCAGATAGTCTTGTTATATGTGTTTTATTGAAAGAAGATTAGTTCTTGCTATTTTGACTCTTATATAGGGACATGTATGTGAGTCTTGGTGGAATGTATTATAGATATTTTTGGTAAAGGTTGTATATTTATATTCATGTTGGAATAGACTATGATGTTAAGTAGTAGGTTATGGACATTGCAATCATTGTAATAATCGTGTTGTAGTGGGTACTCCACATGTATGTGCTAATAGATTGGGAAGGAATAGAATGATTAGGTATGTTATTGGATTATCTTAATGTGTACCTATGGATTGAATAATGATGCAAAATGTACATGTATGCTTTAGAGTGAATGTTCTTATAGGAAGATGCTATATTGGGTATCTTTGAATGTGGAAAAGTATGAGTAGTTGATAGGAAAGTAGGTTTTCCTTTAAGGAATGGATTAGATTGCATTAGGTTTACTTTATGTAAAGTTGTATGGAAAATAAGTTATCATGTTAAACTACTGAAAAGGGAAGTAGGAATATTTAGATTATCTTGCGTATATCTTGTGGATGGTAGTGGATGTGTTAATGATCATGTATGCCTTAATTTGAAAGATATTAATCCTTAATGTTAGTTATCTTTGGAATATTGAAAAGAAATCGTAGCTGTAGATTTGGATGGACTTTATGATTCTTCTTTATGTGGATCTAATTTCTATGTATTGAGATAGTATGTTGATTCATCATGACATTGGAAATATAAAGGAGATTATGTATACCATGTGTTCTTATGAAATAGTCCATGATGATGTAGTTGTTGAGATTATGACTTAGTAATGGTATAAGATTGGATATGGTTAGCTATGTGTGTCCTTATTGTAGATATGGTACTTTAGATAACCTCGTTAAGTAGCCTCATGGGAATGTAGCTAGTATTTGTTGTATAGACTTGTTTATGGTTGAGTATATGTTATCTTGATGGGGTGTATGATGAAACTAATAAAGGAAAAGAATTAGAATTGTTTATGTGTTGATAGTGCTATTTGGATTCATAATGAGTTAGGTGGCTAATGAATAAATGGGGAATTAGGAACACTTGGAATTGGTGATTTAAAATGAACTTAGAGAGCTAATGGAAAAATGATAAGTGTTTGAAAATTCATGATTCACATTATTAAGGAGATAGTAATGTAAATATTATAACAAATGTTAATGGTTTTATGATATTGATGTGTTATGTGTATTTCTAGTAAGTAATCATGTTAACGTACCCTAGGGAATGAATGTATAGATGAATGGATGATTCATTACAGATGCATATTGAGATGATGATTGTTATATTTCTATTTCTACTTGCATTGTATAAGGTTGTGGTTATCTTCGTGATGTTTTATGCATTCTTGTGAAATTGATATATGATTTGAGATAATGATAGTTTACTATGTTTCATTAGTAGATGTTTTAAAAAAAAAAATTCTCCATTTCTTAGCTAGTTTAGTTATTTTCTCTAGGGTATTTTGGTGGGCATTACAGGAAACTTCTACAAGATGATGATATTATTATTGTGCATGGGTGGGATATGAGTTCAGCCATAATATTTGATAGATTTGTAAGAAATACTGACACAAAGGAAAAGATGTTGCCTGAGGATGTGGATAAGATATATTCTAGCTCTGGTTTTGACCTAGATAAAAAAGCTTTGTTATAATGGGCTTTATATCCAAAAAACAATGACAAGGTTTTTTGGTCACAATATGGTGCAAAGGGTTGGAGAAACTTATCCTATCATCTTTGCTAATTTGAACATAAATTTTGCTAAATCTAACAAAGCACAAATAGAACAATTGGTTAGGGAAAGAGACACTCATAAAGACAAATTTTGAAAAATCAGAAGATCAAAGGTTACAATTGGAGGATATATTGAAATCACTCACAGAGGAAAGAGAGCCCCCATTTGACAGTGATCAAAGAGTAATTTTGGCTCTACAGGACATGACTTATTGGAGGCTATGGGTGCATAAATTTGAGAAGAATATCAAGGAACAAGGAGAGAAAACAAATAAAGTTGTTTATGATATGATGTCAGATCTTGTTACACATATATTTAATAATATGATGCTTTACTCCCACAACTATTGGATCACATATGTAGGTACTTCAGAGCCCTTAAGGAGCATAACATACTTAATGACAAAATGAATGAGAGATTGGAAGCATCCAAATCAAAATAGTTGACCTCTTCAGATGACTCCTAAAGGATAAAAAGGTTGTTTACAAAACACCAAGAGTTTCATGAAGAGCTTGTTGAGGACATGGAGTGCATGGAAAAACAAGATACAAAGAGCCTCCCACTTGTTTTACGTGGGGATGATGACTCATTAGTCCCATTGGACCAATGGAAAGACATGTCAACAAAAGAGCTACCTCAAGCTTTAGGAAAATTTAATGACAAAGAACACAACTTGGACCATATGAAGACAATCCTGGATGGATGGTATGCTAAAGAGTATATCATGAGACACTACATTACCAACATTAACACATACAAGAATCAGGAGTATATAGAACACTTAGGTGATATTAATTTGTTTCTATTGAAAGATTAAAAGACTTGTATGACTAATTAAGTCGTGTAATTAGGTTGTTTATCTTTACTAAAAGACATGTTGTTTCAAAACTAGGTGGTCTTTCCTTATAAAAGGGAGATCGCTTGGTTTTGTCAAGGGAGGTAAGAAAAAACTTCTATATATTGGAAATCTATAAAAAAAAAAAATTCTTCATACTGTGTATGGGATATTGTTATTCAATTTCGCTTATTATTTTGATTATAATAATCAAAGACTGCTCAAATATTTATATACATTGTGATTATCTTGTTATTTTTAGTCTACCGTATCAAGGACATAGTGGGTTGATCAAGGAATTCTTTACATTTGGATGGTTGTTATGTTTGGTTCTTTCAAGGATAGATTAAACACATGCAAAATAATCATTGCAACAAAGATAAAACATTAAGTATAATAAAATGAGTAGTTGACAGACTCATGTCAAGTGTGAGAGTAAACATTGTTTAAAAAATAAGAACATAAGGGAGATAGTTAGGAACCTACTTGACTATGTACCCAATAGAGGAAAGGCATTGATCTCATTTTAGAACCTCAAAACTCATTAGATTTAGTAAGTACTTTATTTTTTGTATATTTACTTAGAAGGCTAAAAACTAATTAAACTATCAAACCAATCTTCTTTATTTTGTTCAAGGCAAATCCACCTAGGTCCTAGCAGAACCTAAAGAGTATGGAGTTAGAAACCAAGTTTGGTTCATTCCATTAGTTGGTCTAAATTGACTGTTCAACTTAATCATAGAGCTTGGCCTATTATTAGAGTCCAACAAAACCTATAGTTTTGAGCTCCAACAAATTGGCGACTCTGTTGGGGAGAACATTATCATTTCCTAAAATTAGTTCCCTAAAAGGTTGGCAACTTTGATCGTGTTTGTATAATCTCAAATAAATTTAAACACGCCAATAGGAAAACTAAAAGTGTGAATTGTTCACCTAAGCCTTGTATGTTTGACAGAAGGTCATTGCATAAAGATCACCCAGCTGATCACATAGAATTAGCACCAAGAAAATATAATAGAAGGAAAAAGAAAATTCAAAAGGAAACAAACCAATCTAAAATGAAACCCCAAAAGGATAAAAATGGGAGATATTATAGTCAATATGTAAATCCACTGACGGATATAGAATTCCCTACACAAGTAGAAATAAATATTTAGGATCAATATAATGAGATGATATTGAATCAGGCACAGTGGACTATGGCACATCAACATCAAGGGAGAGATAGTAATACACAAAGATTCTTTAAATCTCCCCTAGGATTCTCAACACTTGGAAGCACTAGCAATAAGTCATCTTCATCAAGAAGCCAAACACAAGGATCCTTGAAGCAAGATTTACAAGCCGAAAGACTCATGCTCAAAAAGGAAAAAAGAAGATTGATACTAGTACAAAGGAGAGATATGATGTCCCAGGAGTTGGCTAACTTAGCTACACAACATGCACCCAATGTGTCTACCCAATTACAACAAAGTATGCACATAGCCAATAATTTTTCACACTCACTACTGACTACCTCAGAAGTAAATACTTCACAATACACCCAATTACTATGCTAGTAAATTCCGCTCCTATTAGTAACCCCATCCACTCAGCTGCACCAGCAATACCTTTTGGGACTATCGTATCCATGAGCCAAGGTGGGACAGGTTACCACAACAATGGGTATAATCCTTTTGGAACCAGATATCACAATCCACTATATGATTATGGTGGAAATTATCAGAATTATCAATACAATACAAACCAATATAAAAATTACCAAGATAGACCATAATATAGGTATCAATGTGGGAATCAATACAAATATCAGCATAGCATGTTCACTAGAGGTCCTATGAATGTGGATAGATATAGTCAAATGGACTTCACATGGGTTTTTGGGTACCCAAACCCCATCAATGATGAACTTAGAAAATAAATTCCCAAGTTCTCAGGAAATGGATCAATATCAGTGGAAGATCACATAAGAGGCTTGCAAAACACCTTGGATGATTTTGTTGCGTGGGAAGAAGATGTCTTCATGAAAATTTTCATGTCCCTCACTAAGGATGAGGTATAAGGGCTTACCGGACTCATCATTTCACAATTGGGAGGAGTTCAAAGGGATCTTTATTGAGCAGTACGAAATTCATGTACACCCAAAATTTGTGCTACATGAAATCAGATTATTCAAAAGGGGTACAATAAAATAGTATATAACTTCGATATGAAGTTTACAAAGTTTCTAAATAGGCTTCCTCCAATCTAAAACCCAATGACTCAATGAGTTTTATGTTTTATATTAATGCCTTTGACCCCAAAACCAGATATGAGCTAAGAACCAAAAATCCACCTAATCTAATAGAAGCTTATAAAGTTGTATCCATTATTGAAAGCAATAGAAAATCTTCCAGCAAAACATTCAAGTGGGATGATGCAAGGCTATATAATCCTAAAACACAAAATAAATAGCCTAAAGAGGAAGACAAGATGGATAAAGTCATAAATTCTATGAAGGATATTATACATAAAGTTACAAAGAATGATAGATCACAATTTCAAAGAAATGACAGACCAAGGTTTCATGGCATGCTACATAAAACCGATTGGAAAGATAGAAGGCTTATTGATAAGAAGAAGGAAACCCCTGAAAGCTTGAAGAAACAAAAAAGTCATTTGGTAGAGGATGCCCCCTGGTGTATGGCCCAAAATCTACAACACTCCTTGTTACAATGTATTGTGGCACAAAACTTGCAAGATGATTAAACATGGTATAATGAACAAGAGGAGTGTGATAATAACCAAACCATTAATATGTTGTATGTTATGGGAGAATACAAATCCTTTGATAATGGTGGATATGAATATGATATTACTTACCAAAATCAAAATAAATAAGTTCACCAGTAGGAAGTCTTTTTAGATTATGAAGATAATGTTTACATCAGAACTTGGAAAAAGGGATGATGTTGTATCATTAAGAAGACCCTCTGAAGAAGAAATCAAAGCTCTTACTGTTTCTGTTGTGGAGCAAGCCAAAAGAAAATATAATTTAAGAAATAGAGTAGTCAATTAAGACCAAGGTAAACCAACTAGTTTTTTCATAAAAGAAAGTGGTCCAGAAAATTCGGATAGCAAGGGGTCAAAAAATAAAGGGCCATAGAAGGTAGCATTGGTCAAGCTAGGTCATAATATGCCTAAAAAACAAGAACCTCAAAATAAAGGTACCCCACATATATTATCTCCTAAGACATCAACACCCCACATAACCGTATTCTATATTACAAATGCATTATCCCAAATGAAAGTGTCAATGCCCCTGATTGAGATGATGAGGATCCCAAAATACAAGAATAGAACCTTGACATTAATTTCAAAAGTTCCCTACAACTTTACTGGGACCAAGCAAGAGAAAGGTAACAAAACAATAGGCTTGGTATGGAAAGATAAGGAGGCCCTTGAAATATATATAGGAACTACCATACCTGATGATGCATCCCAAGTTGATCCATTTTACCTAACATTGATGATAAATAATAAATTAATGAAGAACTGCATGATTGATTTTGGAGCAACCATTAATGTGATTCCTTTGGGAGTTATGAAGGATATCGAACTTGAAGTTGATGATCATTATGATAAGTGTTACGTTATGGAAAATAGGCATGTCCCTATTATAGGAGCTATGAAATATGTGAAAGTAAAAATAACATCGTATCCATAAGCCACATATAAAATAAATATCATTGTTATAGATGTACCCTTGAACTATGGAGTGCTGCTCTTGAGGCAATGGACATGAATTGTAGGAGGAAGTATTTAGTTAGACCTATCTTATGCTACAGTGCCAATGAATGGGGAGAAAGTAAGAATTGATAGAGAATCTAGACCTCCTCACACTATTGAACATGTCAATATGAACCCAATGGCAATTTTTTTGTGACATAGAGATAGGAAATTTTACTGTGCAAATTACACAACCGAAGCTACAAAATAGTGCCCAATTACTGTCCACATCCAAAAATATCTTGATGGTATTTGGTAGATGTTCTTTGATGGGGAATGTAGAAAACAAGGAAATGATAATGTAGCATTTCTCCTAAAGAGAAATTTTTTAGATATTCCTTTCTATTATCCTTCAAGTGTACTAATAATGTTGTTGAGTATGAAGCCCTTATGATTGGTTTGAATTTAGCCATCAAGCATGGAATGAAGCTTCTTAGTGTCTTTGGAGATTCTGAGTTGGTTATTTCACAAATAAAGTCCAAATACTTGTCAAAGAATAAAAGACTCAAGCGATATAAGAATGCAGTATGGGACTATATTGAAATGTTTGATGCCTTTTCTATCAGTTGGATCAACAAATCTAAAAACATGACTATGGATTTTCTTGCCAACATAGCATTAAGACAAAATGATGTCACCGTGGCTAAATCTTAGAAATTGAAATCAAATCTAGGCCATCCATTCTAGACATTATTCATAGCTGGCATGTGCTTGAGGATGATGATGACTTGGTGAAATTTTTGCAATGCATCGACAAATATGAGGCTCAAGAAATAGACTTCAATGCTTTTGTTGAAAATATTGATGGAAAGGATATGGTTTTTTGAAAAGAAGTGTTGCAATTAAAAAAACTAAAATGCCAAAAGTATTGGTATCCTTGGAGAGGGTTTTTGATGGAAATGATGCAACAATAAAATCCAAATCCATAGAAAATGAAAACTTGGAAGAAATAAATTTGGGAACTGAGCATTCCCCCAAAAAGGTATACATTGGAAAGAAGATAAGTCCTAAAGTCAGGGAGATGTTGATAACATTATTAAGAAAATATAGACATGTTTGCATGGTCTTATGAAGATTTAAAATCTTATAGGGATGACCTCTTCCAACATGAAATTTCATTAAAGCTTGATGCTAAACCCTTTAGACAAAAAAAAGACCCATAAACCCCACCTTGACACCAAAAATGCAAGAGGAACTCATGAAGCTAAGGGATGGGGGAATAATATGACCTATTAGACATTCTACTTGGGTCTCAAACTTGGTACCAGTAAGGAAGAAGAATGGAGATATAAGGCTTTGTATAGATTTCAGTAATTTAAATGTTTCATCTCTCAAGGATAATTACCTTTTGTTGAATATGGATGCATTGTTACAAAAGGTTATAGGGTGTGAGTTATTATCTTTTATGGATGGCTTCTCAGGTTAAAGTCAAAGATTCTGAATAATATAAGACCGCCTTCACTACTCCTTGGGGAACCTATGTTTATGTTAGGATGCCATTTGGGCTAACAAATGCAGGAGCAATATTTCAATGAGCTATGGATGTAGCATTCACAGGTCTAATTAATGCTATAATGGTAGCATATCAAGATGATCTCACCACCTACTCAAAGAAGGAAGAAGAACATTGCTTGCACCTTGAAAAAATATTTCTGAGAGAATTGGAATAGGGATCTCTTAATCCCAAGAAGTGCCAATTCGTAGTCATAGAAGGAAAACTTTTGGGACACATGGTATCCAAAGTAGTAAGGATAGACCCTGACAGAGTGGCAGCTATTGATAAGATTCCCATCCTTAAGACAGTAAAAGCCATTTATTCATTCTATGGGTAGATTAACTTTGTTAGAAAATTCATTTCAATTTTTGTTGAGATAGTGAAACCTATATCAAAAATGTTGAAGAACGAGGCACTTTTAGACTGGTCAACGAAATACTTGGATGTGTTTGTGGCTATTAAAAGAGCAACTAAAGAGGATCATGTCTTGAAATCACTAGATTTAAGTAAGCCATTTCAAATTTTCTCTTTTGCCTCTTTACATACTATTGTTGTCGTTATCTTGCAAAAGAAAAATGAAGGACATGGACAATTGATAGCCTTCTTTAGTAAGTCCCTTCACAATGCCGATTTGAAGTATGATATAAATGAGAAACAAGCATATGCTCTGGTCAAAATGTAAAAAAATTAAGACCATATTTAGTTGGTGCAGAGGTAGTAGCTTATGTTCTAAATGTAGAAGTAAAGGATACATTTAGACAATTAGAAGTAACAGGGAGGAGGTGCAGATGGATTAATTAGGTCCAAAAGTTCAATATAGATATTAAAATCACCAACTTAGTTAGGGGACAAGGTTTGGCTAAACTAATAGCATAATCAAATTTTGAAGCAATACAGGTGAACAATATAGAATAGGGAGATGTTTCTTTTAGTACTGAAAAAACATCATGATATATTGACATAGTATACTACCTTAAGTATATGAGATGCCCAAAAGAAATGAATTGAAATAAATAAATAAATTTAAAAATTACAAGCTTCCAAATATGTAATATTTGAAGGCGACTTATACTAGAAGAATAAAGATGGAGTGTTGTTACTATTTTTAGATGAGTGGACATCCAAGAAGGTTTTGGAAGAAATACATTCTGGGTTTTGTGGTTGACATTTTCCAGCAAAGACAACTACTCACAAGATACTTAGATCAGGATACTATTGGCCTTGTGTTTTCAATGATGCTCACAACTATGTCAGGAAATGTGAAGCTTGTCAAATTTTTTTTAGGAAAATTGAGATACTATGGAGCATTACCTTTAAATCCAATACACACAAAGGAACTGTTCAATTAGTGGGGTATAGATTTCATAGGGGAAATTTTAGAAAAGTCAAGTGGAGGGCATAGATGGATCCTAATTGCTACAAATTATTTCACTAAATGGGTTGAAGCAATCCCCACCAAGAAAGGCACTAGCAAGGTAATGATAAAATTTATGGAGGATTACATCATAACAAGGTTTGGAGTACCTACTATAATTATCACTGACAATGGGACGTGTTTTCGCTCTAATGAGTTTACTTCATTTTATAATGATTATGAAATAATAATTTCATATGCATCACCTTATTACTCTCAAATGAATGGCAAAGCATAATTTGATAACAAGAACATTTTGAAGATAATGAAGAAAATACTAGGTAAAAAAAAGAGAGCCTGGGACTCAAAATTGAAATTTGCATTTTGGACAAACAAGATTACGATTAAGAAAGCAATTGGCAAATCCCCTTTTGAGTTAGTATATGGTACCCATGCCAAGATGCCCATCAATAATTTGTTGCCTATAGATAATTTTATAGTTGAAGAAGATCTGGACATTCTTGAACCTATGGTGGAAAGATTAGAACAACTTACGGAACTAGATGAGACTAGGAATGAAGCACAAAAATAGAATGCTAAGATGTAATAGAAAGAAAAATATCTACATGATAAAAGGACTAAGGATAGGAAGTTCCAAGAAGGCGAATTAGTTTTTATGTGGAATGCTAGATCTCAAGAAAAGGGAAAGCATGACAAGTTTGAATCTATGTGGATTGGTCCTTTTGTTATCACTGAAAAAAATGGAGTAGATTCATATTTTTTACAAAATATAGATGGAGAAAACATGGAATTGCCAGCACATGGACAATTCCTGAATATATTCTTCTCATGATTATTATCCATGTGCAGTAGTTAGGTTCCACTCCCATGTATTACACCATTTCCTTTCTGCATAAATTCCAGTCTGCACCCTAGAGAGAACTGGATCCTTGTTATACTTGCAAGAGGTATACATCCCCAAATAGAGCCATTGTTAGCACCTCACAAAAATGGATGACACTTCCTGCATAAATTTTGAAATCCTATAATCTTTCCACTATTGTCCATTACATTATATAATCTTCCCATTACTGTCTATGAAAGAATTAATTGCAATATACCCCTTTGACAGTCTCTACCTTGTGAACCACTATAATTCAATTTTTTTTCCATCTTAAGACAATCTGGGCCAAACCAATAAAATCCATAATAGGAGCCTTAAATATCACATATAAAATGGAAGAAAAAATGAGATGAAATACTCTTGTTTTTAGGGTTTCAACAGTATTTCAGCAAGACTCGATATGTTTCTTAACAAAAAAGAAAGATCCTATCAACATAACACTAAAAGACGATAGGATATGGATTATGTCTGGTCGAAAAGCAATGTCACAGTGAAAACCTATTTATCAGAGAGACACAATATATGTCCTACCGAAATACAAGCATCAGTGGGGCATTAATAATCTGCTAAGGCCAAAAGAGATCTTACTGAAAATGATGTAGCATTGAAAAGCATGAACTCATAAAAAATGCAGTGGGCCCTGCAATAATGTACTCCAAATAGTTATCAAAAGGCAGTGTCACACCAAAAGAAGTGGTTTCAGAGAAACATATAAAGTTCACACCAAAAATTTAGGATTCGGTATAATTATGAATGTTGAATAAAGGAAAAAGAAGTCCCACCGAAAGGAAATCTCACTGATAATGTCATGCTAAAATTGATAAGAAATGGTATTCCCTTTGACATAGAGAAACTAATGTTGCCCCAAATAAATGTCATATCCACACGTGTTTTCAAAATATGAAAATAAATGACTGTTCTGAGATGGTTTCAAAATGACACGAACACAAATATTCAAATTAAATTTAAAATTTGAATCTGAACAACTAGTTATCGTGAAGGATATCAATCCAAAAAATTTCTCTGAATTCCAAGTAAGTACTCAATTTGGAGAGGCATTGTGTATACTTGAATGTTTTATTTCTGTAGGAAACAATGGAGTTCTCCTCAAAAAACCCTAGGGATAGAAAAAAAGGAGAAGTAAAAACCAAAAAATAGAAGAAAGAGGAAAGACATGTAAACCAAGACTTAATAGATCAATTTCTGAAATCAAGTCCAAAATCTAGAATGGCGACTAAGTTGAAAATGGGTATGGAAAAATTAGGAGATAGGTTTGAAGACCTTGGTGATGTATGGGCACCTATAAGAGGACATGAATTGTTCTTGTTGTTAGTAGCAATCAAGAAGGAAGACTGAGAGGAGGGGGGTGAATCAGTCTTCATCAGATCAAAACAAATTAAACTTCAAAACATAAACTGATAAACAGTAGCAATGAATAGATAAGAAAATTAATAACACAACACACAACATCAATATTTTTGATGTGGAAAACCTAGTTAAGGGAAAAACCATTGTGGGAACCTACCCACAGTAAGATGATACTGCCCACAATAAGATGATACTCTGTAGTAGTTTGTGAAAATAATACAATGGGGAATGCACATGCATTTAGGCACACTACCTAGAGCCCACTGCTCAAAAGATATATATGCCTGGGAGGGTACAACCCTCAGGGAAGTCTCACTGACTTACAAAATGATTCAGACTACAATCTAGAAGAAATGAATTGCAATGATAGCATCTACAAATGCCAGATGACAGTTTCAGTTAACCATATTTGTCTTCTTTGTAACACCAATCTCACCTCAACACTACACTGAATGATAAGTCTCTTTTTTGCACAATCACCTCTCTCTGATAATGCGGATACACTACAAACACCTAAATTACATAAGTATCTCACCTATATATACAAATCATCAACCTTGATAACACAGTCGGCTAAAGCCTCAACCCTCAACTTACAATTACAAAAATTACATTACATGATACAAGGATCAACCACAAGACCAATATTATGATTTACATTACATATCATGGACCTAATTGAAATTCCCAAACTATCACATCCACCGGAAATCATGCCAAGATCAATCGCAACACGCTACACCACTAGAAATACCGCATAACACAAAAATCATCACTGGTTCATAGAAATCACCAAAAACTCTCACAATGATTAATGCGGATCACCAAAACAAATAGGACATGATGAGGAAAAAATAGAAAGCATGGGAGAAGCATCCAGAACAACTCCACCAATACCACTTTTCAAATCTTCATCAGTCAATGTCTTAAAGCTGAAGAACACAACCAATCGACAACTGTAACAAAGAAAGATAACTTGTGGAGCACCAAATCACAAACCATCTTAAATGATGACACAAGATCATCCCAAAAAGTATCCTAAGGCTTCGGAACAAGATCTGATCACACCAAAATATACCGAAGGGAATCCCAGATTCTGCAAAATAGTGATCAACAAAACCAAACTTCAAAACCGGATCAAAAACTCTTTCCAAAATCACAAGAATAAATAATAGGAATATGTTGACATCAATGAAAACAAAATATCCTAGTAACAACAATGACAACAACCAAATCCAACGATCTCCCCAACAATCCAGCAATCTCCCCCTTTGGCATTGATGGCAACATATGAAAGTGAAAAAAAGTCAATGCAAAGAAAGAAGTTATCACCAGCAAACTCCCCCTAAGATGAAAATAGATAAATAATTTTTTCAAATGATCTCTCTCCCCCTTTCACAACAATGCCAAAGATCTCCAAGATAGAAAATCAAACTCTCTCCTAATACAAAATCATAAATCTCTCTCCCCCTAGGATACACAACCAAATCAACAGACTACTCCAACAGAACAACAACATCAACACATCAATCTAGATAAAAGAATAAGGCTCTGAATTCCACTAGATCAATGCAACTCAATGCACCTAATTCTCATCAGGAGGGGTGGATACCCCTAGATTGTCTCTCAAATAGACAAATGTATTTGTAGGCAAAGGTTTAGTAAAAATATCAGCAATTTGTTCCTTTGTAGATACATATTCTAGCTTCACCTTCCCTTAATTGACTTGCTCTTTCAACTAATTATATTTGATTGATGTATGGTTAGTCTTTGAATGTTGCACTAGATTCTTTGACATGTTTATAGCACTGGAATTATCACAATATTTAAGAGTAGGCTCATCATGAATAACTCTGATATCTTTCAACATTTGCTTCATTCAAACTATCTGAGTGCAATTATTAGCAGCAAAAATGTACTCAACTTCAACAGTAGATAAAGATACTAAATCTTGTTTCTTGCTAGCCCATGAAACCAACTTCTTACCCAAAAAGAATGCTCCACCGGTAGTACTCTTTTGGTCATCAACATCACCAACCCAATCTACATCAGTGTAAGCACACGACATGAAATCATCATTCTTTCGATACCATAAACCATAATCCATAGTTCCCTTTAGATATATGAATATCCTCTTAACAATAATGACATGACTCTCCTTCGGGTCAGCTTGATATCTAGCAGCCATACACACAACATGCATAATGTCAGGCCTAGTCTGAGTAAGATATAGTAGTCCACCAACCATAGATCTGTACAAACTGATTAGATTTAGGAGATTCATAATTTTTTGATAGTTTACAACTAGTCACCATAGGATTTCCAACCGGTTTGGAATCATCTACTCCAAAATTCTTCAACAGTTCCTTCACATACTTAGTTTGAGATATAAAGATACACTTTCATGTTTGTGCAATCTCTAAACCTAATAAAAACATAATCTCACCAATCATAGACATCTCAAATTCTTTCTCATATCATGGAAAAACTTCATACTCATATCACCAATTAGCAACATAAAGTATCTATCACCCTGCACACTTCTAACATTTGTAGGTCCACATAGGTTAGTATGCACAAGATCCAACAATCCATCAAATGTATACCATTTTTTCTTGAAAGAAATCCTTATTTGGTTACCCAACTGACATTCCTTACATACCACCAGATTAACAGGTTTAACTATCTTAGGTAGATCTCTAACAACTTGAACAAAATTGATCTTGATCAATGAATCAAAGTTTACATGACACATCCTTCTATGCCACAACCAACTATCATCTATCTTAGCAATCAAATAACTTTTCTCACAATCATTCAAATGAAAAATGTTACCTTTAGTCTTAATCCCATATGCAATCTCTATATTGGAGGAATTCAAGATCTTGCATTTGCCATCCTTGAATTGTAGATCATAACCCTTATCAACCATCCGTCCAACACTCAAAAGATTATGCTTCAAACCTTCAACATACAAGACATGATCAGTATTATGCTTACAATCAAAAGAAATAGAACCTCTCCTATAGATTACACAAGCTTTGTCATCTCCAAATCTAGTTATCCACCATCATACCTTTATAGGCTTACAAATTTTCTTTTGTCACAGGTCATATGATGTGAACAATCGATGTCAATCACCCATACACCCCTTTATTCTACCTTCGTAGCCAAAGCTTTCTCCTCAATAGAACAACTTGTGGAATCAATAGGTATAGGTATATCTTCTTTAATGGCAATAAACACAACTTCATCTCCTTCTGATTCATCATCTGTAATGTGTTCATCTACAACATAATAATAGTTCTTCTAGTTCCTAAACTTATGGTTAGACTTGTAAGGCTTATCATACTTTTCATGCTTCTCATATCTATCATTTCTATCATTCTTATCAAACTTATCATGTCTGTCATACTTAGCCATTCTCTTCGGACATCTAGAAGAAAAATGTCCTATCTTATTACAAGAGTAACATTTCAAGGGAAACTTTCCATCATACTTACCGACACCTTTAGGCAATCTCTAAGCAATTAGTGCTTCAAGTTCATCAAGCTCTTTTTCTTTCTTTGTTATCTCTCTTCTTTCTCTTTCATATTTGGATATCCTGCACTCATCAAGATCACACTTCTTCTTCCTAGATACCAATGTTGATGCTCTAAATGTAGTCTTAGACTTTCCATGTGATTCTCCAAATTCGCTCAGCTCAAATGCAACAAGTTTTCCAACCAACACATCTCTTGTCACTAAAGTCACACTCTGGATATCATTAGTAGAAACAACCTTATATTTATAAGTAGGAGGAAAAGATCTCAACACCTTAGAAACAATCTCATCTTCCTCAATATTTCCACCAACATTTCTAATACCAAGGACAACTTCATTCACTTTAACCATGTATGAATGTATGTTCTCATCATCTCCCATATTCAATGTCTCATACCTTCCTTTCAAGCTTTGCAACTTAGCAACTTTCACTTGGCTATCATTATTGGCATTTGCATGAAGATTGCATTAATGTAATGTTATGTTTTCATTGATGTCGATTGTAACTGGTAATGATGTTGTTATAATATTGTTTTGTAACTAGTAGGAAGAGCTAGTGAAAGGAACCAAAACCGGTAGGTGAGTTTGTGGAGGAAACTGGTATTGCCAAGTAATGGGGAGTTGAACTAGTAAACCCTACCTGTTGATATGATAAACCTTAACCGATTAAATTTGGTAAGTTTTTTATATTGGTTTATGATCTAATGATGAGCAATAATGATTATGACATGTATGCATGTTGTATGAGAAGAGTTTCAAAGTGTTTTTGGCAGGTTGAGATAATGGATTTTATCTTAGGAATGAACAAGTATATTGCATGTAATGCAAACGGAGTGATGAGTTACTAAGTTTGATGAAGCGATGATCAAGGAGCAGTCGAGGTTGTTTTGAATGATGTGCAGAGATGGTTATGTAATCCAATGGTCATACTTGAACCGATTTGTTTGTAATCTCTATGAGAGAATTAGGTTTTTGTTGTGTTACTGACCTATTGATTTGTTTATAAGGTCAATGAGTTGTTTTGTTGAAGTGTTGAAAAAATTGTAGTTGATTATGGTTGCCAAGCCGGATGATGTATCTGCAGTTTGTGTAAAAGTAGATAGGAGCATGAAAAAGATCTGAACAAGCAAGTGTAGTGCTATTCAAATAGATCAACAAACCCCTATTGTTTTCTAATAGTTACACTAGTTAAATACCCTAACCGAGTAAGCTCTAACAAGCTTAATATTATTCAAATCCTCTAACCAGGTGGTCCATTAGTTTGGATTTCAAATCCTCTACCAAGGTTACTCCTCACAGGGTATTGCTTCTAATAGGGCATTATAGTCAATTCCTTAACTGAGTGGTCCCTAACAGAATATGTTCTTAACAAGACTTATTGTAAATCTTTAACAGGCTTGGCTCCTAACAAGGCAAACTTCAGAAGAGTTTAAAATACTTGTGGGTATTCATCCCCACCATGGTTTTTCCCATTTTTCCACGTCAAAAATAGTGTCAAGTGGTGGAATTTTTTATGGTTATGTTTACTATGGTTGAATTGCTTAACTTCTTAATCCACTTTGATATGTTATGTTAATTGGCAACAATCTAAAATGAATTTTTACTTATGTCAGTAAAGTATTTGGATGTTTGTGAGTTTCAAGTTATTTTATTGTTGGTCTGTGATAACAGTCAACTGGTTAAACTTGACATTGATATTGCATTTGTAGTTCAGTAGTTTAACTTGTTAATATAGAGTTTACTTTGAGAGGTTGATTATGAGATTGGTGAAAGTTTATATCAGGTTTCTATCTACTGATTCACCCCCCCCCCCTCTCAGTAGTTGACAAGAACCTTATTCTTTCATCATACCATCAATTGGTATCAGAGCTTCTCAGGTCCTCTAAGGTCTAAGCCTAATAGCTTGAGGTAAAGATATTGTAGAACATGATGAAGAAGGAAGGTCTGAAGTTTAATAGAGAGAACTACAAGATATGGAATGATAGAATGAAAATTTATATTAAGAGTCTAGGAAGTCAATACTGGGAACATGTTAATTCTCAGTATGTAGCACCTAGTAGGACTATGACTGATGATCAGAAGAAAGAGAAATAAGAAAAAAATCAAGCATTAGAGGTTATTATCAGTTGTTTATCTGATGTATAATATGTAGATGTTCATGGTCTAGAGACTGCTTATGAGGTATGAAAGAAACTTGAAGAGATTTATAGTGGTGATGAACATGTGAAGATTGCCAAAGAAGAGAGTCTAAGAGGAAAGTTTGATTACATGCGGATGGCTGAAGGTGTGAATATACAATAGTATGGTAAGAGGATAAAAGAGATAGTTGGTGAGATCAAGAGGGTTGGTGGTAAAGTGGAAGATTCTACAGTGATTAGCAAGGTGTTGAGAACTTAAGAACCCTTCTACTAGTCTACGCTATTCGAGTTGCAGCCATTCAAGAGATAAAGTAAATTGACAAAAATTAGGTAACCCTTGACTCCATCATTGGTAAGCTTAATGCTTTTGAATTAAACGGTTATGATGGTAGTGTTCATAAATCTAAATCTGCATTTAGAGCTTCAATTTCTAACCCATCTATGAGGAAAAGTAGAGATGTCAGTCACAATTATGAATCTAGATCCAACAGAGAAGTTGTTGATGAAGACAATTTGGTTGAGCTTGAAGCATTGTTGGTCAAGCAGTTGCCTAGAGGTACCAGTAAGTACAGAGCTAAATCACCTTTGAAATGTTTTGAATGGAATAAGATTGGACACATTGCAACTAACTATCCTAATGGCAATAATGAGCACAAGTGAGAAAAGTTCAATAATTACAAAGGAAAAGGCAAGAGAGATTGTCTTATTGCAGTTGATGGTGGTATCACTGATGGGGAATCTGAGGGTGATGCTAATGAAGACATTGTTTTTGTATCCATTAAAGAAGAGACATCTAATCAGAAAGCATTAGTTTCTCGCATGGATAATTCTGATTATTGGATCATTGATAGTGTTTGTTCACATCACATGACGGGTGACTGGAGAAAATTTCTTTCTTTGAAGGAATTTGATGGTGAAGTTGTGAGATTTGGTAGACTCACCCTTCATGGTAAAAGGTAAGGTAACTATTTCTCTTAATGGAAAGAGCAGTGCAGATGATGTCTACTAGGTTGAAGGGCTAAAGTACAATCTTTTGAGTGTTTCTCAACTCAATGATAGAGGATACCCATTGGATTTTAATAATGGCATGTGAAAAATCTATAGGAGCAAAGGTGAACTAATTGCAACCGGCAAGAAGACTAAAGGTAACCTGTTTCACCTGAATGCTAAAGTCAACAACTGTTTAATTGCTAAATTAGATGATAGTTGTCTCTGACATAGGACATTTTATCATATAAATTTTGATAACATTGTTAAAGTGAGTAAGTCCAAGACAGTGAGAGGTTTGCCTCAGTTGGACAAATTGGTTAATGCTCTATGTAAGGAATGTCAGTTGGGAAAGATGACATCCTCAACTTTTAAGAGCAAATATTTTTCAGCAGGACATCTATTAGATTTGGTTCATACAGACCTTTGTGGACCAATAAGGACTAAAAGTATTCAAGGTGATAGATATTTTATGATGTTCACTAATTATTGCTCAAGAATGATGTGGGTCACATTGTTGAAGGATAAAACATAAGCATTTAGTAAGTTCAAGGAATTCAGGGCCTTAGCTGAAAAGGAGAGTGGTAAGAAGATAAAGTGTCCGAGGACTGATCAAGATGGTGAATTTACTAGATATTGTGAAGAAAATGGTATCAAATGACAACTTTCTGCACCGAGGAGACCACAATAGAATGGTATTACAGAGAAGAACAACCAGGTGTAGCAAACAAATTTATGGAGAGAAATTGTCAGCATAATTGTCTACACTATGAACCGGATATTGGTAAAGAGAGGTAAGGATAAGAACCCTTATGAATACTGATATGGTAGATCACCTAATGTTAGTTAATTCAAGATATTTGGTAGTAAATGTTTTATTAAGAGAGGTGAATATGTTAGTAAGTTTGAGGCTAAAAGTGATAAAGGTATATTCCTTGGCTACTCCACAAAGAGTAAGGCCTACAAATGTTACAACAACCGAACACAGAGAATCATTGAGAGTGTTGATGTTCGAGTAGATGAGTATCCTAAAGTCTCAGGGGAAACCAGTGTGGAGAAAAAAGATGAAGATCATTGCATTCTAATTTTGGAACCAGAACTGGTGAAGCCAGAAGCTGATAAAGAGAATGATTTTTGTACCAGTTCAACCGGAACAGGTAGATTCAGAAGAACATGATGATAATGAAGAAGAACCTAAAGATAATTATCATGTTATTCCAAGGTATGTGAGACTCAATCACAATTCTGACCAGATTATTGGAGATAAGAATATTGGAGTGCTAACTAGAAGAAGAAATAGAGAAAATTATTGCATCATCTCCACTATTGAGCCTAGAACTGCTAAGGAAGAATTTGGAGATGATCATTGGAACAAAGCTATGGAGGAGGAGCTTGATAAAATTGAGAAGAGTAACACATGGACCCTAGTACCTAGATCGGTGAATAAAAATGTGATAGGTATTAAATGGGTGTTCAGGAACAAACTAAATGAAGATGGTATAGTAGTTTGAAACAAAGCTAGAATGGTTTGCAAAGGTTATGCACAGAAAGAAGGAGAAGATTATGGTGAGACTTTTGCACTAGTTTCTAGACTAGAAGGTGTCAGGACTATACTTGCTTTTGCAACATATAAGGGATTCAAAGTATATCAGATGGATGTGAAGTCAACACTTTTGAATGGAATACTGGAAGAAGAAGTATACATTGAGCAACCAGATGGTTATTCTTTGACTGATGAAAAAGATATGGTATGTAAGTTGCACAAGTAACTATATGGATTAAAGAAAGCACCGAGAGCATGGTATGAAAGGCTTCATTCACACCTGATGAAGATAGGTTTTTAGAGAACTAGTGAAGACAACAACATATATCTCAAATCTGAAGGAGATAAGATACTGGTTAGCGAAGTGTTTGTGGATGATATCATATTTGGAGGGAATGATGACATGAGCAATGACTTTGTAAATTAAATGAAAAGTGAGTTTGAAATGTCTCTAGTGGGAGAGATAAAAAATTTCACAGGCTTGCAAATACAAAAAGTGAAGAGTGGTATTTTGATCACACAATCTAAGTATGTGAAAGAGGTATTAAATGCATTTGGTATGAGTGACTGTAAACCAGTTGGGACACCAATGGTTATAGGTTCTAAATTGTCTAAAGAAGATGAAGCCACATCTATTGATGAAAAGGAGTACAAGTCAATGATTGGAAAATTGCACTATATTTTTCACAAAAGACTGGATATATCTCATGCAGTTAGTCTAGTTGCTAGATTTCAGAAGAATCCAAAGGAAACACATTTGATAGAAACCAAGAGGATATTTAGATATTTGAAAGGCACTATTGACTATGGACTATGGTATCCATATGCAAGTAAATTTGACTTGAAGGTGTATACAGATGCAAACTAGGCAAGTAATGTTGATGATAGGAAAAGCACAACCAGTGGATCATTCTTTCTTGGAGGAAGACTTCTTTCATGGAGTGGCAAGAAGCAAAGTTGTATATCATAGTCTACTACTGAAGCTGAGTATGTTGCAACTTATATGAATTGTACCCAGGATATCTGGATGAGGCATGTTTTGGAAGGTTTCAAGATGCAATTTATAGAACCTATAAAGATCTTATGTGACAATACCAGAGCCATAAATATATCCAAGAACCCTATTTTCATGCACGAACCAAGCATATTGAATTGAAGTATCATTTCTTGAGGGAAAAAGTGCAGAGTAAAGATGTGATATTCGAGCATGTTTCTACGAAGGAGTAGCTTGCATATATCTTTACTGAACCTCTACCTAAGATTACTTTTGAGTATCTTAGAAGTCAGCTAGGGGTTGTACCCCTTCATAGGTCAATTAAGCATGATGTAGAGTAGATTAGTCCTGAAGCTAATTGCAAAATTTTATATCAGGATTGGTGTAGAGTGGAGTTATTCCACAAGGGGAGCATCAAGTTGTAGGTTGTTGATGTTGAACAATGAAGTTTGACATTGCATTTTTTACTTTCACTTTGGCATTGTTGTCAAAGGGGGAGAAGAACTATGTGATAATGGGAAAAGAATTGTATGATTGATAGAGAGAAGATCTACAACCAGCTACTAGCTAAGGACAAGGAGAGTATATGGTAAAATGTAAACCAAGCTTCCTATTCACAATCATAGAAATCAATGGTATTAATAATTGTATTGCCATCAATGCCAAAGGGGGATATTGTTGGCATTTGCATGAAGATTGCATTAATGTAATGTTATGTTGTCATTGATGTCAATTGTAACTGATAATGATGTTGTTATAATATTGTTTTGTAATCGATAGGAAGAGATAGTGAAAGGAACTGAAACAGGTAGGTGAGTTTGTGGAGGAAACCGGTATTGCTAAGTAATGGGGAGTTGAACTAGTAAACCCTACTTGTCGATATGATAAACCCTAACTGATTAAGTTTGGTAAGTTTGTTATATTGGTTTATGATTTGATGATGAGTGGTTATGATTATGACACATATGCATGTTGTATGAGAAGAGTTTCAAAGTGTTTTTGGCACGTTGAGATAATGGTTTTTATCTTGGGAACAAGAAAGTATATTGCATGTAATGCAAACTGTGTGATGAGTTACTGAGTTTGATGAAGTGACGATCAAGGAGTGGTTGAGTCTATCTTGAATGATGTGTAGAGATGGTTATGTAATCCAACAATCATATTTGAACCGATTTGTTTGTAATATCTATGAGAGAATTACATTTTTTGTGTGTTATCGACCTATTGAGTTGTTTATAAGGTCAATGAGTTGTTTTGTTGAAGTGTTGGCAAAGTTGTAGTTGATTGTGGTTGCCGAACCAGATGATGTATCTACCATTTGTGTAAAAGAAAATAGGATCATGAAAAGGATCTGAACAAGCAAGTGTAGTGCTATTCAAATAGATCAACAAACCCTTGTTGTTTTCTAACGATTACAACAGTTAAATCCCCTAACTGGGTAAGCTATAACAAGCTTAGTATTATTCAAATCCTCTAACTAGGTGGTCCATTAGCTTGGATTTCAAATCCTCTACTGAGATTACTCGTCACAAGGTATTGCTTCTTATAGGGCATTATAGTCAATCCCTTAACCGGGTGCTCCCTAACAGGATTTGTTCTTAATAGGACTTATTGTAAAGATTTAACAGGCTTGGCTCCGAACATGGAGAACTTTAGAAGAGTTCAGAATACTTGTGGGTATTCATCCCCGCCGTGGTTTTTCCCATTTGGGTTTCCACATCAAAAATATTATGTCAAGTGGTGAATATTTTTGCTGGTAATGTTTACTTTGGTTGAATTGCTTAACTGCTTAATCCACATTGATATGTTATGTTAACTGAAAGTAAAGTATTTGGATGTTTGTGAGTTTCAAGTTGTTTTACTGTGAGTCTATGATAACAGTCAACCGGTTAAACTTGATAGTGATATTGCATTTGCAGTTCAATGGTTTAACTTGTTAGTATAGAGTTTACTTTGAGAGGTTGATTTTGAGATTGGTGAAAGTTTATATTAGTTTTATATCTACTGATTCACCCCCACTCTTAGTAGTTGACCAGAACCTTATTCTTTTATCATGCCATCAATCACCTTCATAGAGGATCTCAAGATTTTCCCATATCTCATGTGTGGTTTGAAGTCCCATAACATTTATCATTTTTGAATCAGTCAAGGCATTAAGCAATTCTTCCTTTTCTCGGATGTTATATTTTTCTTCCTTAACCTCATCAGGAGTGGATGGTCCACTCTGACGAACAACATAGACACTCTTAACAACCTTCCAGTAGCCTTCTCCAAGACATTTCAAATGCACCTCCATCTAGCTCTTCCATATAGTATAGTTAGTTCCATCAAACCTCAAACTGTGCTTCTTGAAAATAATACCTTGAGCTTCCATCTTGGATCTCCTCAAGTAATTAAACTTCTATTGGAGGATCCAGCTTTGATACCAATTATTAGCAACAATCTAGAAGGAAGACTGAGAGGGGGGTGAATCAATCTTCACCAAATCAAAGTAAATTAAACTTCAAAACATAAATTGATAAACTGCAACAATGAACAGATAAGAAAATTAACAGCACAACACACAACACCAAGATTTTTGACGTGGAAAACCCAGTTAAGGGAAAAACCATGGTGGGAACCTACCCACAGTAAGATGATACTCTATAGTAGTATGTGAAAATATTACAATGGGGAATGCATATGCATTCAGGCACACTACCTAAAGCTCACTTCTCAAAAGATATATATGCCCAAAAGGCTACAACCCTCAGGGAAGTCTCACTGACTCACAAAATGATTCAAACTACAATATATAAGAAATGAACAACAATGATAGCATCTACAAATGCCTGATGACATTTCCAGTTAAGCACAATTGTCTTCTCTATAACACCAATCTCACCTCAACACTACACTAAATGATAAGTCTCTTGTTCACATAATCATCTCTCTCTGATAATGCAGACACACTACAAACACCTAAATTACATAAGTATCTCACCTATATATACAAAAATCAACCTTGATAACAAGGTCGGCTAAACCCTCAACCCTCAACTTACAATCACAAAAATTACATTAAACGATACAAATATCAACCACTAGACCAATATTATGATTTACATTATTTAGCATGGACTTGATTCAAATTCTCAAATGATCACATCCAACAAAAATCATGCCAAGATCAACTGCAACATGCTACACCACTAGAAATACCGCATAACATGAAAATCATCATTGGTTCATAGAAATCACCAAAAAATCATACAACGATCAATGAGATCACCCAAAAAAATAGGACACGACTAGGAAACACCAACAAGTACATTAGAACCATCTGGAATAGCTGCACCAATACCACTTTTCAAATCTTCATCAGTCAACGTCTCAAACTCAAGACCACAACCAATTAGCAACTGTCACAAAGAAAGATAACTTGTGGAGCACCAAATCATGAACCATATGAAATGAAGATACACAAGATTGTACCAAATAATATCCCAAAGTCTTGGCATTGGATCTAGTTATACCAAAATATACCGGAGGAAATACCAGATTCTGCAAAATAGTGATCAACAAAACCAAACTTCAAAACTGGATCAAAAACTCTTTCCAAACTAACTGGAATAAATCATAGGAATATGTTGACATCAATGACAACAACATTTCCTAGCAGCAACAATGAGAACAACCAAATCCAACAATCTCCCCAACAATCCAACACTTGTATCATTACAAGAAACAAAGCAGAGTTGAGCTGATATGCTACCCATTGACATATAATATAGGGAAATCACTACTATATTTGACTCCAGATTCCAATGAATGTTTGGTGACATATTGACAAAATATTGTCGATTTACTGACGAAACCTTGGTTTGAATTAATTTTGTCGTTGAAATTTCATTGTTATAACGATATTTTCTTTTTCATCGAAATGACAACCTAGAATCATCGGTCAGTGGCAAGGGAAATGTTTTTGGTGTTCATCACAAATTTTTGTCCATCTATCAATGAAAAATACCACCGAACATTACAAAATGCCTGTTGTAATAACCCACCAAAATTAACCCAACAAAATTGAGTATTTTTTTTTTTCTTTTCTTTTATTATGTTTTATTCAATTGCATACTCTGGGCATCCATCCAAATAGGATTGGGCAATCATCCATTCGGGATGAGCTTCTAACCATACGGGTTAGGCAATTGTCCATACGGGACGTAAATTCCATCTATCCAATACGGGATAGGCATCTACCCATACGGGGTAGGCATCTATCCAAACGGGATAGGAGATGCTCTGGCCAGAGACTTAGACTCATCGGGACCATTCGGGTCCTGAGCCACTCACTAAGTACTACATTCTTCTAACAAGAATGCACCGAGGTCGTCGTCCTTAGGAGTAATAAGAAAAATAACACAAGCTTGAATTCCGCCTCGGAATTTGGCTTAAAGCCTCGGGAAGTCAAGCGAATCCATACGGGATTCCTTCCGAGTATGCATTGAATTAAGTTTGATTATCTTATCTTTCAATTAGGATTCTTACTCAACCAAGCCTAGACCCCACCCACGAACGCCTGAGTACGAGGGACAACTCCGTCCCAAGACTGCCTACATACCCACTTCGGCGTGGGATCAAGGCGTAAAGTATGTAGTTCTATTTTCTAATCTATGGTTTGATGTAAACTGATTTTGTGGGTACGCAACCCTTTCTAGGGTCAGTGTCCCAGACAGTTTCTCTGCGGTTGCTACCCACGAAGGTAGCACTTAAGCGAAGGCTCAAGATGGCCTATTGCTTGTGGCCTAAAAAAAACTAGATCCTAGTA